>NC_033628.1:4041208-4203239 GCF_001540865.1 Ananas comosus
TTTTTAAAAGTTTTGCGATATTGTGGGGTGCTATAATACTTGGTTGCCTCTAAATGTTTGGCTCACCACTTCTCCAAGCGACCTGCCCTGGTGCAGGGACACGGCGATTGTAACCCCCCTCCTACAGTCCTGCGAGATTTGTACCGCGGCCGATACTCCCAGCGCCCGGAACCCACCTCGCGCACCTATGGGCGACAGAGGAGAGCAAAGGGAGATGGCTGATCAATTTTTCTTTTTTTTTTCCGTTTCTTTGTCTACGGGGGCGGGTTTCTATTTGTAATCGGACCTGAGTGACTAGTGGGCTTTGATTGAGTAGAGGCAACTTTTTTATTTGTTTATCTGCATTGGGCCTTATATTAGTCCTTAATAGATTTTTAAAAAAATTTTTGGCATAGAATGGACACTTACACAAAATGTCCTAAAAATAATATCCTTATGCAACCTAATTCGTGTTGTTAGTGTCCCATATATATATATAGTATACTATATATATATATATAATAATTATCTATATATATACTATAACAACAAAAAAATAAATAATATATATATTTATATATATATACAGTAACTAGGCTGAAATAACTATTCAATAGCACCAAGCTATTGGTGCTATTACGGTTGTTCGGGCCTTAGAATGAACAATAATAAACGGTTAGGATGATGCTGGGGCCCCTATTGGTCTGAGTGAGTTTATTGGTAATAGTACAACTAATGCATGAAAATAGTCAAAGGTTAAATCTCAGCGAATAAATTGGTAGCACCAAAATGTTTGGTCTATCGATAGTACCCAAAGCAGTACTCTCTCTACTCTATCCTCTATCTCTATCTCTATCTTTGCCTCTCTCTATCGTCTCTCTCTCTTATATATATAATATAGAGAGAGAGAGAGATGGCCAAGGGCCTACTATACTTGTTACTGAAGTATAGAGCGCTTTGTACTCATAAGTTTTGTCGTGTGGATGAAAGGATGTGTGTGTAGGATGACAGTGGTCCCCAATAGGAAATGTAGTTGATCCCTAAGGGTTAGTGGTAGTTGGTTGAATAATATGATCAAACGGGTGGAAATGGTTAAAGGGATAGATCTAACGGCTAAAAATTTATTAGTACAAAGTGTCTATACTCATAAGAGTTATAGGCCTGAACTTCTTTTCTCTATGTGTTGTGTGTGTGTGTTGGGGGGGTTAGGGGGGTGTAGGGCAATTAGTAAATGTAAAGTCCTTCGTGCTGATGAAGTTGTTTTCGATAATAGGATTCCCGAATTGACGTATCCACCTCCATTAAATATGATCTAGAGTATTGTGAAAACTTTAAAAAATAAAATTTTCGTAATTTTTCAAAATTCATAATAAAGTCTATCAAGGCTTGTGCATAAATGAACGGTCAAGAATCCGGAACGACGTTCTAGCCAAAATGGATAAGTCTGATCTTCAAGTTAAGATCGGATTATTAATCTTTCTAGGTAGCTAATAGAATTTCTATAAAAAATTCAACCTATTCTAAGTTCTTTTACACTTAAGACTAGCAAGGTATCCCCATATCGACCGTTAAGGAATTATCAATTTAAGGAAGTTTTAAATACTCTAGGTAATGTTTAACGGTTGACCCCAAGCCTAATCATCAATGACTTAAGTATGTCGCACTCATACGAGTATCGTACCGGAATATATAAATCATCTTTATATATAGGCGGTAACACTATCGGACAACACGTGGCTACGTTGTTTTCAATCGATATAGACTCCAAATCAACCAAATCGCTTGTTCAAACCCCTTAATCTAGCTGCCATGAAAGTATTTGGGAAAGCTAGATTCATAATTTTTCCGACCCGCATTTACTATCAGATGATGAGTAGTCCCTAAAAATGGAATCGGCTGAGAAATGAAGAAATCTCATATATACTATATCACTATAGTACTACACGGTAATAAACTATAGCTATATATATATCATCTATATTACATATAGTACTATATATATATATCGGGTAGCACGGAGGCCTCCGTGCTAGCCAAAGTTGTTTCAATGATGCGGCTCCAAATCGACCGATCGGCTAACGTTAGTATTGTGATCCTACAACTAATTGAAAGTATTTGGAAAAACTAAATTTCAATGAATTTTTCCGGTATCATTTACGCTATTAAACGAGTAGATAAAAATGAAACGTTTGAGAAATAAAAATCTCAATAAAAAATGATGATAAAGACTTGAATTTAAGATCCCAGGTATCTGGATCTTACGTCCCTAAAATACGGAAAAGAAAACTTTCTAAGATAAAAAATTTCATCAAATTTGGGATTGTGTTACCATTGGTTAAATTCACAAGACGCATCCACATCTACCATTAAAATGCTGTCAAATTTTGAGACCCTTTTGATCACTAGCCCAAATTATTTGAAAGATATTAACAATTTGTTTTCAGAATACTTTTATAGTGTTAAGATTAATCAAGGTCCTAACGGAGCCGATCATCGATTTGAAAGCCCGCATCCATTGAAAACACTTTGGTAGCAACCGGAGGCTCCCGTGCTACCGATTAGCTGATCACAAGCCTAGCTCCTAATATACTGCTATATGTACCATATATATATACCACACATACATGATATCATACTATATATACGTACTCATACCATGTATATATATGTAATATATGTATACTATATAATATATCTAATACATATAGAATGTATATATACATATATACAACCATGTATGATATATGTATATACATTGTATATATACTGTATATACATGTTATATATATAGCACATGTTTAATACATATATATAACATGTATACCATTATACATATAATATATATACATATATATACATGGTATGTATAACATAATAATACTGTAATACATTATATATACATGTATATACATGTAATATACCATGTAATATACATGTTATAATACCCTTATCACTACATGTAATACCCCTATACTCTTTATATACGCATGTATATACATATGTATACTATATATATACTGTTATATCATGTATAACCATGTATATATATCTGTTATATCATATATAAAAGTGTATACTCAATGTATTATATGTATATTCAATATATACATGTAATACTATGTTACATGTATAGTATACATGAATATAATTATATATACATGTATATTACATGTATTCATATACTATAACATGTATACATACAGTGTATATATACAATGTATAATACTATAATATAATATATTCATGTATACCTACCTACATATATATACATGTATATACTATATATCATATACATATATAAATGTATATATACATGTATATACATGTATATAATGTACATATATATGTACATGTATATACCTGTATATAATGTATATATACTATGTATATATGCACGTACATACACTGTACATGTATATACAGTATATATTATGTACGCCATATATTACACATATATAACATGTGTATACTAATGTATACTGTATATATATGTATAATACCATGTATATACATGTACATGTATATACACTGTATATATACACATGTATAGTATACATGTAATACATGTACATGTATATACCATGTATATATACACTAGTATATGAACAGTATACCATGTATATATAATGTATACTATACATATATAGAAGTTGAGCTAAGAAATACTATCCGGTAGTAACGAGCGCTTTTATTACCCTACGCGATTTTGTCTTCAATATAGAGCCTTCCAAATTGAACCAATCCCGTCCCCTCCGTTTAACATATGATCTAAACAATGTACACTACCTAACCGACATCCAATTTCATGTACTTTAGAATATTGTTCTTTTATCCCATCCAAGTGAACTAGAAAAATGAATGGCTGAAAATGAATACTCTTTAAAAAAATTGATGATCAGGACCGTCTTGTAATCAAGATGCAGAAGTATATGATCTTGTTTTAAATAGTTTCAAAAGAATTTTCTAAGCCAAAAATTCAATTGATTTAGATATCTTTAAGCCGTTAAACGAGAAAACACCCTCCCTTATCCGACCATTAAAATTACAAATTTGAACCCCTTTGTATCATTAGGCAACCATGAATCGTCGAAAAGATTGTGAAATTTGATTTTAAACACTTCAAGTGGTATACGATCATGTTTCAACGGAGCCGATCGTCAATTTGGAAGTTCTATCATCGAAAACAAATCGGTAGTACAACGGCTCGTTTACTACCGATAGTATTCTAGCTCAACTCTACATATATATACATATACATGTATATATATGTATATATACATATATATACATACATATATATATATATATACATGTATATATATGTGTATATATATATATACATGTGTATACATGTATATATATATACATATACATGTATATATATGTGTATATATATATATATACATGTATATATATGTATATATATATATATATATATATACATATATATGAGTATATATATATATGTATAGGTTGGTTGAATAGTATAGTTTAACTGGTAAAAATAAACAAAGAGTTAGATCTAACGGTTGAAAACTCGATAGCACCAAGTCTTTGGTGCTATCGATAGTATCCCAGCCAGATTATATATATATATAGTAATGTGAGATCCTAAATTGTTTTATATGTAAGATATAATATGGCTAAAACTCTTAACCTGGCTTAAGCATTTTGGGTAGTGGCTAGACCCAAGAGATTAAGAGATTAAGCATACGTGCTAGGATGGGAGTAGTCCCAAGATGGGTAACCCGCTGGGAAGTTGAGGCGTCACAGTTGATATCAAAGCTAGGTTACCAGTTAGAAGTATGAAATGAGTCTCGATTGAGTCAGAATTATACAGCGGGGAGAGCGAGGCTCTCATGCTATTGACTGTTGTAGGTGGAGCGGAGCTCACCATAAAGTTCGTTTAGGCTAGCAAGATGAATCTCATATCATCTGGTACTTGTGAGTCTAAGCCTAACGATGACGTCGGGGCTTAAAGAGGTGGGGAATGTGGGACCCTAGGTAGTCCTATATATAAGATATAATAGGGCTAAAACTTTTAACTCGGTTTAAGCATTTTGGGCAGTGGCTAGGCCCAAGAGGTTAAGAAAGTTAAGCTTGCTAGGACGGGAGTAATTTTAGGATGGGTGACCCCCTGAAAAGTTGGGTTGTCAAAAGTAGGGCTACTATACTCTTACGAGTATAAACCTCTTCATACTCATAAGTTATTTTTGATGATGGAGTTTCTGAATTGATGATCTATACCGTTAAATATGGTTTAGAGCAATTAAAACTTTTAGGAATAAATTTCGTAGTTTTTCGATTTTATATTAAAGTCCATCAAGCGGGCATAAAATGAATGGTCAAAATTGAACGATCTCCTAAAATGGATGATCGAATTCTTCAATTTAAGATTAGAATTATTGATCTTTGTTTAGTTAGTGAATAGAATTTTCTATAAAGAATTCAACCAATTATTATTCTTTTACACTATTAAATTAGCAAGTATTCCGTATCGACCGTTAAAAATTGTCGATTTTAAGATCGTTTAATCACAATGTACATAATGTTGAAAAATTATAAAATTTAATTTCTAGAGATTTTAAATGCTTTAAATCATGTTTAACTGTATAGATCGTCGATTCGGAAGCTTTATCATCAAAAAATGACTTATGAGTATGAAGGCGATCGTACTCATAAGTATAGTAGCTCGGACTCATATATATATATATATATATATATATATATATAATTAGAGCAGGGCTGCTGTGCTTTAGGAGCGGAGGAACCTCTTATGATCCTGATGCTGTTTTCGATGCATGGATTTTCGATCGACGATCGGCTTCGTTGACTTGGATCTGCGCATTTTGAATTTCTAGAAATATTTTTGATACGATTTTTGATATTATTTACCTAGTGATCGAAAGGATTCACATCCATAATTTTTAATGGTTGATATCTGCCGTTTTTCAATTTAAACCGGCTGTCGACAGTATTCAAATCAGACGAATTTGTATAGAAATTCTTTTATACTATACTTACAACAAGATTCCTATATTTCTGATTCGAAATCTTTTAGTGCTAGTATCACCACTATTTATAGGATTTTATTTTCAGCCTTGTTTTTAAATTAGGTTGATTTGAATCTTTCGATTGCTAGGTAAATTGACTATCGAAAAATCGCAAAATTATTTTTTAGACTTTAATACGTAGATCTAGTTTAACGGAGCACACCCGCATCGTCAGATTGAAAACTCATCTCGAAAACGCTCATAAGCGAGCACGGAAGCGCCTTCGTGCTCCTGAGGCACGAGCCTGCTTCTCTCTCTCTCTCTATATATATATATAGAGAGAGAGAGAGAGAGAGAGAGAACTAGACTAGAATACTGTTAATAGCACCAAGTGATTGGTGCTATTAAGTTTTCGGACCTTGGATGAAACGATGTACGGTTAGAATGATGGTGGTCCCCGAGGGTTGAGTAGGTGATTGATTGAATAGTATGATCTAACGGGTGAAAATAATAAAAAAAAGTAGATCTAGCGGTAGAAAATTTGGTAACACCAAATGCTTGGTACTATCGATCGATAACATAGTAGCCGGACTATGAATGCTATTGGTAGCAAACGAGCTCCGTTGCCACCTATTTATTTTCGATGATGGAGCCTCCAAATCGACGATCGACACCGTTGAACATGATCTATACCACTTGAAGTATCTAGAAACTAAATTTTAAATCTTTTCGACATCATTGACCTAATGATCAAAGGGTTTCAAATTTTATAATTTTAATGGTTGATATGAGACGTTTTTTCGTTTAACGGTGTAAAGATATCTAAATCAATTGAATTCTGGTTAAAATTTTTTAAAATTATTTAGAATAAGATCTATACTCTCGATCTTGATTACAAGATTCCCATCATCACTTTTTAAAAGATATTCGTGTTTAGCCGTTCATTTTGTGTCCACTTGATGGGCAAGAGAACAATATCAAAAAAGCATGAAATTTGGTTTCTAGATACTTCAAGTGGTATGTAGATCATGTTCAACGGTGCCGATCGTCGATTTGGAGGCTCCATCATTGAAAATAAATGGGCGGCAACAGAGTCCGTTTGCTACCGATAACATTCCAGCTCAACTCTCTCTGTCTCTATATATAGTTATACACACACACATTTAAATTCATCATAAAATCCTAATGATTTATAATTGTTTAAGATAATGTGCTGCACCAATAAGATGATTTTAATTCTTCTAAATGAATGTTAGACGTCTTTTCAAACTTTGAGAAACTAATTGATAATTTGCTTTCGAGTAAATATGAGAGATATTCTAAGTTACCTCTCCAACAAAACAAGCCAAAAATGAGATATTCCTAGGTAGTATTATTATTATTTTAATAAGTATGCTAAAGAAGCACTATGTATGTTTCTAAATTCAAAAAAAAAAAGAAAAAAGATATTTTTGTGTAATATTGTAAGTTCTGCTTCTCGAAAGCAGAAGTATGCTTCACTGTTTTAATTTTCAATAATTTTCTCTAATAATATTCTTCTATCATGTGGCAGATCTTTATAGAGGGTTCTGTCGTTTACTTAAAAATTCATATTCTAATTTCTATCTCAGACTTCCTTTGTTGCTATGAATACTACTTGATCGAACAGTGCTACTCTTTACCACAAAGACAAACAACTTGTTCAAAAGTTGTCTTAGGAATAAAGAGCACTCACAAAAATAAAGGAAAAAAAAAAGGAAAAAAAAAGATAAGGAATTGTAAAGATTAATTGGTGTTGGCGCCTTAAAAATCGTGCCACGTGGTGAACCGGTATGTACCACAAGAATAGCCTTTGAAGCCAGAGAGGAGCAACATATGGTGCGCCAGGAGCAGAGAAAGTGCACCTAAAACCAAAAAGCATGCAGTTGAAGCTTATACAATTAGGATCTGCAGATAGTGGCCCACAAAATCAGGGATGTGGCTCATCATGGAAATAACTGAATAACAACAGGTGAAATTATAAATAGATAAGAAACGTTTGACATAGAGGTATTTTTCTCTGTGAACGAGAAGACCAATTTATTTTTTCTTTCATTTTTCACGTTCTAGGAGTAGTCTATTTGCAATATTTTCATTTGTCTTTGCATTTACTGTTTTTTCCTAGGAGTAGTTTTAGGATAGTTTCTCTCCACATTGAACGCCTTAGTAGCGATTCTCTCTTGTAAACAGTGTTCCTTTGTTGCAATACACATATATCAACATTATTCGGCTCATTAGCCGAATAGAAGTTACTGTGTGAAATTATTCTTTTATTTTAATATACATATATCAACACCATTCGGTTCATCAGCCGAACTGAAGTTACTGTATGAGATTGAACTCGGCTGATTTGATTCTTCATTAGTCGAATCGCTTGATTCGACGGTGGAAGCAGACTTCGAGGGTCATCATCAGTAGCTGCTTCATTCCTTAGCGTGCTTCCCGAAGGAAGGTATTGACTAAGTTAGCGGTTAAGAAAATCGGCTCGCAGCGACTGAATTTCCACAGTGTCCAATCTCTCTCTTTCTTTCTCTCTCTCTACCAATTATCTTGTATCATTTTGCTCTTACACTAAGACCATACCTTGAAGGTTGGCTGATTTTGACATCTAAAAACGACCTTGGGAGTACTGTTGAGAATATATAGTATTTTGAAGAGTCAAGAAGCATAATAT
This sequence comes from Ananas comosus, assembly GCF_001540865.1. Classification (NCBI taxonomy): domain Eukaryota; kingdom Viridiplantae; phylum Streptophyta; class Magnoliopsida; order Poales; family Bromeliaceae; genus Ananas; species Ananas comosus. Next base: position 4,049,873 of record NC_033628.1, read on the forward strand.
TCTTATTTTCTTATAGAAAGAGGATTGCACATACTAAATCTTTCGCATCCTTCAAATTTATTAAATTAGTATAGGCCTATACTTCGCGAAGGGTAGACAATATTTGAGCCAATTAAGATAGTCTTATGTACATTATAACTTTTTAATTAGTATTTTCTTAACTTTCAATATTTATAGAGTTAAATTATTTTAATAATTTTATTAAAAATTTAATCAAATTTTGTAATTTTGATAGTTATTTTATAATAAATCTTTTAACTAAAAAGTTAAAATTGATTGGCTTATTTCAAGTTAAAATTGTTACATGCACCTAGTGCATATTGATATTTTATACACTGCAACTTATATAAGATGACTAATGTTTCAATATCGAAAATTAATTAAATATAACTTATTTACAAAATCTATTAATTTAAATTATGTTTAATGAATTAAAATCTCTATTAAAAGGCGTTGAACATATGGTGTATGCACAAAAATACGTCCAGTGTAGAGAGTGCTTTATTTTGTGCATATATAATATATAATTCTAAAGGAGTGGAGAAATCTTTGCTTGCACCTGCATGGTGCACACTAATAATTTTTTATATACTCTATAAAATATTATATGGTTGGAATATTTGGTAATTAATATTGTAAATAAAACATAATTTAATATCATATAATATAAAATATTTAAATAATTTATTATACTATTAAAATTTTATCGTTAATGAATATTTTAGAATAAATTTATGGTGCAATAGGCATATTAATAATTTTATAAGACATGTGGCAATTCTCTATCGTCTAATACTTTAATGGGCAATGTGGCTTCATGAAGAATTGAAGATTTGTTTTGGTGATGTGATCCAACCACTAAGTTATATATTTTATAAATTATAGATTGTAGATTTTTCAATGAATTGGCATATTATTTTTTATCCAGAATTTAGCTTTTATCCTGTAGTGTACTGAAAAAGCAACAGCTACTTGGTAGGGCATGGATAAGGAGAGAGAGAGAAAAGTGAAATTTGGCTAATCATTGTTTTAATGAGCTCTTAGATTAATTCGGTGCTAGCGATTTAATTTGCCTCATCACAAGAGACATGGCAACCTTTTTTTAAAAAATAAAATAAAACAAGATACAATAGATATGACATTAATTGTTTTAAAGAAAAGGACAATAATTTATTATTATTCATTAAATATATAGAAAGATGGTGCTGAATCTTATACTGAGAATAAATTATTTTAAGTCAATTTGCTTTAAAAATTTATTGACTTTTGTTTTTTTTCGTAAAAAAATGTCATTTTTAAATTTTGCATATCAGGTTTGAATTTTTAGTAAATTGACCAAATTACTCTTACTCATCTTTTCTCTCTCCTTTCTTTCTCTCATTTGTTTCTCTTGGGCCTCTTCATTTCCCTTTTTCTTATCGTTCTTTTCTCTCTTTCTCCTTCTACTTTCCGTTCCTTTTTTTCCTTTTCCACTGCCCCAATCTGCTCCTCTCTCTTACCTTCCCACATCTCTACCAATATCGATAATGGCGATACGGGTTCATATACGACACAGATCACAAGATTTTGAAGATGACGAGAAGAAAAAGCACGTTGCGGTAGGAGTGACAAAGGGCAAGGAAGAGGGGCTTGTTAGCGAAAAATAATACAGAGGTGTAATAAAAAGAAAAAAAAGAATAAAATGAGAAATATATATATTTTCTTTCTTTTGGAAAGGTCACCATGTGCCACAGTTGCTACAAAAAAAGCCAACAAATAGGAAAGAAAGAAGAAGAATAAGAAAAAGAAGTTGCATTGTTTGAGATGAAGTTGTACCATTTGAGATTTAAGTTGCACTATTCAAAACTATTTAAAACTAAGTTGTAACTTTTCAAACGGTGTAACTTAAGTCTCAAACAATACAACTTAGTCTTAAATAGTATAACTTCTATATTTTACGGTGCAACTTAATCTCAAATAATGCAACTTAATCTCAAACAGTATAACTTTTTATTTTTATTTTTTACTATGACTACTATTTTTTTTCTTCTTCTTTCTTCCCTATTTTTTGGGCTTTTTTGTAGTGGCCGAGGCACAAAATGAACTTCCTAGGTTAAAAAAAATATATGTTTTTTCTTATATTTTTATTTTTTTTATTCTTTCTTCTTATATTTATCCACTGATAGCATTACTTTTCATGACCGCACACCCTTCCTAGCCCTCTGCCCCCACCACTGCTGCCTTCGCATCGATGCGCTCTCCCTCCTTGTTATCCCCAAATCCTGCGGCACTCTTCTTGTGGCCGTCGCCGTCCACATCTGCGTTCTCTTTTGTAGCCTTACCTTCAGAATTTGTGCCAAGTCCTAGCCAGCGTCACTACCACCGGTGTGGATGGAGGTGTGCAAGCGGTGGGAGAGAGGAGCATGACATCGACGTGGGGGCCGCAGTGGAGGAGGAGGAGGGAGAGAAAGCGGAAGAAAAAAAAAGGAAAAAGAAACTACGAGGAGAAGGGAGACGAAGAGTACGGAGAAAAAAGAATGAGAGAGAAAGGAGAAAGAAAGAGGAATACGAGTAGTTCGATCAAGAGTATTTTGGTCAGTTTACTAAAAATTCAAATCTAGTATTCAAAATTCAAAAAAGTGGTCTGATTTTGCAAAAATGCTAAAGTAGTGAATTTTTTTTTATGCAAATTAGTCAATCTTTTTTGAGATTTTAATATTAAAATAAGTTAATAAGACTGTACTGATAGTCTTTGAATGAGTAATGTGTAAGATTTATATCATATAATAGCTATATTGATGGCATCACTCAAGCGAGAACAATCAGTAAACCAAAAAGGGAGTTACTTTGTGCGTGTAAAATAGGTATTACTATTATATATCTACCGTAAAGTAGAAAACTATCTAATAATGAGATTAGTTAAATGATGAGAAAAAAAATCCAAACATTTTCTCTTTTAGATTATTCATGGATTTTTTGCAAATAAATCACTTCAAATTGCTAAATTATATGTTTACTCCACTAAATATATACTAGTATAAAATGTCCTTATAGCATCAATAAACAAATTTATATACTTATGCCTTAGTTGTTCCTAAGTAGATGCTCGGGCTTTGGTACAAATTAGGACAAGTAGCTGATGTTTTTTGTTTTGAGATTAGGGCAAATTAAGTTATCCATTGCAGTTCTCTATTGCAATACAACTCCTGGCCACTGGATGCATAGTCTGAGATAAATGGCTAGAAACCATGTCTTTTGTGAAAAAAAAACCTAATTAAACGCTGTTTATTTTATTGTAATGGAGGGAATTGTTGTAACAAAAGTTATTTTATAGAAGTCACTAATTATATCATTCTCATTTGCTTGTTTGTTTGTTTCCAGGTCACTGCAAAGAAAGCCTAAATTTACTTACCACAGTTAATCCTTCTAATATTACATTAATTAGTTTATCTTGATTATAATTCAACTTAAGTGACTGCAAAATTATTGAGGGTGAAGTTACTTATGCCTGACTAATGGATGAAGAATCATTGAACTTTAAAAGCATGCAAGGATAAAAGCACAGTAAACTGCACTGTTAGCCCCTAAACTATTTTCTTGAGTTTTGGGTTTTAAGTAATGAAATGCCTTGTTTAATAGATTAAGTACTGGTTCTAATTTAGTTCTAATTTGAATTTGAATTATGGACATAGCATTCTGGACTTGATCAATTTTCACTTTCCTCTAAAAGTTTCAATTTTGTTGCATTAAATGGCTTAGACTTTTGAGAAATGATTCGGTACTTTTTTTAAAAAAATATAAAAAAATCTTAACCGTTGATTAATAAAGGGTAAAAATGTAACTTTAATACTTAGCAGGTAAAAGGATTATTTTATTCAAGGTTAGTTTGGTAATTAAATAATATAATATTTAAAGAAACTTTTAATTGAGGTCCTAAATTTATGCATTAATTAGTACTAATTTAGGAAATTAATTGATTAACCAAATTTATGAAATTATTAGGCATTAATTTAGGAATCTACTTTAAATGTTTTAGTGTTTCTCAAATTATGCATTAATTTAAATTATAGAAATTTTAGAAATAGTTTTATTTCTAAATACGATGAATTTAAATTTTAAAAATTAAATACTTAAAATTTAAAAGTGAAATTTAAATTAGAGGAATTTCATATTACTATTTAAAAACTAAATTTCACTGAGATTTAAAATACAGTTTATTCGCATCAATTTAAAACGTAATGCATAAAAAACTTAGAGAGTAAGATATCTACAACTGATTTCTCTAGAGGAATTTTATATTACTATTTAAATTTTAAATTCAATGATTTAAAACTAGATTGAACCGATTAATTTGACTGATCAGACTTTGACCTATTCTATCAAGAATCTGTTTTTAACCCTATTGAACCGAATAACATTAGAACAATTTGGAACCGGTAAAGAAATAAAATTTTTAAACAGAATAATAATTTAACTGTTAGAGCTATAAATATTTTAAATATAATTTTAACATATAAATTAAAAAGATTAGAATTATTGGTGAGAAAAAAAAATAGTTAGGAATTTGAATTCGATCTGACTAACAATCACAAAACTTATTTCCGAACTCGACGGATTTCAAAATCCATATCCAAATTCAAAACTGACAATTTTCGAAACCCAAAATCAAACCTAAACCAGAAGACTAGAATTCAAACAATTATTTCTGTTTACCATATTTCAAAGTATTTATATGAAACTTAAATTTTTAAAATATAAATTTGAATATAATATTAAATTTTAAATTTAAAAGTGAAATTTAAATTAGAGGAATTTTATATTACTATTTAAAGTTTAAATTCAATGATCATATTATCAAATCATTTAAAATTTTTCTTATATGAAATGCCAAATTATGAAAGGAAAGATAGAGAGAGCAAAAGGAAACAAAGAAAAAATAAAAATTTTGAAAATATAGTCGATGTAAAATGACTAAATTGCCCATGTATTAAAAGACAAAAATATCATTTTTTGAGGTACCTGGTAACCGGTACCTCTCCCAAAGTGACCTGCTATTGCAGGTCACAATTTTAAAAAAACTAAATCTGAGTCGTTGAATACGCGTGAATGAACGGTAACCAAAAAAAAAAAGTATAGAAGCATTACTCTAGACTTTTAAACCGTCTCAATCTTACATTCGCTATCAATGCATCATCCATAGCGGTGACAATTCAAAGCGGCATATCAAGTCGCTATTCCTAAGTTTGATAATTATGCGCATGTAAGCAAAAAATTTCTACCATAAAAGCCATAAAATGTAAGAATGGCAAACTTTACCATTTTTGAATTTCTACAATAATAGTCACCTAGTGAGAAGTCTAGGAATACTGATTTGGTAGCAAACTTTCATCTTCGTGGTTGACAAAAGTTGATGATGGGGCTACTATTGAAAAATTTTATAATTTCAAGATCTATAATGTAACCGCTAGATGTGCTTGAAATTTGGTTATCGAATTCGACTTGATGCTCTTGATTCGCCGACAGCTTTGTTTTTTTTTTTTTTTCCCTACAAAAATTTTTCACGTAAATTCTTGAGTTCTTTTTTTCTTTTTTTTTTTTACCTTCCAGACCAAAATACTGATATCATACTGGGGACCACCATAGCCAGAGATGGGGTAGATGCTGGCACCCATTGCAATCTCACTGTTAATTTGGATGAATCCAGAACACAGTAAGTTGTAGCACCCTGTTGCTTGATATGCATCACTCTACAATTCACCACAACAAGCAACATTAAGAAGCCCATTTTTTGATATCCANACCTTTGAACTTTATTATTATATCAAATATTTCCAAAAATTTGGGTTAACTGTTACACTTCAACCAGAATCATTTGCATATCATTTATGCAAGGGTTAGATCTGGCTTTGACTTTTTTTTTTTTAAAAAAAAAAACCGACCAATTTGGTTATAGTTTATCTCGTAAAATAAACCAAAGGTGGACTTTTTCCTATTCCCGTTTTGAGTATGGAAAGCCCCCTCAACTTTAGTCGATCCTAGAAAAGCCTCCCGAATTATAATTTTTTATAATTATGGTCCTTCTAATTCTAAATTTCTTTTTAGAATTAAGTAAATTTACTAGATTAATTGATAATTTTATCAAATTTTGTTATTTAAGTTATATTATACAGAGTAAAATTATATTAATTAATTATTAATATCTAATTAACCAAAAAATTTAACACAAAAATTGTGACTTAATTAACAATAAAATTTCAGAGAAAAAAGTTAGAAGATGAAGGGAGTATCAATAAACAAGAAAAATTAGAGGGTTAATTTCACACGGCTCCCTGTAAACATATTAAATAACAAATATATTCCCGTAAAAGTTCAGCTTTTTATATTTATCACTATAAAAATCTAGTGATATTCATATTTGCCTCTCTGATTTGTTATCATTAGAGCACTAATTATTTTTTAACAAAAGATAAGTGAAATGACATTTTTGCCATCACAAATATGTTCCTCCAAAAGTCCCAATTGTTAGAGCTTTTATGGAAAAATATCCTTCTAACAGTTATTTTTTTTCTTTCTACCATCACAAATAATCTAAGAGGGATAAAAAGATCAATTTATCTATTAACTAATCATGATTAAGTATTTTATTTATAGTTAACTATATTTTTCTAATAGGTCCTAACGGTAGGAATATATTTGAAACTGTTAGAACTTTTCTAGGGATAAATATGAAAAGTTAAACTTTGTAGGAATATACTTGCTATTCGATATGTTTACAGACAGCTGTATGCAGTTAATCCAAAATTAGAAGTTGAGGAGCCTAGTTCAGAATCTCTACGATTAAGGGGGTCTTTATACAATTTTACCTTTTATTTATTTATTTTTATCCCGAGAAATTTATTTCGCTTTCAACGGCTCTTTTTTTCACATGTCACCTGCTTCTCTCTCTACTCGTTCTCTCTCTCCCTTCCCAACCCTTCTCTCTCTTTCTCCCTCAAATCCCCCTTATTCCCCCCCCCTCCCCCCCACTCCCTTTATTATATATNAGAGAGAGAGAGAGAGAGAGAGAGAGAGAGAGAGAGGAAGTAGAGATTGAGGGATCTTTTAAAGTGGTTGAGCTATAACTCAGCTGCGGCGTTGACTCACTCTCCTTACAATCCTCATGCGACCCAATTCTCAGCTCCTCTGAGGATCATCTGGGTTTCTTGCTCAAGGTGAGTTCTAATTCATGAAGAGTATATAAAAAGCGATAATTTTAATGATTTAGTGGCATCCGTTTATTGTTTTCATTTGTTGGGGTTTGGTTAACTGCCTAAGAAAGTTTGAAATTAAAAAGCGGGATTGTTGGGCTTTGTTTTTAAAAGAAAGAAAAAAAAAAGTGATTTTTATGGTCCTTGGGAGTTGTGAGTTGGTGAGCTGTGGTTAGTTGAGAATTGGGGAATTTTCGAGTAGCAAAAATGTTTACTTGCGTGATGGGGTAAAGCCCAAAAGAGTTTGCTCTCAAAATGATGTTTTTGTTGTGCTTTTACGGGGTTTTCAATGCAACTTTTGGAGGACAAAAGCTTGGCCAAAGAATCATGGGTTTTGCAGAAACAAGTGAGTTCAATTTTGGGTTTTCACATATTGATTTGGCTTCCTTCGATCAGTAGGTCTTGGGATTTTTTTTATAAAATTTTTAATTTTTGTTATTTTTTGGGGGTTTGGGGGGGTGGAAAAATCACTCCTATTTTGTTGGCTTAAGTTAGTAATTTTCATTGCATGACACTTAATTTCAAAATTCACAACTTGATTCTCTCTAGTCTTGTTATGGTTAATGTAGAGATGATGCATGTGTTGCATGGGGGGTTTTAATTTTGAAGAATAATTATCATGATTACAGTTCCAGTATGTTGGATTTAAATGAGACAAAAAATTCAATTTTGCTGCTTTCTATTTTTAATCTGAAGAATAAAAGTTACAAGGGAATAAGAGAGTAAAATGATGCATAAATTTTCATGTTTTTATCAGGGAGATCTTTTATTATGATGCTTGCCCAGTTTTATTTCAAAGAAAATTTAGTACCAAATGCTATGTTAGTTATTTGTTATATCAGACTTGAATGAGAGGAAAAATTGGATTTCGCTGCTCTAGCAAAAGGCATGTTGAGTTCTGAATATACAAGCTTATTCTGTTAAAACTTGAACAACTTCTCTCTAAACATTACTTGTACTCTCTATCTTCAGAATAGAATCAAGATATTCATATAACAAGGGAATGCCGTGCTTCCGCTTCTCGGCATGGGAAAAGGAAGAGCCTCGGGCAAAAAAGTCCCCATCGGCTAGGTCAAGCAGCACAACCTCGACCGATCGTGATGTGAGGAGATCGGGCTCTGACTTGTCATTAAATACATCAGATATTAGTGTTGAATCTTTTGGGAGGTCCCCTTTCCCTAGTTTCTGGCAAAGGCCGAACAATCTCAGGATTTTTACCTTTCAAGAGCTCAGGAATGCTACGAGGAATTTTAGCCGTTCATTGATGCTCGGAGAAGGTGGATTTGGGTGTGTTTATAGGGGTGCGATTAAGAGCCTCGAGGAGCCGATCAAAAGAATTGATGTTGCTGTAAAACAATTAGGGCGTAAAGGGCTGCAGGTAAGTTCCTAATGACTAGTTCTGCTTTCCTAATATCTTTCATATTGGGAACAAATCCTTGAATTTGATGCCTACATATCATACCGTCGATACTTCTTGATTGTATCTACGTAAATGCTATTCATCCAGATTTATTACCTTTGTATTTTGAGTTTGTTGACCATTATTTACAATTTAACTTTCTTTATTATGCTAATTTATTGATACATTTATGCTGCTATTTCATCTTTCAGGGACACAAGGAATGGCTGACAGAAGTAAATGTTCTTGGCGTGGTGCAGCATCCAAATCTTGTTAAGCTAATCGGCTACTGTGCCGAAGACGATGAAAGAGGGACTCAACTGTTGCTTGTGTATGAATTTATGCCAAACAGAAGTGCAGATGACCATTTATCACCAAGATCTCCTAAACCTCTTTCTTGGGTCATGAGACTAAGAATAGCTCTAGATGCTGCTCGTGGCTTGAAGTATCTGCACGAAGAGTCGGAATTTAAGGTTTTCCTCTTTCCTTTTCTTCTTCATTAGAATACAAGTATTTAGTCATAGTATACAAATATTTGCAGACCATACATGTTTTTCTGGTCAACATGAAGCAAAATTTATTGTGGAAGAGTCAGCAGCGATAGATGTCATTTGATCTCCTCGAAATGCACTTGGTTGTTGATAATACTTTAAGAAAACCACAGAAATTTGCCCAATTTCATACATAAATTGCACATAATACATGAACTTGTTTCCTATTCTCTTATGTCACTAAAATACTTCCCAAATAGTTAGAATAGTTCTCATCTGAAGTCTGGACTTCTGGTTAACCAACCACTTAAATCCTCACAGGCATCGCATAACCAAAAAAAAAAAAAGAATTTCAAAAAGGACAGGAATTTCCTAAATAGCAGTTTTTTGTTAGATTCGTCAACTAAATCTTGTGATTGTCACCCAATTAATCAGCCCAGAAATCTGTGCTGGTTTTGGCTTGTCTAGTATGCAAGTCAGACCTCACATATTTCTAACTTTGCTCTATATTAGTTTGCTTCCGTGGCTTACAGTAGATTGATGTGTCGGGTCGTCTTGAATACTTTTTAACCATGTTCTATGCATCATTCCAACTTCTTGTGCACTAGTGTAGGGCCCGAGCTTCGCTGTGGGTAAACACTATTTCAGTTAATTAATATATTATTGTCAAGAATTTAAAATTGAAGAATTTATAACCAAAAAAAAAAAACCAAAATGACGCTTAGAGTGCCTTTATGTACATTATATGAAATCTAATATATGTTCCATTCAACCAAAAAGGTCAACATTGTTCTTCTCAGTATCGTAGCACCTACCAATTCAATATCAAGAGTTTATGCTCAGGGAAAGAAAAAACCAAAAACAACACTTTGAGCTGTAAAAGTCAGTAGTCATATTGCACAAAAAATTTTGCATAAATAATGCATTAGTAATCAATTATCATAATTACTTGAATCATTTATTTTTCAGCCAATTAAAACACTCAACCATGTTACAGTGGCCACCATAACAAAAGTTAACATAGGAAATCATTTATTGTTGCTATCTATTTTGACAATATATTAAAACTCATAGAGGCGCATCATTTCTAACAATATGCAATTTAAAATTCTAAATAAGAAGCAAAACTAATATTACATAAGGAAGATGACTTGTTGATTGCCTAATTGCCTGTTTTCATAATGGTTAAAAAGTTTTGAAGAAATTATAAAGTAAAAGGCAAAGAGTTATATTTCTCATCAAATTACTAATCATCATTCATCTAAGGTATCACTTATACTACTAAAGTAGATAAACTACTTAAGTAAACACCACAAAGTAGAAATAAGTTAATCGTAACATTGTCCATTCCATTCTGGTAAAATTGGTAGAGACAATTGGCAATCAGCAAAAATAAAAAAATCAATAAATGATAGTTGAATATTACAACCGAAAGGATGCAAGGGATCAATACTAAACTATGACAACATGAAATTAAATTAATTAAAAAACAAGAAGTTTAACAAGACTCTCCTTTACCTTCATTTGGGTAATAAATTTTGTTCACAAAGCCAATAGATGGGAACTTGCAAGGATAAGCATCAGGTAGTTCAGCTTTTATCCGCCATGAACCCCTTCCATAAAAATACCCACCAATTAGATATTTGTAATCTTAGAAAATATTAATTGTTTGAATCAAATATATATATTATAGTAGAGTCCGACTATGGTGCTTCTGGAAGCATCACTTATGTGGTGCTTCCAATTTTTTAACCTTTAGATCAACTCTTTGACCATTTCTAGCTATTGGATTAATATTATTCCCATAAGGGGATCACTATACCTTAGGGAGACCACTATCATTCCAACCCTACAATTTTTTGATCTAAGGGCCAAAAAGTCGGAAGCACCAACTCCTTTATACTTCCGGAAGCATAGTAGCCCTACACTATTGTAGTATGATTAGATAATAAAAGAAAAAAATAGAATAATATTGTGGAGCCCCTTCTCAGACATTTTGCCGCAAACTGTATAAACAAAAAAACGAAGTGAAATTATGAAAAGATATTAATTTTCTAATGAATTTTTGTAATAGAAAAAAAAAACCATTCTACACCATTTTACAAATTAGTCTAATTGGCAAGGAGGTCTGTGGATCACAAATATATACATGTAATTCATAGGACAAAAAAAAAAAGATTGGCACTTGAATAAAAATTTCTTTCTTTCAAAAATATTTTATTATTGATTCTCTTCATCACCTATTTCATCCTATAGCAGATAAAACGAATGGATTGTTTTCTTTCTACTCTGGTATGCTCATTCTATGCTGCATCACTGGTGATGATAATAATAATAAATAAATGGAATATAAATAAATTTCTTATCCACTGTTTACGATTATGATTGCGAGGTTGGATCACACCGATCTCTTCCCCGCTACTGCTGCTAGGGGAAGGGGGGACGCCCTGTGTCAACGACATCTTGTTGAGGCATGATCTAGAGAAGGATGATGCCATAGAGCACGTCGGGGCCAACTCGTCGCAGCTCATTGCTCCGGCAATAGAGGTGAGGCGCTTCAAGGGTTTTCGACCGAGGCGGTGAGATCTAGTTGACAAAGCTTGCGAGGCGAGCACCTGGCGAAGGAGGGGCCTTGGATCTCCAGAACTCTTGGATCCAGCTTCGGATGGAGCTTGATTTTTCTTTGAGAGGATCAGTGGAGCTGTAAGGATCTGATAGTGGGGTGGTGGCGGTGGACCGGGTCAGGTCAGGACCCAGTTTGGATCGGCTTGAGCCGAGCGGAAGAGGGCAGCGACTCAGAGGATAAGGAAAACCCAATCGAAGGTCGTTGAAATGCTCTCTTGCAAGCTCCAGGAGATCAACCTTGGTGATGCCTCTCCAATAGCGTGGCCGGTGTCAGAGTGGAGTTGCTTCCCAGGGATGAATGGTGCAGCAGCATGAGGGCTTTGTGAGTCCATTCATAGATAGATAGATAGCAAGAAGATGAAATCTAAAGAGACAGAAAGTGTTGGAACAAATACCGCAATGAAAATCTGATTGTGATTAAAATCTAACTAATTTTGTGATAAAAATAAATAAATCAAACTTACAGATAGACGCAAATATTCCAATAAAGATTTGATCTTATCCGGAAGCGTGCGAGGCACTGCCCTAAGGCGTATTCCCGTCCTTACATGCAGAATTAACCGAAAATAACACCCCAAGGTACAACCGGAATTCCTCCTCCTGTGAGCACGATCATGAAGGAGGTTGACGGAGATTATTTCAACACCCAGTGGATAAGGGGAATGTTCAAAAATGAAAGATAAAAGAATCAATGAATAGAGATTAACCAATCATCTAATATCTTTTCTACCTGCTCTGTCATAAGCAAGAAGAAAAGAAAATGCATAAAAGGAAAGAGGATTGCACGTTCTTTCTCGTTACGAGAAAGAAGCGGAATCCGCGCAACGGAATGAGATTCCTATGGCGCAAGAAACGGAATGGAACGGTAAAAATATCCCGTTAGTTTCTTTCTCATTAAGAAACATAATAAAATAAATAAAATAAATAAATAAATAAATAAATAAATAAATAAATAAAATAATAAATAAATAAATACCAAATAAATTTAAAGTTCAAATAAAATAAATTCAAATTCAAATTTTGAGTTTTTCTCCAACAATCCCCCACAAAACTCAAAATTTTAAAATACAAATTAAAGAAAAAAAAATTACTCGGTGTTTATACTATGCAATGGGTGAGGTGTCTTTAAGAGACTTAACCCCACTTAGTGTAAGCAGTTTCCATCAGACAGAATCGGAGTGAACCAGGTCTTGAACTACGTTCCTTTGACCCTGACTTCAATCACCACACACACAGTATAGAATTCTCCGTCGTGGATCTGTGCGTTAATGACCATGCACAGTACTTTGATTTTTCATAAGAGTTTCTATGGATAGCCTATATCACATATGTCACGCCCCCGCCTCGAAACCCCTACCAATTTGGCACGATTCGGGCGCGGCGAACGGACGCCGAACGAACAGCACCTCTCCCGTCCGCCCAAGGCTCAACAACAGATCGAGTACAAGAATTTACCCAGGATATTAAATTCTATAAGTACACAATTAACGGGGCACAAACAGTGCCAACAACAAAGAGCAAGTAATCCACAAGATACACAAGTGAAATAAAGAGAGAACTTACTACCTATTACATCGCATTTGCATTTTGTATACAATTACATTCTTTTCCTCAAAATGAATACATATTTTCATCAAATACATAGCTCTCCAAAATCCTCACCTACATGATACTCTCTCAAATACATAGGTGTGCTAATGCGAAAGGAAAGCTACTACTCTACCAAAAATCCTCACTGGTCGGGCGCGATGCCCTTGCCGCGGTCCTCGCCCAGCAAATCTGTACCTAGCCCTGGAAATAGAGTGGGGTGAGAATTATCTTCCATAGTTCACAGTAGGGCCACCGATTCTGCCGATCTCCCCACTAGGTCCAAGTGGGCACAATAGGGCCACCGATTCTGCCGATCTCCCCACTAGGTCCAAGTGGGCACAAGTAACAACGATATATATATATATATATATATATATATATATATATATATATATATATATATATATATATATATATANAATTCGTACATACACGATCAACAGGACACAAATAGTGCCAACAACGAAGAGCAAGTAATCCACAAGATACACAAGTGAAATAAAGAGAGAACTACTAACTATTACATCACATTTGCATTCTTTATACAATTACATTTTCTTTCCCAAAATGAATACATGCTCATCAAGTACATAGCTCTCCAAAGTCCTCACCTACATAAATCTCTCTCAAATACATAGGTGTGCTAATGCAAAAGGAAAGCTATTACTCTACCAATAATCCTCACTTGTCGGGCGCGATACCCTTGCCGTGGTCCTCGCCCGGCAAACCTGTATCTAGCCCTGGAAATAAAGTGGGGTGAGAACTATCTTCCATAGTTCCCACTGGGCTCGGCCGTCGACTCCGCCGATCTCTCCACTAGGTCCAAGTGGGCAAAAGTAATATATATATATATATATATATATATATATATATATATATATATATATATATCAAAGCTGTAAAGACATAATAGAAAAACTATGCTACTATGCCCATAATCATGTAAAATGAATGTATGCATCAATTAGTAAAAGTTTTCTATCATGCTAACAAGTTCGATCCATGTTCGATAAGCAATGTTCGATGACAATATTAACTTTTCATTACCCAATCTGTGGCAAACCCTTGGGTTTGCCTACGCCTCACATATCCATCCCATTGGGTAAGGAGGTTCTATGTGCCCCCGAATCCGGGACTGTCTGCGGACATCAATTCTATCCTAATCGTCCGACACTTCGGAGTACTCGACGACCAATCCTCTCCATGTGAGGATATGGATGGCTTTACCATCCCGAATAACAGACCGTGAGCTTGATCAATCCTCTCCACGTGAGGATACCCTACGAACTAGGGCCAACATTCTCTCGGAACTCATCTATTCCGACATTCATGCATAATTACTTAGCTATACTACTAAGTTCATTGTTCACGAGTCATTTTCTAGGGAATCCACCTATCCCTAAGTTCATGAACCTCTAGTGTCAAATACATTACATAATGCCACTCGTTCTATTCTTTAAACATTTAGATGCCACTCTCTATGTCACTAAATAACCATCGAGTTCATCTCTTCACTTTAGCACTATAGGATCTACGTTCCGACCCAATCCTTACCTATCCATTTCACCAAGTATTCCATGCACACTAGGTTAACATTTAGAAGCATAAGAAAAAGGTACTACAATGCAATCCTACAATGCAACATGCAAGAGATGAGATTATATGTTATTCTAAGACATAATAGAGAATTCGATTGCTTCGGGATGACACCACCCACCTTTTGAGGTATGAAGGTTCTAGAAATGCTTCCCAACGAACGTTACAACGATGTCTCGGCCTCCTTGGTCCAAAACGGTGCTCAATCGGCTATATTTCGCCGATAGCTTTTCACCCGCTCGACGAATCAAAAATCCGACTTCCCCCCGCGTTTAGGCACCTATCAATTAGGTTTACAAGCTACTAAATGAGATCAATCTCATGTATTTCGAAAAACCCCTATTTGGGTGCCCTAGGGTTCACATCTTGCAATTAGCACTATAGAACCCTAGCTTCTAGCTCTATTCCACCATTAATGGTGCTAGAGGTCGATTTGACCTCCTCTCAAAAGCCAAAAACCCAAAAACCCTAAGTTCTACCATTAGGGTTCAAGAGCTTACCTTTAGGTTAGCTCCAATAAAGAGGAGAGGAAGAGGAGAAAATGCTCCAAGCCTTCCCTAGCTTGCTCTCCTTCTTCTTCTCCTTTCTTTCTCCTTCTTCTTCTTCTCCTTCTTTTCTTCTCTTTTCTTTCTTTCTAGAAAGAGAGAGGGAGAGAGAGAGAGATGAGAGTTGGGAGGGAAATGAGAGAGGGAGAGAGAGCCCTTTGCTCTCTATACTCTCTAACTAAGACATAATTGCAGCCAAGCCCCTCAACTTTTCATTTCTCAAACTGCTCTGCCTGGGCAGTTTTCGCGCGGAGGGACCGGCCCTCCCAATGATGGACCGGTCCCCGAGAGCCTTCTACCTGGTTGCGCTTACGGGAACCGGTCCCTCTGGCGAGGGGTTGCATCGGCTGTCCGTCGCAACCTCAGCTACGGGGATCGGTCCTTCCCTGCCAGGGACCGGTCCCCGAGAGCAACTCGGCGCAAACCCCTTCTCTGCCAGCATTCTTGCTTACGGGAACCGGTCCCCACCACCAGGGACCGGTCCCCGAGAGCAGAACCTGCCAAATGCATATTTTTGCATCTTTGCTCTCGCGGACTCGACTCCAAAGCACTTTTTGTGTTTTGGACATTTCTAGCTTCTCTGAAGCCTACTCACTCGACAATTAGTCGATCCTGGACGAAGTCCAACTCTCGGATTTCGAGAATTCACTTCCTTACAACATAGTCGCGGCCACATACGGATATTCTTATATAGGTGGTTTTCTCCAGGGATATGCGTAGAGTTTCTATGGATAGCCCATATCACATAGCCGCGGCCACATACGGATATTCTTATATAGGTGGTTTCCTCTAGGGATATGTGTAGAGTCACATCTCGCGAAAATCATCGCCTTGGATCCCATTAAGAGCTGTCAGCTCAACCTAATCCACTGCACAGAGCACTACTCACCATAGGGATGGGATTGGAGCTAAAGCTCCTCTATAAAATGTGTAGAAAGTGCTTTTTGGCCAACCTGGTAGCTTGTTTTTACCACATTGAACCTTCTTCAAGGGATCTCCTATCACAAAGGTTGGGTTCCCACTGCAGGAAGGCCCTTTACGGGCAAGGTCCCATCCCCCTCGATGACAGCAGGACCATAGTCCTCTTTAGGCCTTCAATCTGGTAATCTGCAAGATTCTGATCAAATTTGACAAAACTCAAATAAATAATATGATAGAAAATTAACCATCTAACAGATTTCTATCTCAATATAACATAAATGTTAACTTTAGAATTTATCAATTTTATTTACAAGTTAAACACTAAGATAAACAAAATTAAATCATGAGGGTAATTATAATATCAAAATTTATCAAACTGATAAAACAGACTCGCCCTACAAGTTGACGTACACTAAAATTTAAAATTGAAATTTAATCATGTTGAATAGAGTTTGATTCAACAGCAAATAGATGCTCTAAACAATTTTAAAAAAATTGATTTCAATTAAGTAATTTCGAGCAATAACATATGCAATGAAATAATTTATACTGCAATAGAGTTAAGAATCTCTGCATCACGTAAAAAAAATAAGAAGTAAAATGGTGTCTGGTTAGTGGGTGTAGTTTGAAGATGCTACTTTAGCAATTGTGGCTCAAATCCCAATTGAAACAGTTTTTTTTTTTTTTTTTTTTTAGAAAATACTGTAGCAATTTTCTTTCCTCTTTTCTTTTTTTTCAAACAAAATTTTACTGTAGCAAAATTTTACTGTAGAAAGTAAAGAGTGGTGGTCTGGTAGGGTTGTAGTTGAAGATGCTACTTTAGCCAATCGTGGGTTCAAATCCCAATTGAAATAGTTTTTTTTTTTTTTTTTTTTAAGAAAATACTATAGCAATTTTTCTTTCCTCTTTTCTTTTTTTTTTCAACAAAAAATTTTACTGTAGGCAAAACTCAAAAACATGTACACAGGAAAACTGTAACAAAAACCTTTTACTTATGGCTATATATAAGAAAATTACAGTAGCAACACTTATTTATCTTTTTAGGTGTATGTACTATGTACCGTAGCATTATTATATATATATATATATTATATATATATATATAATTATATATATATATATAAAATATCCGTATAATGTCTCTATTGAAAACAAATAATGCTACAGTTTTTTTTTTTTTAATCAAAACAGTAAAATATATATATATGTATTTTTTTCTGCGAAAAATAGTATATATATAAATTAACTTAAACTTTAAAAAACCGCACATCTTAAAAAAAATTTATTGTAGCAAAACCTTTTTTTTAAAAAAAATCCTTACAAGTAGTTTTTTTTTTTTAAAAAAAAAAAACTTATAACAAAACAGTAAAACCGTTTTTTTTTTTTTAAATCACCAAAGGGTTTTACTGTAGCAAACTCAAATCGTACACAAATAGAATTACATTTACTGTTGCAAAAATTCCACCCTTTTGGATCCGTATGGTATAAAAAAAAAACAATAAGAGAAGGTAATAATTTGCAAATAAACAATATACAATTAGAATTTAAAAATGCTAATCCCAATTTATTTAAATTTGAATGACAAGCATACAAGCAAGTTGTCAAACAGATTTATATGCAATGTATATATATATATATATTTTAATGGATTAGTACCGTCAGATTTAATCACAATCAGGTAGGAATTTACGCCTTAGATTGTTGGAACAAATACTGCAACGAAAATCTAATTTTGATTAAAATCTAACTAATTTTGTAATAAAAATAAATAAATCAAACTTATAGATAGACGCAAATATTCCAATAAAGATTTGATCTTATCTGGAAGTGTGCGACGCACTGCCCTAAGGTGTATTCTCGTCCTTACGTGCGGAATTAACCGGAAATAACACCCCAAGGTACGACCGGAATTCCTCCCCCTGCGAGCACGATCGTGAAGGAAGTTGACGGAGATTCTTTCAACACCCAGTGGATAAGGGGAATGTTCAAAAATGAAAGATAAAAGAATCAATGGATAGAGATTAACCACTCATCTAATATCTTTTCTACCTGCTCTGTCATAAGCAAGAAGAAAAGAAAATGCATAAAAGGAAAGAGGATTCCGTTCTTTCTCGTTACGAGAAAGAAGCGGAATCCGCGCAACGGAATGAGATTCCTTTGGCGCAAGAAACGGAACGGAACGGGAAAAATATCCCGTTAGTTTCTTTCTCATTAAGAAACATAATAAAATAAATAAATTAAATAAATAAATAAATAAGTAAAACAATAAATAAATAAATACCAAATAAATTTAAAGTTCAAATAAAATAAATTCAAATTCAAATTTTGAGTTTTTCTCCAACAGAAAGAAGGCCTCCATGAGTAATTATTGCCTAAGAGCCTATATAGGGAGGGAATAATCATTGTCTGGTAGGGGAGGGTGTGACGTTCAACTTTCTAAAGGGTCACCCATCCTAAAATTACTCTAACTCTAGCATGCTTAACCCTCTTAACCTCTTGGGTCTAACCACCGCTTAATATGCTATAGCAAGATTGAGAAGTTTAGTCCTATTATATCTCATATATAGGACTATTTCAATTCTTGGAAATGTCACAATCATCCTCCTTTTGAGCCTTGACGTCCCTATTAGGCTCGAGCATATTCACAAACACCAAGCAATGTGAGACTTATCTCGCTAGTCTTTAGCCGACCTTGTGGGGAGCCGCGCTCCACTCACAACGATCATCAGCAGGGGAGCCATGCTCTACCCGTTGTATAACCCTAGCTCAACTGAGACTCATGTCACATTTTTGGCTATTGATTGGACTGAAACCAACTGTGACGTCCTGCAGTCATCGCCCAAAATGCTATGGCCGGGCTAAGAAGTTTAGCTCTATTATATAAGAGGGTTAAGAGGGGTAATAGGAATCTGTGTTTGTGGCGGATCTGTCCGTCCTGTGAGCAAAATTGTGTTTAAAAAAATAGGCATTTTTTTGCTCGCTCTATTTCAAAATTGTACCTTTTTTCTAAAAGGGTTTACAAAAAGGGTCCTGGGGCATGATAGTGTGACGCGCTACTTCCCAGGGAATCACCTATCCTAGAACTACTCTGGCCCTAGCACGTTTAACCCTCTTAACCTCTTAGGCCTAGCTACTGCTCAAAATGCTATAGCCGGGTTAAAAGGTTTAGCTATATTATATCTCACATATAGGACTTATAAATCCTGGAGTGTCACATTCCTCCTCTCTTAAGCTCTGACGTTCTCGTTAGACTCGAGCACACTTACAAGTATCAGGCGATGTGAGACTCGTCTCGCTAGCCTTAGTGACCTTGTGGGGAGTTGCACTTCACCCACAATGATCGTTAGTCAGGAACCCGTGCTCTACCCGTTGTATGATCCTAGCTCAGCC
This sequence comes from Ananas comosus, assembly GCF_001540865.1. Taxonomy (NCBI): domain Eukaryota; kingdom Viridiplantae; phylum Streptophyta; class Magnoliopsida; order Poales; family Bromeliaceae; genus Ananas; species Ananas comosus. The sequence goes on from NC_033628.1 coordinate 4,069,656, forward strand.
GAGACTTATTTCACACTTCCGACTGGTGATTGGCTCTGATACCAACTGTGATGCTCCACTTCCTAGGGAGTACCCATCCTAGAACTACTCTACTTCTAGCACGCTTAACCCTCTTAACCTCTTGGTCCTAATCACTGCTTAAAATGCTATAGTCGAGTTAAGAAACTAAAAAGCACCAAGCAATATGAGACTCTTACTAATCTTACTCGACCTTGTGGGGAGCCGCAGTCCACCCACAATGGTCGTCAGCCGGGAAGCTGCGCTTTGCCCGCTATATGACCCTGGCTCAACTGAGACTCATCTCATTCTTTCTATTGGTGATTGGCTTTGATACCAACTGTGACGTCCTGCTTCCGAGAGTCACCCATTCTAAAACTACTCTAGTCCCAGCGCGCTTAACCCTCTTAACCTCTTGGGCCTAGCCACCGTCCAAAATGCTATAGCCGGATTAAAAGGTTTAGCCCTATTATATCTTATATATAGGATTGTTCCAAATCCTAGGGGTATCACAGAGGGTCTTCAGTAATTATTGCCCTGGGAGAGTCTTTAGTAATTATTGCCTATGAGAGGGTATAGGGAGAAATGAAAGTATTTTTGTTGTTTGACAAGGTTCTAGCGTATTCCCCGAAATAAACAAAATGATGTTTGTAATTTTCTTGAAATAAGAGAAGAATAGTGGGAAAAGTAGAGTGCAATATTCCAAAATGCCAAGTTTGCCCTCATGTATGTTTCAAATTTATATCTTTGTTTAATATATATACAATACATAATAAAAGTAAAAATGTATATTGTTTAATTGAATAATTAAATATCGAGACATTATGATTAAAAAAAAAAATATATTATTAGAAGTACAATAGAACCGTAACTAATTGTCGTGATAATAAATAAATTTTACAATAATGATATCTTTATTATGCCATAATAGAAGCAATAACAATAAACTAAGATATGCTACCATTAACAACATAGTTCAAAGTAAATAATTTTATAGGCTTATCCCATAAACCAAGTAGCATACGCTGCTAGCAAATCTACATTTTGTGTGACTTAAAATATCTCTATATTATGCTGCCATTAATTCCATATAGTTCAAAGTAAATAATTTTATAGGCATATCTCATAAACTAAGTAGCATACGGTTGCCAGCAAATGTACATTTTGTGCGACTTAAAATTTACATAGTCAAAGCACGACTGTTTTAGGAAAAGAACTTCACAAATTATACAGGTTTTGACTTAACTTTCATCCAAAGTATTAGACAACCCACAATTTCCGTGACTTCATTTCATAGTCAAAGCATATGACTGTTTTAGGGAAAGAACTTCACAGATTCTACAGGTTTTGACTTAAAATTTAATCCAAAGTATTAGACAACCCACAATTTGTGCGACTTCATCCCTTATGCAACATAGGAACACCAATGAAATTGGGTCATACAACTTAGAGCAAATAGCCAGCATCACAATGAACCAAGTAATCAGATATTAGATTAGATCAGGTTAGTGAGATGGCCAAATCAAAACGGCAGCAGTTTCGAGGCATCATAACCCCTGACAACTTTTGCCCTGCCTCTGCTAAACCCCAGGGATAAATCCTATTCGATGGTTTGAGTAGAATAAAATTAACGGGTTATTCCATAAAAAATGGAATAATTAATCCATGCAGGTGTTATTATATATGAGGTTATTCTGTGTCAAAACCAACTTGATTGGAGCAATCTACTGCGCCTGTAGTTATGAACCACCATCGAAAGTTTATTGATAACTCTGTTGAAAATTATCACAATTATAGACCACTCGTGTACATAAAGTGGAAATAAGGAAAAATTATACTCTTTCTAAATGAACTTTAGCTTTACACATGCTTCTCAAATTATGAGGTGCGTGACACTTTGATCATCCAACTTTAATTTGTTACAATTTTTAATTCAAACTTTCTGGATTATTGTAATCAAATCTTGCGATCTAAATTAGTTGACGGATAGTGACGTGTTGCTGATGTAACAGTTATGTGGCTGTGCTGTAGTTGATGATTCCTCAGCAATTCCTGCATGAGGCCTTTGCTGCCATCAATGCTGTCAATGCTCCAAAATCGATGTCGTAACACCACAACATCAAAAGGAAGGGGATGATCTCTCTCTCGAAAAACATAGGAGCACCAAAAAAAAGAAAAAAGATGTCTCAAATGCTTATTTCCAAGGTAAAAACATACAGAACTTAACATGAATTATGAACCATTTTGGAAAAGCTATGCAACCTTTCAAAATTTTGATTTTAGTCACTCAACGACATTCTGACTTTAAATAACTAGCTTAAATTTTAAAGTCAAAGTGTCGTTGACTGATTCAAATCAGACAAATTGAAAGGTTGGATAGTAAAATTAAAATTTTGAAAGGTTGGGTAGCCATTTCAAAATGGTCCATAGTTTAGGTAAGTTCTGTACGTTTTTGCCTATTTTAAAAAAATTGAGAACCAAAATAAAATGGGTGAGAATGATGCTGTTGGTACGAAGAAAGAAGAGATCTAGCCTCAAGGTATTTGGAACGTGAATTTACAAATTTACCCCCACTCGATGACTTTGCACTTGGCCAAAATCTCCTCACATTGGTACTGAGTGACCGGTACCGGTATCAACCACAGCTCGTCACATCTTTTGCACAATTTAATCGCAACTGTCTACTTCATATAGTTTAAGGGTTCAAATTTGAGTGTTGTATAAGAGCACGACATATGTAAACTTTGTCACTGTACAAAAAGAAAGAACAATGGATTTTGCTACTTGAATTATGTAGATTAGATCTTTTGAATGGTTTCTGATATTGAAAATATCATGTATTCACAGATAATATTTCGTGACATGAAGACGTCCAACATTCTTCTGGATGAGCATTGGAATGCAAAATTATCCGACTTTGGGTTGGCTAGACTTGGACCATCAGAAGAATCGAGCCATGTTTCTACGGCGGTATGCGCAACTCTACAAATGTAGATCTCCTCTATTTTGTTGATTATTCTGCTGGTGCAAGTGTTCTTCAACATTATTTATAACTTTAACATAATAATTTTATATTGCATATTTGAAGATTATGATAGTATAAACGGGATATTCTTTCATTATGGCATTAAATCTCCACTTCGGTGGGATGCGTAGTTAAGATATAGTCACAGATTACCTTTCTATTGACATGTGCTTCAAATTGATCCTTATTTTACAAAAAGAAAATGGCATATTAGTACATATTGATAATCCATCATTTTGATTTATTATTCCCATTCTACATTTAGACGAAGCAGAAATTTTTTTTGTGATTTTGAAAACTTTCTTGTTTTTTTTTGTACAAAAATAAAAAGTCATGCTTTATGCATAGTATATAGATCATAATATACTAAACACATATATCATTTATTCATTATATTTAGTTCATAATGTGTTATAAAAATACATGTTTTACTAGATCTTGATACATCCAATTATCATCAATGTCTCCTTAACAGTATTTTTGTCCTGCTACATGGTGGAAAGAATTTCCGACCTTGCTAGTGTACTTTTGACAAGTATGTTTAAGTGCATCTTCCTCGATATAATGCGATGACCAAACTCTTTGTGGCATGTTTATGCATATTCAATTACGATGATATCCTCTTAAGATATATTGTATACTTCTTTTTTTTTTTTTTTTGAGAATCATGTATAGCTTAATATTTCTGCGACTTCTTGAATACTAGGCACTATTCTCCTCCCTTCTTTATGATATTATGAAAATAAATCCAAACAGGTAGTAGGAACCATCGGATATGCAGCTCCTGAATACATCCACACTGGGCGGCTCACCACCAAGAGCGACATTTGGAGCTACGGTGTGGTTCTCTACGAACTCATCACTGGCCGCCGCCCCATGGACAGGAACCGGCCAAGGGGTGAGCAAAACCTCTTGGAATGGGTGAAGCCATTTGTATCTGACGTGAAAAAATTCCCCTCAATTATCGATCCAAGAATCGAAGGAAACTGCTCTGTAAAATCTGTGACCAAGCTCGCTTTTGTGGCGAACCGGTGCTTGGTGCGGCATCCGAGGTCTCGGCCCAAGATGAGCGAGGTGGTAGACATGGTCCAAAAGATACTTGAAAATGTGGAGACCGGAACCCTGGAGGTACCGCGGAGAATCTCTTCCGAAGAAGAAAGGAAGAAAAAAGGGCTAGACTTGAAAAAGAGGCTCGCAGATTTAAAGGCGGGCGAGGTAAAATGGATTATGTGGACAGGTTGGAGAGCAAAGCTGGTAAAAACACACTGAGCCAATATCAAAGAGAAGGTTTGTGGTGATCATACATTGAAGATCAGATTTACTACAATAGTAAATTGCCGTAAATAATGATGATTTATTTTCCTGTTTTAAGGGGTTAAATGCATATTGTGCAATCACCAAAATTGCAGAATAATGTTGGGTTGTTGATGTTAATACGGGGCAAGAGTAAATTGCCTCTGGCATATCAGATGATGTAAAAATTAATGATCATTTTCATGCTATACCTACAAGTTTATGTAGCACCTTGTGCATATAACTTTTCTCTGCTAAGAATGAAAAATTTCTCTTATTGTGCTCCGTCGGTAATTCTTTTGTGTTGCATTATACGCACTACAATTTTTTTTTTTTTGGTCATTGGAAGTGCATTTGATGGTCATGGTTACTCTCATTCGCTTGTAACTGATTTAAGGGAAAATTGGTCTATGAACTCCAAGTTGTACTTTTTTTTTTTGTTTGCGTAGTTTGCATACTGAAAGTAGTGATGGAGGTCTCCTTAGGTTATCTTGGCTAGAGTACTTATCTAGAGCATGTTTGGGTAGAAAGTAGTGATTGAGGTCTCTTTAGGTTACCTTTGGCTAGAGTACTTATCTAGAGCATATTTGGGTATAAGTGGTGCTCTTGCAGAAGTGTTGTTTAAGTAGTTTTAAAAAGAGCACTATCAGCTTGATGTTGTAGCTGAGTTGGGGCCCAACTTTTTCTTTTTTTTTTTTGGTTAACAAATTCTTGTCAAAACAAAAGCACTGATCATTGTTTGCTAAATGTTTGATTGCTGCTTACTGGAACAAAGAAGTTGCTTCGAAAGGTGGGCCGAACAAATAGTAAAATTCTGCCAGAGTGAATCTTATGCCAAATGGGGACAAACGGTTTCTGAGGCCGTCTACTCCTACATATTTAATAATTTGCAAGAGAGATATAACTTTGTTTGTTTTAAAAAGTGTTTGTGTGTATCTGGTATACATCCTTCTGTTAATAAAATTTCCATGAATGTGAATGCACTTCATTTGGAAATCTGATCGAAAACAAAAATTGAGTTAAGCTCTTGCCTTGGAATGAAAGGAGATTGAACTTAATTCTGTATATCTTTAGTTTCTGGAGAGTAATTGATTAGGATCAGTCCACTTTGCTTTTGCTTTTCATGTTTTGGTAACAAATCTTAATTGCATGCATTCATGAGATATCCGATTTTAAACCTTTGGAAGTTGGTTGTGTTTGTGACATACATGCAAATCTTCCTAAGATCAATTTTTAATTTTCAATAAGAAATATGAAATAGATTTCGAACAATGGTGTTGAGAAAAGGTAATTTGAGTTCCATCAAATTCTCAAATTTGATAGTTCCAAGCATTTTGAGACGCCCCATCATGAAATTCTCATAAAACTTGTTGATCACATGAAAGTTTTTAGGGTGTGTGTCTTAAAAATTTTTTACTTCAACATGGCCTAGCAGGGACGATCAGATGTATATAAGTGCTTGACGGTTGAGAAACAGAATAGAAAAAAAAAAAAAAAAAAAAAACGAAATCCATTTTTTCAGGAGAAACTCCTGTCTAGAAGTTGTACAACTTTGCCTGATAGTTAAGCAACTACCTTACTTGACAACCTTTTTTGGTCTTTTTTCAAGAGTATAAATGTTATTTACATCAAGAAGCAAAAAAACATTTTGAATATCTTAACAACTCTCTGCGGCGGAATCAGAGATTCTGAATGTAACGACCCTACATCACCGGCCTAAAATGTTTAAGCTCAGTTATTATTATTTAGATGTATAGCCTCTTATATTCCCAATCAAAATCTTTTTTCATCCGAGGTGAGACTATTGAAACATTATAAACTCCACCCATTTAGACCTTGATTGTAAGGAAATGAATTCTCGAAGTCCGAGAGTTATACTTCGTTCAGGATCGACTAATTGTCGAGCGAGTAGGCTTCGAAGAAGCTAGAGATGTCCAAAACACAAAAAGTGCGAGTAGGCTTCGAAGAAGCTAGAGATGTCGAGCGAGTAGGCTTCGAAGAAGCTAGAGATGTCCAAAACACAAAAAGTGCTTTGGAAATCGAGTCCACGAGAGCGAATAGTGCAAGATCAGCACTTGGCAGATTCTGCTCTCGGGGACCGGCCTCTGGCGGTGGGGACTGGTTCCCGTAAGCAAGAATGTTGGCAGAGAAGGGGTCTGCGCTGAGTTGCTCTCGGGGACCGGTCCCTAGCAGGAAAGGACCGGTCCCCGTAGCTCAGGTTGCGGTGGACAGCCGATGCAACCGGTCCCCTGGCCAGAGGGACCGGTTCCCGTAAGCGCAACCAGGCAGAAGGCTCTCGGGGACTGGTCCTTCATCGGGAGGACCGGTCTCCCAGGGACCGATCTCTCGGGCAGGGACCGGTTCCCGTACGCGTGTTGCAGGGGATTACTCTCGGGGACTGATCCTCCCGTTGAGGGACCGGTCCCTCCGCGCGAAAAATGCCCAGGCAGGTTGGGTGGAGAGCAGTAAAGTGGAGGGGCTTTTATGAAAATATGCAAGTGCAATAAGTTGAGGGGTATAGAGGGGCTGAGCCCTCTCCTCTCTCTCATTCTTACCCCTCACTCTCTCTCCCTCAGCTCTCCCTCTTTCTCTCAAGGAAGAGAAGAAAGAAAAGAGAAGGAGAAGAAAGAAAAGAGAAGAAGAAGAAGGAGGAGAGCAAGCTAGAAAAAGGCTTGGAGCATCTTCCTCTTCCTCTCCTTTCCATTGGAGCTAGCCAGAAGGTAAGCTACTAAACCCTAACAATGGTAGAGCCTAGGGTATCGGATTTCTAGCTTTAGAAATGGGTCAAATGGAACCCTAGCATGATTAGTGGATACTTTAAGCTAGAATCTAGGGTTGGATGGAGTGGTTTGCTATAGGTGCAAACCTAGGACTCCAATTTTGGGGTTTTTGGAAATATGAGGATTTGATCTCAATTGACCCTCCGTAAACCTAATTGCTAGGTCCCCGAACGCGTTTGTGCACTCGGTTTAAGCATTCATCGAGTCTACTCGAAGATATTGAAGAAACGGAGGAATTAGCTTCGTTTCCGCCTGGAGGGCCGAGGAGGCATCCATAAATCGCGGGATCGGATTTCGAGTATCGTAGCAAGAAACCGAAGACCTTTAATTTCCGAATCGCGGATCGGAGGTCGTTCAGTGGCCGCGCATGAGTTGGGTCGAGCCGAGCTGTGGGCACCGCGGGCGGCCGATTGCAAGTGACTACGACCAATCAGAGAGTAAGTTAAGGTGGGTTGTGCTTACCGAAGCGACTAGGTCGCCCCGTATGTCAAAGTGGAATATAAATTCTTGTTGATGCATATGTATGTGCATATGGGCATGTTAGCATTATGTAAATATATGCTAGTGGATAGATGCATCCAAATGTTTATATGCTTGTAGAATATATGCTAGCTAATTACATGGATGCATGGTTATATGATGCTAGGAGAGGCATGATAACATAGTAAGCATAATGTAAAGAATGCATGTCAATGACATAAATGTTAGATGATGCATGTAGTTGATGCTAAATATATGTATGTGAACTGTAGAATACTCGATATGACAAATAGGATGTCAAGTAGATCGAGTGGCATTAACCTAGTGTTAATAAACATAGGTCGGACAAAGATGACATCGAACCTAGTGTTGATAAACATAGGTCGGGTATGAACCTAGTGTTGTTGAACCTAGGGTGAATATGAGTGGCATCTAACCTAGTGTTAAAGAACATAGGTTGAGAATGAACCTAGAGTTATCTAAACCTAGGTGTGAGGCATTAACCTAGTGTCGTGAACATAGGTTGTGAACTGGACCAAGAATTAAAGTAAACCTAGGTTATGTGATTGAGGTATTAAACCTAGAGTCAGTTGGACCTAGGGTGGAAAGTGCATTGGACCTGGTTAGGTCGATAATATAGGGTTTGAGACCAACTCTTGAGTTATGTGAAGTGGACTCCGGAATCCCGAGACTTGTGAACTCAATAGTTCTTGGACCGCGGGTGTATGTGGCATGTTCCTCTCCCACCGGAAGAACTTTGAGGATTGTGATTGCGCAAGAACAAAGAGCGCTAGGGTGTATGCGACATGTTCCTCTCTCCCTATCGGGAATTTTGGCTATGGGTGTACGCGGCATGTTCCTCTCCCACTGGCGGATCCCTGACCACGGTGCACGGACCTTTGGGCGGACCGTTGGGGGATGTGGTTCTTGGTTTGCAAGCTGAGGTGTATGTGACAGGGTCCTTCACCTCGAGCCGGGCAGAGTACGGTCGAGGCCGAGTTGGGTGGCTAGCTGGAATAAGGTAGATAGAACCTTGAGGGCTAGTGGTAAATGTAATAAATCTAAGGTCTTGGAGACTTTAGAGGCAAGTGGGACTTGAGTTGTGAACCTAAGGTAGTAGAAACCTTAGAGTTGGATGACATGAACTAAAGCTAGCAAGATTGAATGTAGAATCAATAATTCTACTAGTTGTTGCATATATATTCATGTTGCATATAGCATGGCATTATTGCGGTTGTGAGGCAAAATAAGGTAAAGTTAGTTGCAGGTTTATAATATATATATCTATCTGTTTATTGGACTAACTTGTATTTGCCTCCCTTGGACCTGTTGGTCGAGCTCCTCCCTTGGGTGGCCGTATCTACTGGGAACTATAGAGTTGGTTCTCACCCCACGTTGTTTTGGGGTGTTACAGGTTCACACGTGAGCGGCGCGGCGGCGAGAGGCAAGGGCGTAGCTTCATAGATAGCGCCCTACCACAGAGACCAGAGATAGCAGTACCCCGTATCGGCATAGCCTAGGGGTATAGGAAAAGGAAAGAACTAGAATGTATCAAACTTGTAATAAATTTGTAATAATTAGATTGTGATTTGGAAGTCGAATGCAAAAAAAACTGTGATGTAAAAATGCAAGCTGGTGAATGCTTGTAATAACTTAGTTGTTTATATTTTTGATACTTCCTTATGCAATCTATGCTTGATTTCTGTTCCTGGTTGGAACATCGTAAATTGTATTGATTGCGACACCTAGGACGTACAGGAAAAACTCTGTCCGTTGGGCGGTCTGTCGGCGTGCCCGAATCCGACCAAATAGGTGGGTGTCGCAGCGTGACATTGATATTCTCGTTAGGTCCAAACTCTATCACAATAATATAGACCCGAATTACGAGGCAATATGAGGTTGTAGAGGTGGTTCTTGTGGATTCAAGAGGTAGCTGCCACCAAATCTATGATGTATCACTTTGTTCCACATAACACTTAACTCGCACATTTTCGGCTGGTTTTTGTCTCTGATGCCAACTGTAAAGACCTGACCTCCTAGTAATAATAAGTAGGTTTAAATATGTAGGCTCGTGATTTAGGCCCCCAACAAATTTTTTTTTTTTTTTTTGAGAGATAGCTAGCATGCTACACTGAGTCTTTACACTAATTGAGTCTTTACATTGATTATTATTACTAGCAGATTGAGTCTTTACACTAATTGTTTGCTCTTAAGGCTAGCTTATAATCTCGTTTCGACTTTCTACTGCATAGAAAGTTTCGTACTTTTTTCTATAGCATGTGTGTTATCATATACAGCTCATATTTATTTTCTATAGACTGTTAGTTTCTATATCTAGTAAATATTTTCATAGTTAGATTATATTAGATTATATAGCTGTGAAATGAGAGAAATCAACCAATAATCACCGTATATTCATCTATTTATTGAATAAGAATACGACCAAAAAAAGAGCATTGAGCCATTCTGAGGATTGAGAATTTAGACCATTGCTATTTTGTTAGACAGTGATCCTGTGTCAGTATAATAGGACTCTTCATCTTTCTTTCAATACTATGTACGTCTAGTTTGGTTCTCTTTTTTTTTCTCTCCTTTTTTTTAGCTTTGTTAACTGAGGTAATTTCATCTTTTCAATGAATAATATAGGCAACATTCCACCTTTTAGTCAAAAATAAAAGGATTGCTTCAAGGTGAGATATATGTCAAGAATTAAAAATAAATTTAAATTCTATGTTAAGATATTGCAAGTATATATTCATCGATATACTAAACTTGGATGCAAACATGTCATGCCCTAACGCAAAAGCCCAACTAGGCACGTGAGCAGACCCGCCACACTGATAGTGATTTTCCTATACATGCACAGCATCAAAGTACGTAGCACCTATCATATGTATGTGATATTTGAGAAAACAATACCAAGGAATACATTTTTTTTTGGAAATCATCATAATGTTTACAAAAGGCTCGACTACATTACAAAAATATGCAAACTATTAGTTGCAATATTTCTTTTCCAAAATTAAAACCAAAATGACACTACGTTAGACTGCTAGGTAGCACACAACGCCACTCTATGCCACGCTCCACCCCTTCCGAAACTTATAAAAGTTTTCAGAGGGTATAACAAACTACCAATGGGCAAGCTACACTCATTGGTCAATTAAAACAAAAATAAGAGCAAAGCATGTTGGAATAAAAGTTACAGTCGTGCATATATCAAAAAAATCATAAGCTCAACTGCTGAAATAAAGAAGGCTCTTTCATATGTAATACATATAGGGTAGATTAGGCATCAATTTGATGTGTATGATTGCTAACTCATGACCTAAATTCAGGATGAAACCCTAACTTTTTTTGTCATGGGCCTTAACTTTGCAATCCCACACTGGGCCTTAACTTGCTTGTCCTAGGCTACTCTTTCGAAAAAGCTTACTCTACCATGCTGTTGATCAGACCATCGTAGAAGTGATAGAGGAGAAAAGCATTATGTCATCATACTCTATAATCAACAACAATAGTATCAGTTAAGAAAGCAACTATCATATAAAAAATCTACCATGAATGTCGTTCCGGCAGATAAAAATACTATAGCTACTACTAGTCCACATGTCATTATATTTATGTTCAGGTTTAGCTACATACTTTCTAAATGAAACATGGATAATAATTGTAAGAGAAAAGCCCTCAAATTCCAACTTGACCCATGAAACCTCATTGTCATCTCATTTTGATCACTCGTGGGGGTTAGAAAATATGAAAAATCTTAAAATCTCCTTAAACTTCCTATTGAAAACCAACATAACCTACAACTTACCAAAATCTTAAAGCTAACCCAACAATGGTGCTCCAAGGTCTAAGATCTTCTTGTCAACTCCAAATAACTCAATCTCCAAAGAGGTTGCCATGAGGGAGAAGGAGGAAGTGAGGGAAAGTAAGAGGGAGAGTGAAGAAATTAGGATTTCTTATGAGGAGAGGAGATGGAGAATAGAAAAGAGCAAAACCTAATTCCTTTGAGTCTTTTATAAAGGGTACACAATTGCATTTGGACTCTCAAACAACCCACAATTTGTTTCCCCCCCTGTTATGAGCCGAATTCGCCTCTCTTTGACCTGGTCAAAGATCTTCCTCGGAAAATGTGTCGGGATGCGAAGCGGCTACGATTAATGACCCTCGAAGTTTGCGCCATTCGACTGGATCAAGTGATTCGGCTAATGAGGGATCAGATCAGCCGAGTTCAGAACCTCTTACTATAGAATTGGTTTGGCTGAATAGGCCGAATGTACGGGAAACACTGAAATGTGAGATGATTATGTAAACTTCATGTATGCATTTTTTGAGATGAAAATGTAAATATGATGTAAATGTTGAATGTCAAATGTAATAGCTAGAACTCTCTTTCGCTCTCTTGTTTGCTAGAATAACTACTCGCTTGAATCATGTATGTTGTTTAAGTTTTTCTAGGCAACTTATTGTACATGATCTTGTTGTTTACCCTTGGGCGGACAGGAGAGGTGCTATCCGTTCGACGTCTGTTCGATGTGTCCCAACCGACCAAATTGGCGGTTGCGGGGCGTGACAGGAGCTCTCCACATTTTCTGTCAATTACGGTATTTACAATGAAGCTCATAATCTAAAAGATTAATTATAAGGGTTTATATAACCCTAAAATCCTAATTCTACTAGGAAATAATTTTTGCTTTCCATCCAAATCTGATTCACATGTAGTCGTCAATATCTTTTTAGGAATACTCTTTATAGTGATTCTAGACTATTTCTAATCTTTTGGAACAAGATTAGATCCAATCAAAGTCAAACTCTGCATATCGACTCAAAACATGGCTTTATATAATCCAGCATGCACGGTGAACCAATGGCTCTGATACCAGTTTGTTACGACAAGTGGACAAACAGAAATGAAAACGACGAACATAAAGTAGACAAACCACAAACAGAAAATAAAGTGGAATACAAAGATTTATGTAGAAAAACCTTTGCGGAGAAAAAACAATGGGTGGAGGAAGAGAGAACTTCACTATGAAAAAGAAACTACAATGTTCTGGAGATTACAAATACTACATTACACATCCATTTTTCCTTCATAATTCATTTATTCAAAAAAAATTTTGTCGCACCACGAAATTGTTGGCGAATTGGGGACCCAAAATCAAAGTCAATAACCAAATTTCAAGGCATATCTCACAAGAGACCAAAAGATAATGGATGGATCATGATTAGTGACATATATAAAGCATATATAAAAATTGAACCCTGTAAATCTGGTTCAATGGAATATGTTGAGAAATCATAACTAAAATCAAAGTTTACGGTATAAATTGGAAAATAAGTTTTTTTTTCGCATCAAGATTTTACATAATATTACATTGTATGTATGTATATAGGAAATCACACAAGGCATGCATGTGTATAGAAGTAGAATTATACGAAGTGCATCTATTTGGTGATAGTTAAACCAAACTGATTAAAAAGTCTCCAATTCAGGTTGCTCTGTGGGCAAGTTTCCTCTAGACCTATAAAGTATTAATTTAAGAAAAAACAAGTATACAAACACCCCCCTAAAGTTCGGAGCTTCCGTAAATAAAGCCACCAAATTTTCATTTTGGCAACTAGATCCTCTAAATCTTGTCAAATAGTTCTTTTCTCAAGCAAACTTGCTTGTTAAACACCCATTCTCACCAAAATGTCTAAAACACATTAAAACCTAACATTTCTATTCTCATACTTGAAAAAAAATAAAAATAAAAAATAGGACTGGAGTATTCTTCAATTCTTATACTTTACTTTTATATGTGAAAAGAGAGAAGAAGTTTATTATTATTATTATTATTTAGTGAATTAAAGCTTTACAGGATCATTTTGTAAGACATGTCACCAACACAGTTGTTTTTTTTTTTTTTGAGAGATAGGTAGCACGCTACCCGCTTCGTTTATTTTATTTAGAAATTAACTTAGCTAGAAATGTGAATCAACTAGGATTCGAACTTAGGTCTCGGGTACCAACAACCAAGCCCTTTGCCACTTGCTGTAACATATTGAAACCCGGAAGAAATTATCGAACTTTATCCAAATTGGTTAAAGTTGTCGAGAGAAATAGTTGGACAACTTCCATTTAGCATTCCAACTAGGTTGGAAGGGATAAAAATGAGTTTAAGAGGTGTTAGAAAGGTTTTAGCATCGATCGGCGCGAAATAGAATCGAAAACGGCGCAAAATCAGCATTCTGGGCAAAGTGTACCGATATAACCAGCGAGTTATCACCGGTACAACCCTGCAACCCGAGAAGAGTAAGCTCTCGGGTTTGAAAAAAATTGGAAGTGTACCGGTACACTTTGAAAGTGTACTGGTACAAATCCCGCGTAACCGTGAGAGTTGCTCTCGGGTTTGGCCTCTGCGCAGAGTTGTACCGGTACAAAATCCCGTGTACTGGTACACTTTGGTCTGGCAGCAATATTGAGGTCTGCTGTAAATTAGACGTTTTGGGGGGGCTTAGTTGCAAATGTTACAACATGTAATATACCCTAACACCCCTCTCCTTCACAGCCAACACCCCAACTCTCTCTCTCTCTCATTCCTCTCTTTCTCTCTCTAGAAAGCACACTCTAGAGCAAGGAGAAGGTGGAGAAGAAGTCTTGGAGTGGAATTTTGGTGGCGTTGGAGGACCTTGGAGCTCTCCAACAAGAAGGATCTTGGGAGGAGCTTAGTCTAAGGTAAGTTTTAGTGTAAAGCCCATCTAGGGTTTGGTTTTAAACCCTAGGTTTTGGAGTTTTGAGCTTCTTAGAGGCTTTATAAACCCTTTAGGGCCATGAACACCATGAAACCCATGAGAGCTTCATGTGCTCTAATGGTGGTTAACTAGCGTTCATAGTAGATGCCCTAGGGATGTTTGGAAAGGCTTGGAAATGGTATTAGAATGCTTCCTAGTTGATTCTAAGCTAGCTTTTGCTTAGAGATGAGATCAATCTAGAAAAAATTCCATTATGGCATTGTTAGGGCATGGATTTTAGGGCTTTTGCCTTTGGTTGTTTCCGAGGTAAATTGACCTCTTGGAAACCTAATTAGGGGTACGTATTTCCGACGCGTGGGACAACTCCGTTTGACGTTACGAAAAGTCTAAGTAAGAGATCTTATTTATAGGGCCTAATTCGGCACTATTTTGGGTATAGGTCACGGGAGAAGCGTCCTAAAATCACGAGAGTTGAACTACAACCCTTCTATAATATTCAAGGTGGGGGGGTGCACGCCGAAATCATCGGATTTTCCTTTATGTCTATTTTCACCTTTGTTGAGCATACTTGTATATAGAGTCATTCATGCATATTAGGGTAGTTCACATGTGAATGATGGTTTAATTTCATTTATATGCTTCTAACGTAATTGAACATGAAAAATGATTTGAGCCATAGCGGACATGTATGTTGAGACCCTTAACTTGTATGAATGTGAGACTTGGACCAAGATAATAGTAAATAAAGGTGGCATTAACATTAGAGACGTGATTGGCATCGAGACATGACTCGTTAATTAAACAAGGTTTAACAATTAGTGGCATTGTGACAAGAATGACATCTATTATGACAACGGCATTGTGACTAGTGGCTATGTATCCTCAAGTTAAGGATTGGATCGATACTCACGATGAGTTTTGGCTTGAGGGTGGTAGCTCCCCCTCAAGCGATGCGTTCCGGAATTGTCACCACGGGGAGCGCGGTCCCCAAAGACGGTCCCTCGGATCTTGTAGTGCTTAGAGCCTCCCCGAATGAAAGGAATTTTGGGTTGTGAGTTATTGGGGTTAACAAGGTTAACCGGTAAGATTGGGTAAAAAGCCAAAGTAAAGTTATCGAAAAGCATGCATGGATATTTAATATCGCTTTGATTATATATCCACTGACAGTTTTCTTGCAGACATAGTATTAGCATTAGTATGGTTACTACTTTCCTTTCCTTTGAAATACTTATGCCTGAATAGACCTAGTGGGTAAGTCGGCGAGGTCGGTTGCCGAACCCACTGAAAACTTCGTTGTAGTTCTCACACCACTAACCTTACAGATTCGAGCGCGAGTGGGGCGGTGGAGGATCGAGGCAAGGGTATCGCGCCATAGCTAGTGGCCACCGGAGTTTATGCATTTAGTCATTCCTTTTTGTACATGTTTAACTTTCTTTTGTTGAAAATAGAGAATTGTAAAGTTGCAAACATCATGTATTTTGGGAGAATGGCTAAGTTGTATAAAGATTATGGTTGAATGGAAAAAGATGTAATAGCTTTTAGTATACTTGTATTTGGTTTAAATTTAATCAAATATCATGTATGGTTGTATGTTTTAGTATAGAGCTTTCGCTTCCGTTGTTGCTTGCCCTCGTGCAAGCCTTGTATAATTGCAAAACTCTTTGTTGAATTGTTTTATTATACTTGTTGCTAGAGCCTTGGACGGACAAGGGAGGCTCCGTCCATTCGGCATCTGTTGACGTGGTCGAATCCGACAAAATTGGCGGGGATCGGGGCGTGACATATATAATGGTATCAGAGCGAATGGTGAAAGCAAAAAGTCTGGGATGGACTTAGGAACCTTAGGATTAGAAACCTTAGGGACTTAGGAAACATTTAACGTGAACTTGGATTATTGCGGAAGCTAATTGATTGGGTTGACATTGGTACTTCTCTAAAAGGAATTAGAGATGGATTCAAGTGGTTATTTGTTTTCTACTTAAGGGGATTGTGTTGGGCGGCCGACCACATAATGCCAAGTGTTGGAAATAATTACACTTGATTGGTTTCGCTTAATTGGGTAGTTGATTGGAACATGTGAGAGTCACGTGTGTTGAGTACTAATATGTGTGTTACATTTCATGAACAAATGTCCTCGAGACGCTACATGCGTAGATCCGCTCCGGCATTGCCTGATGAGGTGCCCGAGAAATCGGGATCGGATGAAGTGCGCGAGCTGCGGGCACAATTAAGTAGCGGCTTTGGCCGGGGCTATGCGGCAACAGGGGGAGCAAATTGGACAGCTCCACGAGTTGGTGGCGCGACAGGTGGCGGCGGCGGCATCTGTGTCGAGGGATCCGCCCGCACCTGTTGCTCCTGTAGCACCACCTCCTGCGGTGGCAGTGGCACCGGTGACGGCTATTCCTCCGACGGCATTGGGTTCATCGACTCCTATTCCTGATGTACTTGAGGCCGAGCAGGAGCAATCGTCGGCGGCGCTGACGGCCTTCAAATGATTCAACCCTCCGACCTTCAACGGCGATGTGAAGGATCCATGGTTGGTGGAGTCGTGGTTGGCCACGATGGAAGCGTTATTCGAGGACATCTACACTCTCGAGAAGGATAAAGTTCACCTTGCGGCTCACTGTTTCGATGGGTCGGCTCGATTGTGGTGGACTCAAGCGAAAAAGAATCACTCATTGGAACCCGCTTCCGTTACTTGGGAGGGATTTCGGGAGATGCTGCTAATGGAATATTTTCCCGAGAGTGACAAGCGGAAAATCAAGGAGGATTTTCGAAAACTAAGGCAAGGGAGCCGAACGGTGCGGGAGTACGAGAGGGAGTTCACGCACCTAGTCAACTGCGTGCCGAGCTTGGTTCACGGCGATAGGGACCGGGCGGAGGCTTTTGAGCGCGGGTTGCGACCCGAAATATTCAAGGTTATTCATGCGTTCCGCTTGAAGACCTACGAGGAGGTACTTGACTGCGCGCTTTAGGTGGAGCGCGGCAATACTATTGCGCGGGAGGAGCGCGAGGCATTTGAGAAGGACAAGGGAAGGGATAAGTCCAAGAAGCGAGCATCTAGTGGATCCGCCGGGCAGTCGAGTTCTAAGCGACCCCCTCGACCTCAGCGATCACAGTGGCGGGGAGGCAGGAGTCAGACGCAAAGCCAGACTACCTACCCGTGCGTGATATGTGGCGGAGACCACCGGGTTACTATTTGCCCTCAACGGGAGGGGCGGTGTTTTCGATGCGGCCAGGCGGGCCACATAGGCCGAGAGTGCCAGGGCGACGCATCCCCAGCTCCGTCGTTAGCTTCAGTCCAGTATACTCCGCGACAGCTGGCGGGACTGCCACCCACTGTATCTGTTGGACGTTCTTCGGCGCCTCGTCAGCCGGAGGCTTCTCGAGCACCTAGTGGGCAGGCTTTTGCCACTCAAGTGGAGGAGCAGCCGATTCCAGTCCCTGACGACGTGGTGGCAGGTATTATCCTTATGAGAGGCACTAGAGTT
Source organism: Ananas comosus (assembly GCF_001540865.1). Taxonomy (NCBI): domain Eukaryota; kingdom Viridiplantae; phylum Streptophyta; class Magnoliopsida; order Poales; family Bromeliaceae; genus Ananas; species Ananas comosus. The sequence continues at coordinate 4,087,466 of NC_033628.1, forward strand.
AGAGCATTGTTTGACACAGGTGCATCGCATTCATGCATAGTGGCATCATTTGCACAAGCTCATAACATAAAGGTCACGCATAATGAGGACTATTGGTGGGTGAATACACCGGAGCATTCGTTTCGTGTTTATGACGAGTGTTTGGATTGTCCAGTACAGATAGGTGATTGGATCATGCTGATCGACCTATTGGTGTTAAAGCAGATGTGGGGTTTCGCTGTAATCTTGGGGATCAATTGGCTCTCCAAGTATTACGCGGTCATAGATTGTGAAAGTAAGGTGATCACATTCCGTGAATCTAATCAAGAAGAATTAGTATATCAGGCATGTAAAAGTAGGCGCTTCGCAGCGACCATATCGGCGGTGAGGGCGAGGAAAATGATTAAGGTGGTTGTAAGGCCTATTTGGCAACCATCGTAGACACTCGAAAGGAGCACCCGGATTTGGGTGATATTCGGGTGGCATGCGAGTATCCGGATGTGTTTCCGACGGAGTTACCGGAATTGCCACCGGACCGGGAAGTTGAGTTTGTCATTGACTTAATTTCCGGGGCGGCGCCAATTTCGAAGGCTCCGTATAGAATGGCACCGGTGGAGCTAAAGAAGCTAAAGGCACAGTTGCAAGACTTGCTCGATAAAGGATTTGTGCGGCCGAGCGTGTCTCCGTGGGGAGCTCCGGTGCTATTTGTAAAGAAAAAGGATGGCACGCTTTGACTTTGCGTTGATTATCGCGAGTTAAACAAAGTGACGATCAAGAACAAATACCCGTTGCCGAGGATTGACGATTTGTTCGATCAGTTGCAAGGATCAAGGGTATATTCAAAAATTAATCTTCAATCGGGGTATCATTAGTTGAAGATACGGCCCAAGGATGTGCACAAAACGGCGTACCGTACGCGGTATGGCAACTATGAGTTCACAGTCATGCCATTCGGGCTTACTAATGCCCCGGCGGCCTTTATGGACTTGATGAATTGAGTCTTCCGTCCGCTATTGGACCGGTGCGTCGTGATATTCATTGACGACGTATTGATATATTCTCGGACTGAGGAAGAACACGAGGAGTATTTGAGGATCGTGTTGGAGACACTCCGAAAAAAGAAGCTATATGCAAAATTAAAGAAATATGAATTTTGGCTTTCGGAGGTTACTTTCTTGGGTCACGTTATATCCGGTGATGGCATCTCGGTAGATCCAAAGAAAGTTGAGGCTATTAAAGATTAGCCTCGCCCGACAAGTGTAACGGAAATTCGTAACTTCCTTGGACTTGCGGGCTACTACCGGCGGTTCGTGGAGGGGTTTGTTAAGATAACTACTCCACTAACGTACCTTACACACAAAAAGGTGAAGTACATTTGGAGCGCCGAATGTGAGCTGAGCTTCGATGAGTTAAAGAAAAGATTGACATCGACCCCGGTGCTTACTTTGCCGACGCCGGGGAAGAGCTATGTTGTGTACAGTGATGCTTCGTATATCGGTCTCGGGTGTGTTTTGATGCAAAATGACCGAGTTATAGTTTATACTTCGCGCCAATTAAAGAGCTATGAGAAGAACCTCCCGACTCACGACCTCAAGCTAGCGGCGGTTATTTTCGAGCTAAAATTATGGAGGCATTACTTGTATGGTGAGCATTGTGAAATCTACACCGATCATAAGAGTCTCAAATACTTGTTCGCGGACAGCGACAGTGGTTGGATTTGCTAAAAATTATGACGTCACGATTCTCTACCACCCCGGAAAAGTAAATGTGGTGGCCGATGCTCTAAGTAGAAAGTCGGCGAAAAATTTGGCGACGGCAATTACACCCCAACCGGCTTTGCAAAAGGAGATGCAATGGTTTGGACTTGAAATTGTGGCGCTGGGAGTGCCGGCAACACTTGCCACGTTGATTGTACAACCGACCTTGTTAGAGAGGATTAAAGAACTCCAAGTTTTCGATTCATTTCTCCAAAAGGTGCGGGGTAAAGTTGAGAGCGGTTGTAATATACCGAACTTCTAATTCATGAAGTTACGATGTATGTTAGCTTAGAAAGCCGTTGGAATCATTCTGGCGAAGTTCGGGAGCATTCGGTTGCTTCGGTGAGCATAGGGCGCGAAAACGGGACCCGAAAGGCTATGTTGGACCATGGACTAAATCCAGCATTAGCGTGGATGAAAAGATGATGAAAATACGCTCAAAAACATGTTTGGAGAGTCTCGGTTCAATTTGAAACGAATCGGATGTCCAACGAGTGAAAACGAGCGAAAACGGAGTGAAAACGGTGAAAAAGCTAAAAATTTGGCTAAGTCCTAAATGCTGGAATTCTGAACCCTACGGGGACCGGTCCCTCAAGTCCAAGGACCGGTCCCTGAGCCCGAAAATGGCCCAGTTTGGGCTGTGTGTGACTTATATTGTTGAGGGACCTTTGTGCAATTGTGCAAGGTGTATAGAGAGTGTTGGAGGCTTATTTCCTCTCCCTCTCCCTTACGTTGCAACCCAAAACTATCCCTCTCTCTTTCTAAACGAAATAGAAGAAAGGGAAGAAGAGGAAGAAGAGAAGGAAGAGAAGGAGAAGAAGGAAAAGAAGATCAAGAGAAGCTCCATCACCTTCTTTATCTTCTTCTTCCTTTGCTTGGAGCTAACACATAGAGGTAAGCTCTTTGCCCTTTAATGGTAGATCTTCATGGCTATGGTTATATGCTCTAAGAATGGATTTAGTGGAACCCATTGATGCTAAATAGATGGTTTATGCTTGATTCATGAGATGAATTGGAGTATTTTGCTATAATTGCATCTAGGGCTCCAAAAATGGAGTTTTTGTAAATGTTTGTGTTTGATCTAAATTGACCCTATACAAACCTAATTGGGGTTATAACGAACGCGTTGGTGCACTCGTTTCGACAATCCGACTAGTGTACGCGAAGTTATTGACGAAATAGTCTGTTTTGGTACAGATAGCCGCAGCACGCGGGATAAGCCTCCAAAAATTATGAAAATGGATCGGGAGCATCGTGGTGTCGGGGAATAAACTCCCGAACAGACGGATCGCGAATTGGTGGCTGTTCGGGTGGTCGCACAAGAGTTCGGGCCAAATCGGGTCACGGGTGCCGCGGGAGGCCGATTGCAAGTGACGACAAGCAAACGGAACGCGTTAAGAGGTGGGTTGTGCTTACCGAAGCGACTAGGTCGCCTTCATGCCAAAGTATAGTGTATTTCACTACTGATGCATGGTGATAGTAAAAATGCTAAGTAACAATGCATGATAAAAATGCTAAGTAAGAATGCTAAATGTGAGTGTATGTGATAGATGTTCAGTAATGCATGTGATATGTGCCAAGTAATGATCATATAAGATGTATGCTAAGGAATGCATGTTGTCATAATATGAAATGCCAAAGGAATGCATATTGACATAATGTAAGAACATTAAGTTAATGCTTGTGACATGTTGTAGAAATGTTAGATGAAGTATGAGTTAAATGTTAAAGGCATGTATGAGATGTATGTTAAATAAACATATGAACTAGACGAATGAGCTAGATTATGCATAATGACAATATAAGAATGCTAAGAAAATGCATTGAATGATGTTAGCTAAAGGCATGAAATAAGTGGCATTGCATGTTAACGTAAAGTAGAAAACATGCTAGTGACAATGCATAATGATAAGATAAGAATGTTAAGTAAAGAATATGTGTAAGTGGACATAAATGCACCTATAGATCGAGTGGCATTGAACCTAGTGTCAAGGACATAGGTTAAACAAGAGTAATAATGAACCTAGTGTCATTGAACATAGGTTATTCACGAGTGGCATGTCAAGTATGATTCCTAGGTGTGGACAACTAGGAAAACAAGAACATGAGTGGCATTGAACCTAGAGTCAAATGAACCTAGGTGATTAAGAATATTGAACCTAGAGTTAATGAACCTAGGCTAAGAAGATAATGACATTGAACCTAATGTATTAACTTAGGTTGAGTAAAGGCTTGGACCTAGATAGGTCGATAACATAGGGTGAGACCAACCCTTGAGTAATGTAAAGTGGATTCCGGAATCCCTGCTGCTAGTGCAGCGGCTGCTAGTGCAGCATACAAGCTCGATAGTTCTTGGCCGCGGGTGCATGTGGCGTGTTCCTCTCCCACCGGAAGAACTTCGAGGCTTGTTAATGAGCAAGAACAATGAGCGCTAGGGTGCATGTGGCATGTTCCTCTCCCTATCGGGGATCTCGGCTGCGGGTGTATGCGGCATGTTCCTCTCCCACCGGGGGATCCCTGACCACGGGTGTACGCAGCTCTGGGCGACCCGTTGGGCGATGTGGTTTGTGATTGAAGGCTGAGGTGCATGTGAGAGTTCCTTCACCTCGAGCCGGACAGAGCGCGAACTATCCGCAGTTGATTGAGTCAAGACCAAGTCGAATGGCGTAGTTGGCTAAGGTAAAGTAACCTTAGGAAAGAAAGGCTAATGTGTATAATATTACTAAGGTGTGAGTACCCTTGGTAAAGCATAAAGAATAAAGAATAAAGAATAAGGAATAAGAAAAGGCTAATGCTAAGGAATGGCAAGTAATAAAGAATAAAGAAAGGCAAATGCTAAAGAATAGCTAGTAAGGTAAAGAATGACTAAAAGTAAAGAATGGATAAGAATAAAGAGTAGAAGCAATAAATCTACTTATATGAGTTGCATAGTTTACATATTGCATGTTGTGAGGCAAAAGCATGGCAATATTAGCTGCATGATTTCATATCTATCTATTGGACTAACATGTTGCTTGCCTCCTTTGGACCTAATGGTCGAGCTCTTCCCTTGGGTGGCCGTACCCACTGGGAACCATGGAGTTGGTTCTCACCCCACGATGTTTTGGGGTGTTACAGGTTCACACGTGAGCGGCGCGGCGGCGCGAGGCAAGAGCGTAGCTCCGTAGTTAGCGCCCTACCACTGAGACCAGATAGCAGCACCCTGAGTCGATTTCTTAGGGGTATAAAATGCAAAGAACCAAGAGTATTATCGGGTATAAAATGCAAAGAACCAAGAGTATGATAATTGTAAGAACAATGTTGTAATAACTATGTTAAAACTAAATTATATTTGGAAGTAAGAATCAAAGAATCAAATATGATGTAATCCAAGAATGTAAAAACGTAATATGTGAGATGAATGCTTGTAATAGCAAGTAGATTTATGTTTTTGATACTTCCTTATGCAATCCTTGGTTGAAATGTGTTCCTGGTTGGAACTTCGTACATTATATTGATTGCGACGTCTTGAATGTACAGGGGAGACTCTGTCCGCGGTACAGGGGAAACCCTGTCCGTTCGGCGGTCTGTTGGCGTACCGAAACCGACCAAAGAGGCGGGCTCGGGGCGTGACAGCGGTAGTGCCGGTGATTTTGGCATTGGGACCGACGGTGCACTACGATATCGGAATCGTTGGTTTGTGCCCAAGACGATGATCTTCGGAGGGCAATTATGCAAGAAGCGCATCAATCTCCCTATAGCATTCACCCGGGCGGCACCAAAATGTATCAAGACTTGAAACTGCATTATTGGTGGCCGGGCATGAAAAAGGACATAGGGGAGTTCGTGGCACAATGTCTCACGTGCCAACAAGTAAAGGCGGAGTGTCAATTTCCAGCGGAAAAGTTGCAATGTCTACCTATACCCGTTTGGAAATGGAAAAATATCGCTATGGACTTTATAACGGGTTTGCCTAGATCTCAAGGCGGACATGACGCGATTTGGGTAGTGGTGGACCGGTTGACAAAATTGGCACACTTTTTGCGGATTTACACTACTTGGTCGGGAGAAAAGTTAGCTCAACTTTATCTAGACGAGATTGTGAGACTTCATGGGTTCCGGCATCTGTTGTATCGGATCGGGACCCGCGGTTCACATCTCATTTTTGGAGGAGCTTGCAAGATGCTTTAGGCACACGGCTCAACTTTAGTACGGCATTTCATCCTCAAAGTGACGGTCAATCGGAGAGGACGATTCAAATACTTGAGGACATGCTTCAAGCGTGTGTACTTGACTACAAGGGCAGATGGCATGGTCACTTACCAATGGCGGAATTCGCATACAACAATAACTATCAAAAAAGTATAGCGATGGCGCCATTCGAGGCCCTTTATGGAAGGAAATGTCGCTCGCCGATTCATTAGAGCGATGTGGGCGAGAGAATTGCTCTCGGCCCGAATGTAGTTCGGGAGGCGGAGGAGAAAGTTCGCCTTGCCCGACAAAGATTAGCGACGGAGCAATCAAGGCACAAAAGTTATGCCGACAAGCGAACGAAAGACATCGAGTTTGCGGTTGGAGACCGCGTGTTTCTAAAGGTATCGCCGATGCGCGGTGTTAAGAGATTCGGTGTCCGGGGGAAGCTAAGTCCCCGATTTGTCGGACCCTTTGAGATCTTGGAAAGGATTGGTGCGGTGGCTTATAAAGTAGCATTACTACCAAGGCTTGCGGGGGTGTACGACGTATTTCATGTATCCAATCTCCACAAGTATATCCATGATCCGGAGTATATTCTCTCGTATATACCGATTGAGCTTCAAGAGGATATGACCTACGAGGAGTTCCCAGCATTCATCGTCGATAGAGAAGTGAGAAAACTATGGAACCGGAAAATTTCGTATGTTAAAGTTCATTGGAGCAACCACGACGATCGGGAAGATACGTGGGAACTTGAGGACGTGATGAGAGAGCGTCATCATCATCTCTTCGAAGAGCTGGAATGAGGTATGAGTTTAGATTGCAATTAAGTTAGTTTCGCGGACGAAACTAATTTTAAGGGAAGGAGAATGTAACATATTGAAACCCGGAAGAAATTATCGAACTTTATCCAAATTGGTTAAAGTTGTCGAGAGAAATAGTTGGACAAGTTCCATTTTGCATTCAAACTAGGTTGGAAGGGTTAAAAATGAGTTTAAGAGGTGTTAGAAAGGTTATAGCATCGATCAGCGCGAAATAGAATCGAAAATGGCTCAAAATCAGCATTCTGGGCAAAGTGTACCGGTACAACCAGCGAGTTGTCACCGGTACAGCCCTGCAACCCGAGAAGAGTAAGCCCTCGGGTTTGAGAAAAATTGGAAGTGTACCGGTACACTTTGAAAATGTACCGGTACAAATCCCGCGTAACCGAGAGAGTTGCTCTCGGGTTTGGCCTCTACGCAAAGTTGTACCGGTACAAAATCCCATGAACCGGTACAGTTTGGTCTGGCAGCAACATTGAGGTCTGCTGTAAATTAGACGTTTTTGGGGGGCTTAGTTGCAAATGTTACAACATGTAATATACCCTAACACCCCTCTCCTTCACAGCCAACTCCCCAACTCTCTCCCTCTCTCATTCCTCTCTTTGTCTCTCTGGAAAGCACACCCTAGAGCAAGGAGAAGGTGGAGAAGAAGCCTTGGAGTGAAATTTTGGTGGCTTTGGAGGATCTTGGAGCTCTACAACAAGAACGATCTTGGGAGGAGAGCTCTCAAACAAGAAAGATCTTGGGAGGAGCTTGGGCTAAGGTAAGTTTTAGTGTAAAGCCCATCTAGGGTTTGGTTTTAAACCTTAGGTTTTGGAGTTTTGAGCTTCTTAGAGGCTTTATAAACCCTTTAGGGCCATGAACATCATGAAACCCATAAGAACTTCGTGTGCTCTAATGGTGGTTAACTAGGGTTCATAGTAGATGCCCTAGGGATGTTTGGAAAGGCTCGGAAATGGTATTAGAATGCTTCCTAATTAATTCTAAGCTAGCTTTTGCTTAGAGATGAGATCAATCTAGAAAAAATCCCATTATGGCATTGTTAGGGCATGGATTTTGGGCTTTTGCCTCCGGTTGTTTTCGAGGTAAATTGACCTCTTGGAAACCTAATTAGGGATACGTATTCCCGATGCATGGGACAACTCCGTTTGACGTTACGAAAAGTCTAAGTAAGAGATCTTGTTTATAGGGCCTAATATGGTACTATTTTGGGTATAGGTGTAATACACTGAACTTCTGCAAATTGCGGAGTTCGAGTGTGGCATGAGATGTGGAACTATCCCACATGTTCTAATAAGGTTTGGACAAGTTTTTGAGCAAGCTAGAGGATGTTTGGAAAGCTAGAAGTGAGAATGTGCATTGCAAGTGCGAAATTTGCATTTTCTGCATTGGTGTACCGGTACAAGCTTAATGCTGTACCGGTACAGCAAGCAGCAGCAGCTGCAGCTGCATGGCTGCAGGGCTAGTTTGGTCTTTTCACCCTCCATACTTATCCCCTTAGGCTTCAGCTCGACCCAGAGGTTGCTGGAGGGTGCTGGAAGCTCAGAGAGGAGCGAGGCAAGACTTTCTCTCTCTAGGAATTTTCTCCCTCGATATAAAAGTCGCCGTTTTGCGCCGTTTCGCGCCGTGCTCGTTGTTCGCTGAGTGGAGGACTCAAGGAAAATCTTTGGCACGTGGGGAGAAGGAGCTTTGCTGTGTTTGCTGTGAGGTTACTACCAGGGAAAGCTGAACCTCAGCTTTAGAGTGGTAATCGACTCGATTTCTCGCTAGTTTATGGTTTAATATTGAATTTTGACGCCTTTTAGTGTTGTTGCTTCCCGCTGAGCTAGAAGTCGATTACAGCAGTAAAGAGAGGTTATTTTAACTGTGAATTACATACGTTAGCTCAGAGAAAGGTTGTTCTAAGCTTAGTGAGGATAATTAGTGGATTATGATGCTAATTCGAAGCTTAATGCGATTAATTGAGCGAATTGATGCAGTTTGAACTTGTTCCTTTGCAGCAGGTTTTCAAACCACTTGGGGCTAATTTGGTGACCAGGAAGATTAGTTTGGAAGGTGTCCAACCAAGGGTAAGCTGAAATTTCTGTAAGAAAACTGAAATCACTAGATTTCGGCTATTTTAACGCGTATACAAGCATATTGATGCCATTTTGACGTTGTTCGCAGCGAGATTGCAATCGAGCCTTGGATCCTCTTCAGTTGGCATTGGAGGGCCTTATAAAAGCTTAACTTGAGGTACTACACTAGCCCAAAATAGGGATTTAAGGGGTTACTTTGTACTAAGTGCAAATTAGGCCGAAATTGGACATTTCGGTCGTCCTTTTAGCGCGGTGTTGATGTTTGTTTTCAGCAGGGTTGGAGTCTTGTGGAGCTGAATTTCAGACTTTTGAGGACTGTGTTGGAGCCTAGTACTAGGTGGGTTTGACCTAACCAGAACAAGTGAAGCTCCCCTATGTTCTTTATGTACCATAGAGTTGGTATAGTTATGCGTGATTGTGAGTAATGTGATTGTGGCCATAATGTTGATATAATTGAAATAGAATCTCTGTGAAGTGGAGAATCCTCATGCACAAAAGTATTCATACTCCTGTTTAGTTTAGTTGAATAACTACGAGACAAGTTATTATGCTTATGAAAATTAAAGAACCATGACCTTCTCTTTTTACTTGTTTGAGTACAAAGTAGAGAACAATGACATTCTTTTGGACTCTAAAGTAGAGAACCATGACATGCTTTGAGACTATGTTGGGAGTGCCATGATAGTGAAAAGATTCTAATGCCAGGTGTAAATTAGCATTACTCTTGCATGCTTACTAAACTAGTGGATTCTAGTTGTTGTTAATAGTTGTTATATTGAAATTCCGATCGAGGATCGAGACTAAGAACATTGCAAATGAAAGTATGATAATTGAGACATGTGGACAGTGGAATATGCTTGCTAGCCATCGTGCTCATTCGCACATGCTTGTGAGAGTAGCTCCCTACAAGCCGGCACTCTGGAGTTGGCCTACGCGACAGTTGCTCGCCCGTGCGGGATTGGGTGCCGAAGTGGATTGCCGTGGGGAGTGTATACTACCACGGGGCCATTAGGCGCGGCGCAAGCCGGACTACCTTGAGTAGGCCCATATGGATGAAATGAAAGTACTAAATGGCATTTGACAGTAATGAATGCTTACCTGTTACAGTAGATATTCATATCCTTGTGCTTATGTTCATGATATATTCATTACTGCAGAGATTTTGATTCCATGTTGATTACATGTTCTTCACCTGTTAGCATGGCATTTTTATATATCATGCAATTATTGCTTTTACTTTCATTTAGTACATCATGAGCCTAGTGGTGTAATTCGCCGAGGCTGGCGGCTTACCCACTGGGAACTATTGTTTATAGTTCTCACGCCCTTTTTATTGTTGTTTTTACAGAGCCATCTACAGGAGAGGCTAGGGATCGTGGCAAGGGAGTCGCGTCTAGCTAGACATTGCTAGCAGCATGCTAGTCGATCACCTTGCTACTCGGGCTACAGCCGAGGGTGATGTCCCTAGGTATAGAGAGACCGCCAATGTATCTACTTTTGTAGACCCGTGATGTATATGTACTATTGGAACCAGACTCTATAGTTGTGATACTTTTCTTTTAGTTGAGATTTTGGATTTTATACTCCCTGTTCTCTTGTTGTGAGTATTGTGGACTGTATTTCACTCTGATATCAGGATAGGATTATTTTATAATTTTTACTCTTATCGACTTGTTTCTTGTAGACGCCTTATATACTGCAGGTATATGGCAGGTCTGTGCACGTACCGGATATGCTTCCGCTGGTACCCGGGCGTGACAATAGGTCGTGGGAGAAGCGTCCTAAAATCACGAGAGTCGAACTACAACCCTTCTACAATATTCAAGGTGGGGGGGTGCACGCCGAAATCATCGGATTCCTCTTTATGTCTATTTTCACCTTTGTTGAGCATACTTGTATATAGAGTCATTCATGCATATTAGGGTAGTTCACATGTGAATGATGGTTTAATTTCATTTATATGCTTCTAACGTAGTTGAACATGAAAAATAATTTGAGCCATAGCGGACATGTATGTTGAGACCCTAAACTTGTATGAATGTGAAACTTGGACCAAGATAATAGTAAATAAATGTGACATTGACATTAGAGATATGATTGGCATTGAGACATGACTCGTTAAACAAGGTTTAACAATTAGTGGCATTGTGACAAGAATGATTTAGAAAGTGGCATGAACAAATAGGTAGAAACCTATTATGACAACGACATTTTGACTAGTGGCTATGTATTCTCAAGTTGAGGATTGGATCGATACTCATGATGAGTCTTGGCTTGAGGGTAGTAGCTCCCCCTCAAGCGGTGCGTTCCGGAATTGTCACCACAGGGAGCGCGGTCTCCAAAGACGGTCCTTCGGGTCTTGTAGTGCTTAGAGCCTCTCCGAATGGAAGGGATTTTGGGTTGTGAGTTATTGGGGTTTACAAGGTTAACCGGTAAGATTGGGTAAAAAGCCAAAGTAACGTTATCGAAAAGCATGCATGCATATTTAATATTGCTTTGATTATATATCCACTGACAGTTTTCTTGCAGGCATAGTATTAGCATTAGTATGATTACTACTTTCCTTTCCTTTGAAATACTTATGCCTGAATAGACCTAGTGGGTAAGTCGGCGAGGTCGGTTGCCGAACCCACTGGGAACTTCATTGTAGTTCTCACACCACTAATCCTACAGATCCGAGCACGAGCGGGGCGGCGGAGGATCGAGACAAGGGTATCGCGCCATAGCTAGTAGCCACCGGAGTTTATGCATTTAGTCGTTCCTTTTTGTACATGTTCAACTTTCTTTTGTTGAAAATAGAGAATTGTAAAGTTGCAAACATCATGTATTTTGGGAGAATAGCTAAGTTGTATAAAGATTATGGTTGAATGGAAAAAGATGTAATAGCTTTTAGTATACTTGTATTTGGTTTAAATTTAATCAAATATCATGTATGATTGTATGTTTTAGTATAGAGCTTTCGCTTTCGTTGTTGCTTGCCCTCGTGCAAGTCTTGTATAATTGCAAATCTCTTTGTTGAATTGCTTTATTATACTTGTTGCTAGAGCCTTAGGCGGACAGGGGAGGCTCTGTCCGTTCGGCGTCTGTTGACGTGGCCTGAACCCGACCAAATTGGCGGGGATCGGGGTGTGACACTTGCTCTAGGGACGGTCGGTCACCAACACAGTTGTGTAATTAATAATTTCACTTACTATTTGTTAAAGTTTAGGAGGCTCTAGTCACCAAAATTAAAAGTTCAATGTATTATTTGACAAAATATAAAAATATAGAAGGTGTCTACCCATTTGTCCCGTAGTTTAAACTCATATGATAAACATGCACGGCCGCATTTGTAAGTGAATAAAATATGAATCAATGAAATTACAATACACATCTTGGACCACTTTGATGTCCAATTTCTATTAAAGTCACTGAACTGTGCTTGCAAAAGCTGTAGACAAGTTACCAGAGAAGTGTACCATAAGCATAATGGCGTTCATACATTCAGAATAAAGATGATGGTGGCCAACACCACAGAGAAGGGCACCACAGATCATAATCATGATCATCTTTCAAGGACAAGGGGATGCTTTCTTGATCCCACAGCATATATAATGGACCACTTAGCCACTGTTTGGTATAAGAGAACTGCTGTCTCTAAGATATGGGTAGATTTTCTTGATAATTAAGCATGTTAGTCCAACTTAAAATTATCTCGCAGTTTTTCGGATGAATATTTTAAAGACTGATCATGGGTCATTTTACTGTTAACATGATATTCAAAACTGTATCTAAAGTCTTCTCCACTCTAAGGGGCCCTTCCCATGGTGCGACTTCCAAACCTACCTAGTTATGCATATATTCATGTCTATTATTCGGTTATCTGTTTTGTTACCTCTTCCGTCAGTGCACGTGATATAATTTGCTTGATATAGCCATCGTCCATATGAACAAAAGTGTTAAAATTATTCCCAAGCCATTTCCTAGCTACCACGTCAATCTTCTGTTTAACAAATTACATCATTTCCAAATTAAAAAGGAGAAGCCCTCATTAATTCCACCTCAGTCATTGAAGTAGCTAGCTTGCCCTGGAAAATTAGACAGTTGATCTGATATTTGGCCAGCTCTATTCTGAAGCTATCCACCATGCAGTTAGGCTGCACAATGGGTGTTTGGTGGAATATGTGAGGATATATATTACTATATATATATGTTCCCACTCTTTCTACTATATATATATCCAGACACTACCTTATAAATAGATACTCTAGTTTGGGGTCCAATGATCTATTATGAGTCCAACATTCCAATTGATGTAGCATGGTACATCTAACAGCTGTACTAGAAAGCATCCACTAATATTCTCCATTGGAGTAGGGGTTCCATTGCAAATAAAACAGGATGAAGAAGAAACAAGAAGTTGCAATATCCTATAAGACAAATAGTAAACTCCAAAAGAATTTTCTTATGCATGAGGCCCCCGTCAACTTTATTTTCTTCATTGACATCATTCAACTTTATATTTTCGAAAGCTCACAGAACAATTAAATTTTATCAAATTTTAATTCAACTAAGTATAATAATTCAAATAAAAAAAAATTAAAAGTTGAGAGGGTGTCCTTAACATAATATTGCATTCACAGGCCTATTCAAAAGAGCTTATAGATGAGGAGATCTCAGTACATACCCAGTTGAATTAATTACTATCCATAAATGAAAGAATGGATGCATCGAAGTTTTGAGCAGGTGCATACAACTTTGCATTTATTGTAAAAGCTTATGAGAGAGAGAAGGGGAAGAATAATTTACATTTATATATGTGAATGTATGTTCCATGCACATGTATACAAATTTGTACGTGTTAGAGAGAGAGAGAGAGAGAGAGAGAGAGAGAGAGAGGTGGGGGGAGGACGGTGAGAAGAAATACCTATTATTGGTACTGTATTTGCTTAATTTGTTTATATATATATATAAATATATATATATATATAGAAATTAGGCTGGAATACTATTAATAGTAAAAACCTATTTTGCTGATCAAGTTTTTAACCTTAGATGAAATTGTAGGATCAGAATGATATTAGTCGGTTAGAGTTGAATGGTCGCCAGCGTTTGATGGTCCCCACTGGATTATAGTATTTAATCCAATGGTTAAAATAATAAAAGAGTTGATCCAAAGGCTAAAATACTAATAGCAACAATGGATTTTTGCTACTATAGTAGCCCAGTCCAACACTCTCTCTCTCTCTCTCTCTCTCTCTCTCTCTCTCTCTCTCTATATATATATATATATATATATCACTACAACAAAAACGGTCTATAGCGACACTTTTAAATGTAGGTATATGTCAAAAAAGTGCTGCTAGTTAAAATTACCGACACTTTTAAAAAGTGTTGCTATATGTGGGGTCGCTAGGTATATAGTGACAGTTAAAGAGTGTCGCTATAATCTAAAAGAATGCTGCTAATTTACCAACACTTATTAAAGCATTTAGCAACCGCCGAAACTCTATCTCGTCAGCTGTGGTGGCGGAGGAGAACAACAGGAAAGGCTCTTCGTCTACAATTTCAGTGGATTGAGTGAAGAAAGAAGAAAATATGGTAATTGATTTTTCTTTTTTTTTTTTCTTTTATGTTTGTAATCGGGCCAAATAGACTGGGTGTGGTGGGTTGAGTAGAGTAATCTGTTATTTTTTGTTGGATTGGGCTTTATATTTAGGCATTAGTAGATTTTTTTTTAAGTTTTAGCATAAATGAGACACTTACTCAAAAGTGTCCCAAACATGTGTCCCTATAACCTAATTCTGTTGTAGTGTATATGTAATACATACGTATGTATGTATATGCTAGCTATATATATACTTGCATGTATATCAAGTAGCAGTGCAGTGTACTACTCCAAGGACTCTTCTCACAATAGAGGACAACCCCAAGAGGTCCAAGAATGGTCCAGAATGAAGGCAGCAACAGCATGTTATGCAATGTATGTAGGGCAAATGCAGGTCTGCTCTTACTGCCGGCATATAGTCAGATGAAGCTGTACCAGCTGCTAATGCTTTTGATGTGTATTAGCATTCCCTTTTGGAAAAGGAAAATGCTATCTGTACACTCTTTATAAAGTGTACATTTTACACCTTATGTCTAAGCGCTATCCAACTCCTTTAATTAGGGTCTTAGTTAAAAGAATAATAATAATTTGATAAGACAAATCATTTAATAATATAGACCAGGAGAGAGCTATGGGTGTAAGATTTACATCTACTTCTACTTGTTCGATGTACAGATAGGCATTAATTGCTTTTTTCTTTTTATTGAGCTCTTTTCATTATAGCGTCTACCAGTGACCTCCTTTTAGTACATTTAAGAAAAACCCCTGTGAAGTCATCTAAAAATTAGCAACGTACATTTCACTTATAAGAAGAAAAAAAATGTGAGAAAAATTTTATTTCGAGATTAGGATATGATATGGTAGAACCAATTTTACTATGGAACTTTTGTTTCATTGAGTCTGATCGAATCCACTAATTATTTATCATGAATCTCTCACTTAAAGTAAATTCCTCTTCGATAATAACGAATTAAACAATTAAATATTTCTTGCAATTAACTATTACAATGCTTTATCAGTATAGTGGTTCTGCTTTATTTTTTCTTAGTCAATTTTGGGTTGGGTACAATAAAAATGACCATTATGCAAATTAAGCATTTTGAGATGGACACATAAATGGTTCTACAATCTAGTTAACCTTATAACCTATTTGATTTTAGTATTTAATGATATTTTAAACTTTTTTATTTTGCATTTAACAAAATATTCTATTGTTTGATGTTTTTTTTTTTTAATTTGTGTAACGTAAACTATTTAATTCACCTATAATTATTTGAATATAAAAAAAGGGTAAACTTCAAATACCACTTCTGTCATTCTGTGGTTTTGCACTTTCTCACTTTAGTACCCTGTGATTTAAAGTGTATCAAGTTAGTATTCAGTGGTTACAATTTTATCTTTTCGTCAGCTTTTTCGTTAATATTTCGTTAAATTATATACAAAAAACTTCAGATACCCTACTTAGGTTTATCAAATATTCACTTTAATATCCTTTAGTTTTAACTTTGTCACTGTTTTAATGAAAAAAATTAGTAAAATTGATAATAAAAAGATAAAAATGAAACTACAGAACACTAAATTAATACACTTTAAACTATAGGGTATAAAAAGTGAGAAAGTGTGAAACCACAGGGGTGGTAATTGAAGTTTTTCCTAAAAAATATATATAAATTAATTAGCTAGCAGTATCAAAATTTGTTAAACTTAGGTAAGCTAGCATTTCAAATGCTCTATACCCTTCTCTTTAAAGCCAAATATGGGAGTCTAACTTAACCTAAATCCATTACCTATTCTTACAAAAAAAAGAAACTTCGAACTGTTTTAATGTTCTAATGTTCCTTGCAACCTAATGTGTCCTTCCGCCACAGAATTTGAAGAAAAACTTTCATCTTATTGAGCAAAAAAAGATGTAAGTTTAGCTTTTTAGCTCTAATTAAATTAGTATGAGAAATCTTGTAATAATGCCAATTATTGGATGACATATTAAACCAACAGATTAGGAAACTTAAATTGTTTAAGTGTTTTTTCATTATAATCATCTAATTTGATAGAAATTAGGAAAAATTTTAATAGATTAGTTAGTTTTATTATAATCATCATATTTGATCGAAAAATACGAAGAATTTTAATAGATTAGTTAAGTTTAGTTTATTAAAATTTTAATTAATTTAAAAAACTTAAATAATTTAAAATTTTATTTTATAATAGCTATTTTATGTATGGATCTACTTTGAGAATATAAGGACATTTTTGGCAAAAAAATACTTGATATATATGCCTAAAAGTTCTACTCACTCTTTAATGAACGAAGATGTTCAAAATGGGCTTTTTTTTGCAATTGGCCCCCTAGAAAAAATTAATTTTAAAAATAGCTCCAGCAAATTTATATTTGCAAAAATAGCCCTGACCCTACCACGCAAGCGCCACGTCAGCGCCATGCGGGCGGGACTGCGGCCAGATGGTTAAGTTGAACACGGTGAACCATTCACCGTGTTCACTTTGTATTACTAACCCGCCCAAGCTCCCACCCTCCTCTCTCGCTCGATCTCTATCTCTCTCTCTCTGTGGCTCGCCCCGACGCCGCCGCCACCGGCCTCTCTCGCTCGATCTCTATCCCCACCCGCATTCTCTCTCTAACCTACTACTCCCTACCGCTCTCTCTCTATCTGCCCCCCTCTCACTGTGCGCCCCCCTCCACAGAACCCTCCCCTCTCTCTCTCTCGTAGTTTTTTCTCACTAATCATTCTCCCTTTTTGTCTCTCTCACAGATCACTCTCTCTCTCTGTTATCTTTCCCTTGCCTCCAGAGCTCTTGATCGGCATAGAAGTCGGCCCGACCGTGATTGCAAAATGTTAATTCCATCTCTCATCCTCTCATTTGTTATATGTTAGAAATGTGTTATGTTAATATGTCATGAGTGTAATAATTTTGTACATATTATTATATTACTTTAGAACTCTATGGCCGGCGAATGTGTTCCTTTCTATATCCATTGGGACGAAAATTTAGTCGTGAACAATAATGTACCACGATATATTGGTGGCCGTAAAAAATTGGTTGCTTTCCAATGCGATATCTCATTTCGGGAATTTGAGATGGAAATATATAATATTACTAACTATGATTGAGTAGAAGACCGTCTCCGCATAATGGTTCGATGTCCAATGGGAGCCAACAAATGGAAATTAGTTGACGTATCAAGTGACAATGCACTAATTGGTGTGATGAGTTTTTTTCTATTCCATGAATGTATAAAATTATTCGTGGAGAAACATGTGTCGACGACACAAGACCGTCCAAGTACCGTTAATTATACGAAAATGCGTAGTAGCGATTATCAAAGGAATTACGTCAATCGCGAACGAGATCGTACATCAAGATATAAAGTAATGATCTTTATAATTATTTTTCATAATTCCTCAATTAGTTCAGGTGCGTGAAATTAATAACTTTGTCTTGTAAATATTACAGAGAGTTTAGAGTTCCATGTGTGCCAATTAGCGCATCATTGCCATCTATATGATAGATCCGTCTCCGTTGGTTGGTCAAAATGAGCGGTAGGTGATTGTATGATTTAGCTACATGAAAATTGGACCAATGCAAATAGTTAATCTTAAATATCTTTGCAGGTTTACTATCCCTCATAATCAAAGTGAAGGTCCATCATCTAGTGTTCGTGAATGAACCGATTGGGAAGTGAGAACTACAATTGATAATGATGGCGTAAATAAAAGTGATGAAGAGTATATTATTGAAAGTGATGAAGAGGATCAAAGGCGAATTGATGCTGATTCTAGTGATGATGATGAATCCTTTGTTCCGCATTCTTTGGATCTTGATCATGACAGTGATTTGAATGCACTTGCATGCGCCATTCGAAATGAAGGTGTTGAATGGATTGAAAATTCAAATGTCAACAACGATAATGTACTGGATCCGGTGGAATTCGATGAATTTGAAGATCAACGACAACGGTTTCTCTTGGGTGATGAATTAATTCATCAATCCATTGTTGATGCATATACCGAACAAAATATTGATCAAGGTCTTCCAAGTAATGAGGCATGGGCTAATCGGACATTTTATGATGCCTTGGTGAATGCTTTGAAAGCTTGGCACATTGCACATAATATGCAGCTTAAAGTTGTTAAGTCGAATACAACTAGATACACTGTGAGATGTGTGGTCGATTCTTGCTCATGGAGATTACATGCCTCTCAACCGAAAGATCGTTCATTTTTTAAAGTAAAAACTTATAGAGGTCCACACACATGAATGATTCCAATTCTGAATACAACGCATCGAAACTGTACATTCTCTTTCATATATCAATTTATACTACTTACACTGAAAGCAAGGCTTACTATGAGTCCTATGAAAATTCAATCTTGAGTTCAGAGTGAGATGCACGTTAGCATATCATATAGCAAGGCTTGGTGGGTCCAGAATAAAGCATTACAAATTATATACGGTAGTTGGGAGCAATCATACTGCGACTTTCCTCGATACTTCTCCATATTAGAAGCAACAAATTCTGAAACTATTACGAAGATTGATTTTATTAGGGTGACGAGCACAACTAGAATGTTTTCACAAGCCTTTTGGGCTTTTGGACCGTGTGTTGTATCACTACTGAACACGGTGAACCATTCACCGTGTCTAAACACGGTGAACCATTCACCATGTTTAGACACGGTGAATCGTTCCCCGTGTCTAGTGTATTACCTCCCCGCCTTGTATATTTGACTTGGACTGCAAGTCTAAGCCACATAGTAAATACAGTTTGGACACGGTGAACCATTCACCGTGTCTATACACGGTGAACAATTCACCGTGCTTAACTTAACTAACTGACCCGCATGGCGCTGACATAGCACTTGCGTGGCAGGGTCAGGGCCACTTTTGCAAATATAAATTTTCTGGTGCTGTTTTTAAAATTAATTTTTTCCAGGGGGCCAATTGCAAAATAAGGTCGTTCAAAATTGATATTTTCTAATAGCCTGCACGATCTGTTTACTCGCTTAACAGTGTATAACAATCCTAAATTTGGTGAATTTTTAATAGAAAATTCTTTACATTATTTAGATCACTTTCGACAACTCCGGTCTTGATGAAGAATCCTAACTATTATTTTCACAATGTTATTCATTTTTTGACGGTTCATTTTGTGGTCTGTTGATGGACTTGATAGCAAGGATTGAAAATGAAAAAAATTCAATTTTCTAAACATTTCAATTACTCTAAATTATGTTTAACAGTGTCAATCGTTGATTCAAATGCTCTATCTTCAAAAGTAACTCCATAATGTATACCCTTAAGAGTGTATATATGAGCTAGGCTGGTATACTATCGGTAGCACGGAGGCCTCCGTGCTACCAAGTTGTTTTCAATAATGCGGCTTTCAAATTGACGATCAGCTCCGTTAGACGTGATCTACACTATTAAAAGTATTTGAAAATTAAATTTCATAATTTTTTCGACATCATTTGGCTAGTGATCAAAAGGTTTCAAAATTGACAATTTTAATGGGAGATGCGATGCGTTTGTGAATTTAACGGTGTAAAACAATCGAAATCTGATGTAATTTTTATAGAAAATTTTTTTCACTATTTAAAGTAAGATCAGTACATATGATCTTAAATTCAAGTTTTTTTTCATCATTTTTTAGAAGATTTTTATTTTCAGTCGTTCATTTTTAGACTACTCGTTTGATAGGTAAATGATGTTGAAAATTTATGAAATTTAGTTTCCAAATACTTTCAATAGTGTAGATCAAGTCTAACGAAGCCGATTGTCAATTTGGAAACCGCATCATTGAAAACAACTTGGTAGCACGGAGGCCTCCGTGTGACCAATAGTATACCAGCCTAGCTCTATAAATATATGAATCCGGCTATTATACTCTTATGAGTACGATCGCCCTCGTACTCATAAGTTGTTTTCAATGATAGAGCTTCCGAATTGACGATCCATACCGTTAAACATTATCTAGAGCATTTTAAACGTCTAGAAATTAAATTTTATAATTTTTCGATATTATTTACCTTATGATCAAAAGGTCACAAAATTGATAATTTTTAACGGCCGATATGGGATATTTGCTAGTTTAACGGTGTAAAAGAATCGAAATAGGATGAATTTTTGATAGAAAATTCTATTCACTACACAGATAAAGATCAATAACTCCGATCTTAAATGGAAGGATCCGATCATGCTTTTTTAAGACATCATTCGATTTTGACCGTTCATTTTATACCCGCTTGATGAACTTTATTATGATTTCGAAAAATTGTGAAATTTATTTTCTAGAAGTTTAAAATACTCTAGATTATATTTAACGGAGTGGATCGTCGATTCGGAAGCTCCATCATTGAAAACAACTTATGAGTATAAAGGGCTCTATACTCATAAGAGTATAGTAGCCCTAGCCCATATATAATTTTTTTACCGTAGATCTACGCCTTTGATCAGTTTATCCGTTAGATAATACTATTCAACCAACTCACCGCTTCAAGACCCTTGAGGGCCCACATCATCCTAACCGCACATTTCTTAATCCAAGGCCGAAAATTACAAGCACCAATGACTTTGATACTTTTAAAAGCATAGGAGCTCAATTTATATTATATAATATATATATATATATATATATATATATATATATATATATATATATATATATATATATATGGGTTCAGCTGGAATGCTTCCAGAAGTAAATAGGGGAGATTACCTATGCTTCATTTCCAACAATAGAGAATCCGAATTGATGATCTACATGGTTAAGTTTGATCTAGGCTATTTGTACTTCTTAGGTTTCAAATTTTATAATTTTACAACATTATTTACCTAGCATTCGTGTAGTCTAAAAATTAACATTTCCTAGTGACTAGTGTAAAGTGATTTGAGATTACTTGATCACTAGGCATTAGTAGACAAGTGACAGCCTAAAATTGCAAAATTCGAATCCTAATTAAGAAGTTCAAATAGCTAGGTTATGAATATATATACACACACGAATTGAAAAGATGTTCAAATAGTAATGGTTACAATCATATTTTAATTATATTGTAAGATATTTAATAAGTCAAAAGGTTAAGAAAATATTTCTATATTGTTGCATTAATTAGTTTCTAAATCTCATTCATATGAAATAGTTATAGAAACCAGTGAAGTAGAATTATGATAAAATTATATGCTAAAATCAGGTATATAGTTTTTGACTATTATTTTTCTAAAGAATAGATTAAGATACTAATATGAAAAAATAAAAATAAACACCTTATATGAAACAAAATACAACCTTATTTTTAGTCAATGTTGTAATATGCAAATTAATATTATACTTTCATATATATATATATGCCCCTCTTTTTAATTTCTGTGAGCCTGCTTGGCCAAAACAGATAGGAATATATGAAAGAAATAAAAACACTAGTTGCATTCATAAAGTTAATTGATTTTCTATCAATAGATTATCTGCCGTAAATAAAATAGTCATTCAAGATAATCTATATAAGACTGTAGGTGATAAGAACACTACTACTATCATGATTGTTAGTTTCTCTTTTTCTCCATTTAACATATCATTAGAAAGTCCTTAAAAGAGCCAAAAAGTAAAAGATGAACCATCATTACGATTAGAACTAGTAAGAGCCAGATTTATTTTCTTTTGGCATCCTTTTTACTGTACTGTGACATATTTATTGCATCTTGAACTATCAACGAGAGTCATATAAATTAAAGCAACCAACTTATTCAAATTTCAACAGGGAAGAATCGGACATGAAGACCTAAATTACAAGTTGCGAATATTCACAATTTCATGTGATTGAATATGTCGTTTTTAATCTTGTCACTAATCATCAATTTACTTACGATTTACCCATGCTAGCGGTACAGAATGATGTTAATTTTTTAAAAAAATATATATACAAGCAAAAAAATTATTGCCAAATTTCGTTGCAAACCATCCGTTATCCACTCGCACACTCCATCACACAACATTTGAACCAAAGAAAAACGAAGCACCAGTACTAATCAAGCCTAATTCATTTAAAAAAAAATAAGAAAAGGAATTAATTTACGAGGATGTCAAAAATAACTTACCATGTGGAAGCAATAAGCAAACTAAGGGCATGCACCTCAACTTGGCGTACATATTTCACGGTAGTACGAGATACTTAGGTTACTTAATTAGTCGCTCATTGCTGATGCAGCATCATCAAGATTCTCATGCATGTTTCCATGATAGTAATTAATCAGGTTGCAGCTGATGAGCTGAAGCACTCCATGTGAATCTTGATGATGCCACACCTGCAAATACCGACTTTTCGTCCATCGAATCTGTTGCAGGTGTGTGTGTGTGAGAGAGAGAAAGAAGAGGGCTGCAGGCTCAGATCTTTCGCAAGTGAATCTTACGAAAGAAAGGGAAAAATATATAAGAGAAAGGATGCACAAGAGAAGGCTGTGGAAACAACAGAGAGAGGCCGAGAAACGCTGATACAAATGGCTATTAATCTTCATTAACTGTACTATGCTGGTCGCGACTTTTGTTCTCTCTACTTTTTAACTTTAACACTTTTATTTAGATGTGATGTTCACATCATCATATTAGAAAAAAAAAAAATCTTAATTTTCTTGTATAACAGCGCTTTATCTTTTTTGTTTGTAAATTATGATAAATACATTTTAAAGGAACGATAGTGTGACAGACAAAAAGGTTTAAAAATAAAAATATTTAAGTAGAAAGTGTAGAGACCAAGTTATGATCGAGCCCCGGGCGAGAAGTAGAGGGCCGCAAAGTGGCGGTACCTGTTGTGGGCCCCACACTTTCCCCACCCCCCCTCCCAAGTGCCCCATCACGCTCACGAAGAGCTGATTTATAAGATATTTTATCGCCGACCATCCCTGGCACGAGTGACTAAGAACTTGGTGGTTCGTACCTAAGTTACTTTACATCTCCAATTAAGTTTATTTCTAAAAGAAATAAACAAAAGCAGGTAGCATGTTACTTTTCTCTCAAAAAAAGAAAAAAAAAAGAAGAAGAAGATATTTTAACACCAACTAATCCCCACCTCCTCCAAAACCAACCACAACTTAATTACCTATGTCAATATATATTATACAACCAATTTATATCTATACATACGTAGTACAAAAACAAAGATACTAGGTTATACGTACATACCAGGAGGAGAAAGATCAGAGAATTATATTTCCCAGCTGCACCAGGTGCATGTTTCCGTATGCCTCTTCACTGAATGCAATATTTTAATAATTAGTAACCTACAGATGAAAGGTAATCCTATAGATGCAATCTACACTATCTAAAAGGTCTAGATTTAAAACTTTGTATGATTTTAAAAAAAAGAAATATATTTCTACGGCATTATGTAGTCTGAATAAATAAAAATATTCTTTAATTTGTAAGAGATAAGTTTTCAAAATTTATGACTTTTTATAACTAATGAGTTACATTATAGTTTTGAAATCTTTTCATGGAGTTTTAGGGGTAGGAATAATTAATTTATCTAGAAGAAGGAAAAATTAATTTAATTGCATCCTAGGGAAAAAAAAAATGAAGAGAAAATTGAGTTTAACTCAGGTAAAGATGGGGCAACAAATTTAATTAAAGACAGCCTGACTGTGTTATTGATTAAATGCAAAGAACATAAAATAATAATGTAAACGTTAGGAAGTGAAAAGTTTAAATAAGAACGCAAATAAAATGAGTTTTCAATTTTTATTTTATTATTGCAACTTTCACCCTGTTCGTGTTCAGAGAACAAAAGAAAAAGAAAAAAGGATAATAAGAATTAATTGGATGGTCTTTCGCAAATGCACCATAATTAGAAAAGTTATATAGACAGGAAATCTTGGAGGCATGCAGCACAGATTTAATGGAGGGAAAAGCTCAGAAGATAAAGAGAGTACATAGCCTAAACTATGCAACTTTTGATCCATGATTTGAGCACCTTCCAATGGGGAGAGAGAGAGAGAGAGATCTAGAGAGAGAGAGAGAGAGAGAGAGAGAGAGAGAGAGAGAGAATAGAGGAGAAGATGTAAGGGGCTATGACCTGCATATGAGGAATGCATGATGCATCACTTGATTTGGAAGAAATTATTGCCTGCTCCGGGTGTATCAACATCCATAAATGTTTGGCATCATCACAATCAACATTTGAAGATTATGTCTCGGCTCCTGTTTAGTTGACTCGGGAGAAGATTTAAGGGGTATTTATATAGTGTGTACAACTACTATGCTTCCGGAAGTATAAAGGCATTGATGCTTTTGACTTTTTAACCATTGGATCAAAAATCGTAGGGTTAGGATGATAGTGCTCCCTCTAAAGTTTAGTGATCCTCGTAGGATAATAATATTAATCCAAAGATTAAAAATGATAAAAGAAATTTATCCAAAATTAAAAAATTAGAAGCACCGCATGACTGGTGCTTCTAGAATCACTATAGTTGGACTATTTATATAGAAAGAGAGAGAGAAAGAGAGGGTTCAGATACTATGCTATTAATAGTACCAACTAGATGGTATTGCCGACTTTTCCGCCGTTAGATCTACCCCTTTAGCCATTTTCACCCTTTAGGTCATACTATTTCACCAACCACCAATCACTAAACCCAAGTGGACCACTATCATTCTAACCACACATCTATTCATTCAAGGACCAAAAATCTAATAGTACCAATGACTTGGTTCTATTAATAGTATAGTAGCCTAGTTATAGTGTGTGACCTGGTTCTATTAATAGTATAATAGCTTAATTAATTATATGTGTGTGACCTGGTTCTATTAATAGTATAGTAGCCTAGTTATATGTGTGTGTCCGTGGAGTGAACCATTTGCTTTGGGGAAATTAAGTTTTCATGTCAAACGAATTTGAAAGACATAGTCTACAATATCTGAAAAGCGTGTGTACGTGTTAATTTTTAAGTAAAGTATATGGAAGGTTTCTAATATTCCTTTGCTCAAGTTTTAATTAATTGAGTCACTAACCTTATAATTGTTGAGTTACGTTCTTATTTACTAATTAAGTTTCAATTGAGTCCCTAACTTTCTATATAATTGTTGTAATTATTTAAAATATGGTTTTTTTTCTATCATAATCTTTGCTTAATTGGATGAAATTTGTTACTACAATAACAACGTAGCATGGATAATTTTGAATACTAATTTCGTCCTAATAAAAAAGAAGACACATTTTAATTTCTGCTATTGGTTTTAGAAATTAATTACTTGCACTATAATAGAATTAGGTTATAGCGACACATGTTTGGGACACTTTTGTATAAGTGTCACATTTATGTCAAAACTTAAAAAAATCCTACTAATGTCTAAATATAAAGTCCAATCCAACTAAAAATAAAAAGGTACTCTACTCAACCCACTCCACTTAGCCCATTCGGCCCGATTACAAACAGAAAAAAAAAAAAAAAGAAAAGAAAAAGAAAAGAAAATTTGATTATCATTTTTCCTTCTCCCCTCACTCAATTGACTGAAATCCTAGACGAAGATCATTTCCCCTCGTCCTCCTCCGCCACCGCAACCAACGAGGTAGAGTTCCGGCGGTTGCTAGATGCTTAAATAAATATTGGTAAATTAGCAGCACTCTTTTAGATTATAGCAACACTCTTTAACTGTCACTATATATCTAGCGACCCCACATATAGCAACACTTTTCAAAAGTGTCGGTAAATTTAGCCAGCAGCACTTTTTTGACCTATACCGACATTTAAAAGTGTCGCTATAGACCGTTTTTGTTGTAGTGAATTGATTGTCCAGAAAATGGATTTTTAAAATATGTAACATAATTTTTATGCATACGCTCTTTAGAATAAAATCTTATTAACTGAATTAATTTTAATACATTTATTAAATTTTAGCTGTTGTGCGAATAGTGTAGATATCTAAGAAGAAAAAAGAAAGTGATATAAAATAGGAAACTATTTTCCATAATCTAACCTACTTTGGTAATACGATGGCTAAAATTAAGCATCTTTATTAATTATACTATTAAATATCATAAAAGAAAATCATAAAGCGCTAACACTTTTTCCTTCTTTTATATTATAAATGTTGGTTGCAATAAGCATATAGTCACATACTTCTTTAATGGCTGCAAGTTCATAGTATAAAAGAAGAAAAAATCATAAGTACTTTTGTAGTGCTTTTTAGATATTCTATAATATAATAAAGATGCTTTTAACGACCATATTACCAAAATAGACCTCAGTCCACCACATTAGAACTTAGGAAAGAAAGCGTTGCAGACTCTATTTGATATAAAAAATTGATAAAAAAAAGATTTGATTAAACAGAATAAAATAGATTAGAGAACAGAAAAAAAAAAAAAGATTTAATTGTAATAATTAGAAAGGTAATGACTTAATTGAAACTTGGGTAAAAGGTCAACGACCTAATTCATGTGAAAAAAATTTAGTCCATGACAAGAATTTATTAGTGTCTTAATATGAGGCCGTATGAAAAACTTGTCGGCATGGTGCCAGGCTATGCCAATGCATACCGGTTCACAAAAAAATATATATGTACCGACACATAATAATATAAAATATTTATTTTTTCAATAATAAAGTATCTTAATTACTTACTGTGTATTTTTTTCAAATTTTTTAAATTTTAGTGAGAAAAATTATTTGCTAATTTAAAAAAAAGAAAGTTTTGAGCTGTGTCATCAAGAAGGAATTACATTATGCTGATATCTTATTGACACAATAAGATACGGTAGATACGGTCCATATTAATGTACATTTAAATCATTGGTCCATAATGGTCCATATCAATGTGCATTTAAATCATTGGTCCATAACAAAAATCTTGAATCCGGTTTCTAGAACTTTATTTTTAATCATTGTCTTGGAGATAATAATAATTAAGATAAAAGGTGGGTTTTCAGTGATTGGTACGTGCTTAGCTGTAGCGTGGTGGCACTGTACGTTTTGTCTTCCAATTACACACACCCTTGGTCCCGTTTCCCAATTCCATCAGTTGCAATCGTTTTTTTCTTGCCGGAAATATAAAAAAAAAAATTTAAGACCAATGTTTGATGCGTACAATTCGGAAATTTATAAGATAATATTATATTATGAAACTACTCGGATACATTTGAAAAGGAGAAATATAAAAACATAAAAAATGTAAGATTCTGATGCTTAGTGTGCATACTTCAGAAGTTTATAAGATGATATTGTAGTATTATTACAAAAAAGGAGAAAAAAATTCAGCAGAATCGAGGTTCCAATAATATTGTTGGAACCTCAGACTTAGATACTATGTTCGCGAGTACACTATCACAGACTAAGTGATTTCACCCATAGAGTCCGTGTGGCGTCCACCTTCCTCTGTGTAGATAGGCAAAAAGCCTTCCTCTCTGCTTTGCTATCCCGAATCTATAATATATTGAATCTTCGAATTGTAATGCTAACTTTAATCAAATTGATCGAAATATAGTATGTGGGTGATAAGTGAAGTCCCCGAGTTGTCTTAAAGGCGTTGGGATTGTTAGAAGCGAGTTTCGGGAGTGTTTAAGCGTTTTCGGCACAAATCGGGCTCGAAAAGGGACTCCGAGATGTTAAGTCTGCTGGAAATGCAGAAAATGCATTGAGTACCGGTACCAGGACTTGGGGTACTGATACCCAATACGAGGACAAATTGAGCTGCTCTCGGGTTGAGGTACTGACTCGGTGGTACCGGTACTGGTAAGGCGGTGTACTGGTACCGGTTGTTGAGTACCGGTACTCAGTATGATACCCGAAAAGCTAGCTCTCGAGTTTGGTTGCTGCGTAGGTGTGTACCGGTACTAAAGGTACCAGTACTGGACAGTGAGTATCGGTACCTGTATAAAACTCAGTTACGCAACGTTCGGGTTGAGGTACCCGGTGGCGGGTACCGGTACTTGGGGGCTTGCATACCGGTACTCCAATTCGAGTACCGGCACTAAGCCTTGTGAAGGGCTAAAATTAAATAGTTTTAAGAGGTGATAGTTGGAGGGTTAAATTGCAATTGTGCTGACCTATATAAGGGGCCCAATGCAATAGCTCTTCATGTACGGGCAAAAGGCTAACCTTCTCATTTTCTTTTTATTCCTTCTCTCCTTCTCTCTCTTGAAACTCTCCAACAAGGTGAAATTAGAGGAGTTTGAAGGTGAGATTTGGAGCTTTTGGAGGTGAAGAGACTTGAAGTAAAGAAGAACCTTGGGAGCAAGGGAATCAAGGTGAGTTCCTTTGCTTGTACACGTTAGGGTTTGATTCAATTACCCTAAATTGCATGTGTTTAGAGTTCTTGGGATTTGAGGGCTTAGTTTATGCCATGAATTCCTAGAAATTTTGAGTAAGTTTAATGTATGAAAACCCTAGGCTTGAAATTAGGGTTTTGTTGGAATTGAGGTTTATGATGAATTGATCTCTTGTATTCCTAATTGAAGGATAATTCAACGTGTTGGGCGACTCGGATTGAAGTTCCGACGAGTTTACGGCACCCTATTGAAAAAAAATCTCGTTTTGCTTTTGTTAGCGTTGGGTCGAAAAAAATAGGCGAAGATAAATTGCAGGACTTAGATTCTCGCATCTCGGCATCCCCACGAGGTAGGTGGTGCTATCCGAAACCATTAGATTTTTCATTATGTCTATATCATCTTTGAGCATATTTGAATAAGTATAGCATTTATGCATTGTAGGGTTAAATGGCAAAATATGGAATCTCTTGCATGCTTTTAATGTAAAGATGTATGAGAATTGGCAATGGAACTTTGGACATGAGAAGCCTATAGATGTATGAACCAAGTTGTAAACTATGACAATATAGTAAACAAGGTGACATTAAGACTAGATGGATTAAATAGCACCTAGAGACATGGTATGCTAGAAAAATGAAACACTTAATGTATGACATTAGTGACATGGAATCCTCCAAGTTGAGAGTTAGATCATACTCACAAGTAGTCAAATATGCTTGAGGGTGGTCGCTCCACCTCAAACGGTGAGCTTCGGAGTTGTCACCAGCTGGGCGGTAGCAAAATTCTCCCCAGCAGACGATCCCGTCGGGTTGTAGTGGTTTTCTCCCCGACAAAAGGGATTTGGCTTGGTGAGTTGAGATTAACCAAAAAGGGTTAGCCAAAAGGATCGGGTAAAGGAAAAAGGTAAAGGAAAGCTGCATACATCATATTGCTTCATTTATTGTACAGGCATAGTAGTTGCATTAATTAGAGTTGATTATCTATCTATTTCTTTTCTACTTATACCTGATTAGACCTAGTGGAAAAGTCGGTTGGGTCGGCGGCCGAACCCACTAGAAACTTCTTATAGTTCTCATCCTACTCTTTTTGCAGAGCCTAGTGCGAGCGGGGCGGTTGAGGATCGCGGCAAGGGCATAGCGCCCTAAGTAGTGGACTCTTGTGGCACTAGTTGTACCCCTATGTTCATCTTTTATTTTGATGAAAAAAACTTATATAAATGTAAACTTGGGAGATGTATTATGTACAAAATAATGTATGAAAAAGAGAGTTGTATTTTGGTTAAAATAATTAAAGTTCAATGTATGGATGTAATAGCTAGTATTTTACTTTCATTTGCTCATGTTGCTTGCCATCGTATAAGCCATGTATATTAAAAATTTTTTGAGCATATGTGTATACATGCTACTGTTGTTGTTGTTGGGCCTTGGATGGGCAGAGGAGGTTCTGTCCGTTCAGCATCTATGCTCGTGCCCAAACCGACCAAATTGGCGGTCACGGGGCATGACAAATTCTTTACGCCTTACGGCCCTTACGACTAAGTGCAAAAGAGAGAAAGCGAGAGATAGAGGTTATGTGAAAAAAACTAAATACTCCTATTGTTTAGAGAATAGATTACAAGTACATCTCTCTTCATTCTATGGCCTAAACCTTACCCACTATTCATAGGCCCTATGTTCCAGTAAGCCTACCACCGCTAAATGGTCAACATTTAGGTAAAGAGAACCTTTGAGTTGCCAATGACCTTTAGACTTCCACAAAACAGTTTCAAAGGCTTTAACTTCAGTGGTATTCGTCTTTCACAATACCTCTTCAATTGCCTACTTTCTACTTGTGAGGTTGATCAGTGACATGGGCCAAAAATTTCTCAAGTCCCTAGCACTCTTCCTACCTAATGTGCAGGCGTCCTCATTGTGCACTGCTGCTGGAACTCATTGATGAAAGCTTGGTACTGCCAAAGTGTATAAACCTTCTCATGATTGCCACGCTGTACGGGAGATTTTTTCACTTCACGAAGTACTCAAGGCTTGGCAAAACTTCGCAATGCCGAATGGTTCCAGCATTCAGAATGGACTATGTCTCTTTGTCCAAAAATATAGTCATAATTGCTGGAGCTCGCTGCAGCACACTACGATTTGGGTCCTCCGTGTCTTTATGGTACGCCTTTAACCAACTAAACATGAAAGACTGGATAATTCGAAGGTTTACAGGTAGTTGTAACTTGTAGGTAGCCTTGCCCACTCACTTGACGATAGAAAATAGGTATTCGTACTTGTGCAACAACCCTTTATGCAGCGCCTTGAAATGTTGTGGTTAAAGCTTGACCGTCACTCAATCTCTCTCAGCAAACTCCTGAGGTTGCCACTTCTCATCAACCCATGTCTTTGTTCGTTGGGCTAATTTCTCCAAGCTGGCTCTCGCAATCTCACGTTTTTCCTATTAGTTAGAGGTGAATTGGAGAGCTACAGGACTATAATACTACTCTCCTGTAGTTGCTGTGTGTGTGGGGGGGAGGGAGTAGTTGTCGCTCGGTTGCTAGCTCAAAGGCACTACAACCTGTAGAGTCGATGTGCCGCAAATTGTAAGAAAATTGGGCGACATCAAGGTGACGCATCCAATTTTTTTGGTTCGCACTATATAGTGCCACAAGTACTCCTCTAATAAAGTGTTCACCCCTTTTATTTGCTCATCTATATATAAGTAAAAATTGGTGGACAAAAATAACTCGAAAACCCCCAAGATTTTCAATACCTTCGTCTAGAATTTGCCTATGAACCTGGGATCACTATTGTTTACGATGCTCTTAGGGATCCCCCAAAGCTTGGCAACATAGCTGACGCAGAGTCGTGTCATTCTTTCAATCGTGCATAGTCAATCTAAGTAACAATGAAGGTCCTATACATAGAAAAGTGATCCACCATCACCAGAATGGGCCCAAACTCTCCTACTTTTGGTAAAATAGATATGAAGTCCATAGAAAGGCCCTCCCAAGGAGGGCTTGGCACAGGTAAAGGCTCGAGGAGGCTGCTAAGTCAGTGGTGTTCAGCCTTGTCTTGTTGTCACAACAAGCAAGTTCGCAAGTAGACCTCAACATTTTCGTGCATTCGAAGTCAATAGTAAGCGGCCTCAAGTAGTGCTAAAGTCTGCTTATATCCTAGGTGGCTTGCCCACTTGGAGTCGTGACACTCCTTCATAAGCACATGGTGAAGGTTGCCCACTTAGGCATATATGCCTGCCGCCCATATGTGAGGAGCAGCTCATTGCTCAGCTAAAACTTTCGTGCCTTGTCTTCCTTGACGAGATGCTCCAAGTTCTAAGAGATAGGGTCCTCATTTGTTCCTTTACAAAATCACTCAACGGGTGCCCCGTGAAGTTGCCAGTACTCTGCGGCCAATGTGGCCTTACGGCTAAGTATGTCCGCCACACGATTCTTCTTCCCAGATTTGTACTGTAACTCTATGCCAAACTTCGCCAAGAAATCCTGCCATCTTGCCTACTTTTGTGACAACTTCTTCTATAGTTGGAAATAACTTGTGGTGACATTATCAGTGCGCACCACAAAGTTGCTTCCGAGTAGATATTGCAGCTAGGTCCACAAGAAGTGCACAATAGTGGTCATCTCCTTCTCCTAGACAATGTACCGCCACTCGGTGTCATTGAGCTTGCAGCTTTTTTAAGATGGGTTGCCTATCCTGCAGAAGGACACCGTCGATATCAAAGTTCGAGTCATCATTATGCACTTCAAATAAGCGACTACAATCAAGAAGTCATAGTACTAGATCTTCGGCACCACCCGCTTAAGGTCCTCGAATGCCTCCACGTACTGTGGGGTCCAATTCCACAAGTGATTCTTCAACAAGTCCGTTAATAGGGCTGGTTGTGCAAAGTAGCCCGTAATGAAGCAGTGATAGTAGTTGATAAGCTTGAGGAACGACTGCAACTCAGACACTGCCGTTGGGGTCTCCTAATCACAAATGGCTCGCACCTTCCATTGGTCCATATAGAGTTGGCCCTAGCTTATCCAATGGCTAAGGAAGTGCACCTTCTCTTTCACAAATATGCACTTTTCCTTCTTGATGAATAGTTGATTCTTGACATGTGCTTGACTTGCTCTTCCAAGATTTTGCTTTACACGGCGATGTCGTCAAGATACACCACCACAAAGCAATCGAGGTAGGGATGGAATATCTTACTCATGAACATGCAAAAAGCCACTAACGTATTCGTCAAGCCAAATGACATGATAAGAAACTCGTAAGACCAATACCTTATCATGCACGTGGTCTTCTCCTCCTCTCCTTCCGCGTGGTCTTCTCCTTCTCTTCTTCCGCGATCCGCGCTAGATAGTACCAAAAGGGAAGATCGGGCATGGTGAAATACTTTGCTCCGCCCAACTGGACAAAGAGTTCTACAATCAAAGGGATGTGCTGTTGAGCACTCTGTAATCAATATGGAGATGCAGGCTTTCATTGCTTTTCTACTAGAACAACACCGGTGCTCCATAGGGATGAAGCCTGGTTAAAGCTCAATCGCATAGTCTACCTCCCGCCTTGGTTGATCCGGGACGATCAAACCATCCGGATAAGTTTCAATTGTTGCGGATAAGGCGGAGTCCGTTCCAACTTCTTCGGTTAGGATAAGAATCGAGGTTCCAACTACTTCAGTTAGGATAAAGATCGAGGTGGTTCCAAATTACTTCGGTTAAAATAGGGATTGAGATGGTTCCAACTACTTCGGTTAGAATAAGGATAAAGTTGTTATTTTCAAAATATTTTGTTCTTATTTTCTTATCAGCCTGAAGGCTATAAATAGAGATCCTACTGGCTCTTGTAAAGTCACTCCAGTTTAGAGAGAATTAATCTACAGACTCTTCCACATAAAAATACTGTGTTCTTTTCTTTTTTTTCTCTTTAATCTGGTTTCAGATATCCATCGGGGAGGCGCTGCGACATTGCTTCCTCTACCGATGGATCAAATGGTATCAGAGCATCTGACCCTGGTGAATGGTGCGAACAAGAAGCGTCTACAAAGCTACCGGTGAACAACTCTCCGTCCTCGACATCTTCCGCAAGCCACCGACAAGAAAAATGATGAGCGCATCTACCATGCCTACAGACGAGTAGATAGCGACACCATCTGACCTTGCCACCAAGGTTGCCACGCTGTCCGACGACATGAAGACCATTTTAGATTGGATTAAGATCCAATCTGCAGCACCATTGGCAATGCCGGTGGAGAAGAGTGGTCAACTCGCAGGAACTCCTCTTCCAAAGGCGCGTGTGACGCCGATGAAGGGCACTGTCGAGGATACCTCGGGTGTGCGAGACGACGACGACTCCGACGATGACGGAAGCATAGCTCCGTCGGTTGCAAAAGGGAGGTCACAACCGTTTAAGGTTAAGGCCAAGATCAAGATCCACAACTACGACGGTGTTGTCGACGCTAAAAAGCTGGATGCCTGGCTTGACCAACTAGAGACGTATTTTGACCTCTACAACTATAGCAACGCGTAAAAGATAACTTTCGCAAAACTAAAACTTGTAGGTCATGCTTTGACTTGGTGAAAGGCCACTCTCCAAACTTTCGCCAACGAGGAGTTTATCTGGAGTCAGTTTAAACAACTGATTCGCCAAGAGTTCTACCTTATGGGATATGAAGAAGAGCGATGGAAGCGTTGGTATGTCCTGCGCCAAAGACATGACCAGACAGTGCAGAACTACATCACCGACTTCCGGCGCCCAGCCTTAGTGCTTGGCATCTCCCTCAACGATCCACAGGTTTTTCTTATATACACCGCGGCCTATAGGAGCGCATCAATGATAAGCTTCGTCTCTTCGGTGTTCGTAATATTGCCTCGGCGAGCCAAACAGCCATGGTGATTGAGCAAAAGAACAAACTGTCTCATGGGGAGAAGCCATCTAGAGAGTCTGCCGAGGGCTCGAAAAAGTTCAAAAACAAGGGCTCTAAAAAAAAAAGGGTCCTCTGATCCTGATTTGTACTGTGATCATTGTAAAATCATAGGACATGTCAAGGATCGATGCTGGAAGCTCCATCAAGAGATGAGACAAAAAAAAAAAGAACGATCATGGTAAACGCACAACGACAACGGCAACGACATCAGCAGGATCGACAAGTGATGCTCCTACCTTAATCGGACGGATTGATCAAGTGAACACTAGCTTGTCTCTAATAGCTATGCTGAAGGAGACAAGCCTGTGCCCATCAAATCCGACTGATAAGAGAGAGGAGTTGTTCATTTTTCGAGTTCAAGTCAAAAATGAGGTGATCGATGCCATTATCAATCCCGGCAGCCAAAAGAACTTGATCTCGAAGAACTTAGTTCAAAGGCTGGGTTTGTCAACTACACCACACCCACACCCATATCTATTAGGGTGGATAAACAACAACATCGAGATGAAGATTGATCGCCAGTATAAAGTAAAGTTTGCAGTGACCGGCGTCTACATTGACGAAATGCTGTGCAAGGTTGTGCCGTTGAATATTTGCAACCTCATCTTCGGCAACCCCCACCTATAGGACCGTGTGCTACCTTCTTCTGTCGTCCTCAGCAATACCAATTTATTAAGGATGGACAAAAATTTTTGTTCACCACAGAGCTATTATCAACAACTGTAGACCTGATAACCGCTTGCCAGGCCAAGAGGATGATTAATGCCTATCAAAAATTTACCCTGCTGGTTATTCGGCCAGTTATATCTGAGAAGACAAACAGCAAGATATTAAGTCTAGCATGCAGGAAACATACTGATGATGTAACCAAACTGATTGGCAAGCATCAGAATCTGTTTCAAGAAGTACGGGGACTACCACCAAAGCGAACCGTGGAACATGAGATCAAATTGATCAGCGACACTTCATTACGGAATCTCGGCATGTACCGAAACCCGGTAGTGGAGAATGAGGAGATAAAGCGACAGGTAACTGAGTAACTCGAGTGTGATGCTATCAGATGGAGTAGCTCCCCCTGTGGCTCCCCGATCGTGTTGGTGCCAGAAAAAAAAGGCGAGTGGCGAATGTGTATCTACTACCGCACCCTCAACAAAATCACCATCAAGAACCAATACCCCTTACCACGGATCGATGACCTCTTGGACCAACTGAAGCATGCTCGCTACTTTACCAAACTGGACCTGAAGTCCGGCTATCATCAAGTTCGGATCCAAAAGGATGACACCTGGAAGACCACGTTCAAGACTCAACAAGGCCTGTTTGAATGGCTCGTCATGCCATTCGGCCTTTGCAATGCACGAGCCACTTTTATGCAATTTATGAACGATGTTCTACGCCCCTTCCTTGATGACTTTGTAATCGTCTACCTCGACGACATCCTCATCTATAGTCGATCGTGGGAGGAGCATCTGGTGCATGCAAGAAGATTTTCATGCTGCTCGAGGAATACCAACTCCGCTTAAACCATAACAAGTGTGAGTACGGCAAGCAAAGCTTGGTGTATCTCGGGTTCGTGGTGGGCGGCGGCGAGCTTCAGATCGACCCCGACAAGGTTAGGGCCATAAAGGAGTGGCCTAGGCCCAAAAATGTGACAAAAGTGTGGAGCTTCATGGGCGCTTGCCAATATATCCGAAAGTTTATTCGACACTTTTTTGCCCTTGCTGCCCTCTATATGCACTAACAAAGGCCAACCAAAAGTTCGAATGAAGTTTGAAACATGAGGACACGTTCCAACTTTTACAACGAAAGATATGCGAGGCGCCTATTCTTGCGCTACCAAATCTGCAACGACCTTTTGAGTTAGAGGCGGATGCATCGGGATACGCCATAAGGGCTGTCTTGATGCAAGATAGTTGGCCTATTGCGTATTACTTCGAAATGCTTCAGGGAGCTCAAAAAAACTACTCGGCCTATGATAAGAAACTCTTGGCACTACACCAGGCGGTGAAGCATTAGCAGGTCTATCTTCTGGGAAAGGAGACAGTGGTGCATACAGACCACCGTCCGCTTCAGTACTTCCAAACGCAATCAAAATTACAACAAACGCGTCACATGAAATGGATGACGTACTTGCAGCAGTTCAATCTGGTGATCAAGTATAAGAAAGACGCTCACAACAAACTGGCTGATATACTATCACGACTACCAATGGCAGCACTTTGCTTGTCGATATTTATGCAAGTTCAGCTAGATTTTCATGAATATGCAAGCTTATATACAGAAGACTCAGATTTTCAAGGAGCGCTGACTGACATCGAAGCAAGACAACCTATTGAGTTTGTCTTACAAGGCAGTCTACTGTACAAGGGTGCACTACTATTGACCAAAAGATGACAATCAAGTACAATGGATCCGAGAAACCCATACCTCGAAGGTGGCGGTCATTTCGGGGTGAACAAAATCTTACAAAATCTCCAGTGCTACATCTATTGGCCTCACATGCAAAACGATGTGGCGCGATTTGTGAAAGGATGTGTCCTGTGTTGTACATCCAAGCCTGCTAATGAAAAGGTGGGACTCTATACCCTTCTTCCGGTGCCGACTTGTCCTTGGGAAAGTATCTCCACAAACTTCTTAGGAGGCCTCCCGAGGACCCGGCGAGGACATGACTACCTTTATGTGGTGGTTGATCGATTCTCCAAGATGATAGTACTTGTGCCGCCATGCAAGAAAGCAATTACCGTCGAGGTAACTGGGCGGTTATTCTTCCAACTCGTTTGGACACATTTTGGACTACCAATCTCGTTTGTGTCTAACAGTGGAAGCTATTTTCTAAGCAACTTTTGGCGGTTTTTGTGGTCCATGATCGATACAAAGGTACAACGGAGTACGGCTTTCCATCCTCAAACTAATGGTCAAACAGAAGTAGTGGTCAACCGAACAGTTATACATCTGCTATGAGGATATAACGCTCAACATCCCAAGACTTGGGACGAGAACCTTTCATACTTGCAATTCGCGTTCAATTGAGCTATACACAGTTCCACTGGGAAGACTCCTTTTGAGGTGTGCTTGGGTTATTTACTACCAAGCCCATTCGACTTGGCATTCACAGTCGAGCAACCGCATACCACCAAAGAGGAAAATGAAATAGCAAAGACACAACGCTTCTTGGAGAGCATTCAAAAAGTGCATACCGTGGTGGAGCAACAAGTACAAAAATCTGAACAGAAGTATAAAGAACAACATGATCGACATTGAGTGAAAGGCGACTTCCGAGAGGGTGATCTCGTCTGGCTCCATCTCAACAAAAATCGTTTGAAAGGCGAGGATATGAAACTTAAACCTATTCGTTATGGACCTTTCAAGATTATAAGCAGAATTAGTGAGAATGCTTATCAATTGGAGTTGCCCGCATACATGAAGATGTATTCGGTCATCAATGTCAAAAACCTAAAGTCCTTCTAGCCATCAATGCTGGACGATGAGCCCGAAAAAGTACTACCATCTATGGAAGATCTCGTGGTAGAACATGAAAAGTAGCTAGCTAAGGATACTATTCTAGAACGCAAGGTCACGACGACACGCAAAGATGAACGTGAATCCTTTCATGTAGGACAGAAAGGTCAAAAGCCAAGTGCCGCTAAGTGGTTCACAAGGAAAACTAGGATAACTCAGTTTCCTTACTTGCAGTTCTAGATTTAGTAAGTGATGGTTCCTCTTAAAAATTAGGGAGCCATGATTCAGGACGGTCAAACCATCCAGATAAATTTCAACCGTTGTGGATAAGGCAGAGGCCGTTCCAACTACTTCGGTTAGAATAAGGATCGAGGTGGTTCCAACTACTTCGGTTGGGATAAGGATCGAGGTGGTTCCAAACTACTTCGGTTGGGATAAGGATCGAGGTGGTTCCAAACTACTTCGGTTAGGATAATGATTGAGGTGATTCCAAACTACTTCGGTTGGGATAAGGATCGAGATGATTCCAACTACTTCGGTTAGAATAAGTATAAAGTTGTTATTTTTAAAATATTTTGTTCTTATCTTCTTGTAAGCCTGAAGGCTATAAATAGAGGCCCTACTGGCTCTTATAAGTCACTCCAGTTAGAGAGAATTAATATGCAGACTCTTCCACATAAAAATATTGTGTTTTTTTTTCTCTTTAATCTGGTTTTAGATATCCATCGGGGAGGCACTGCGACATTGCTTCCTCCACCGACGGATCATTGGTAGAAGCTACTTAGGTAGCTCTTTGGTCATAACGCCTGTAATTCCCCCAAAATTGCATCAATCTCTGTCGAAAAGTCCTTCTTCTCAAGGCCTTTCTCACTGACCTCGTGAATGGCCACAACATAAGTCATCTCATTATAGTTCACACCCTTCCGCAACTACAAAGCAAAGAGGGTCTGGGTTCTTGTCAATTCCTCATGGCTGGCTAGGACCATGCACGAGGTTGCTTCCTCTATAATGCTTAGTGCTCCAAGGTACGGCATCGAACTGCCTTCGACGAAGCCAAGAAATTCATACCTAGTTTGACCTTCAAGTCATCGATGGGTAGGACAGTGAAGTTTGTAGTGCCTTTCAATAGTCCCACTGTAATCGCCACACCCTTGGCCCTTGCACCTCCGAGTTAATGGCCTTAATCCTGCTTTCATCGTTCTTGAGTGGAAGGCTTAGCTGCTTGGCCTCCAATTCTGTGATGAAGAGCTCTAGTGTCCACCAGTGCCCATGTGGCTTTGTCATTGAGGTCACATTGATATACAGAAGTTCCTTCTTTAGGGGCTTGTTACTACATGCCAATCTCTGGACTGCATTGATGAGCCTGAGCGCGCCCATCTTTATCGATTCTACTTTGCCCACACCCTCCTCGGTCTAGACAACATTCACCATCTTTTTCCTTGGGCAGTCCTTCGCCCAATGGTTCTCACCACAGATAGAGCACATCAGCTTCTATTGCAATGGCGCAGATGTAGCGCATCAGCTCCTTCGAATCGCAATGATCTCTCTCACCCTTAGATTTACTCGCTTTAGGTGCCTTGTCGCGAGATAGATCCACCTTCTCATACTCAGATAGCTCCTCTGCAAAGGTGATAGCGAAACCCACATCCTTTTTATGTCATGCCCCACAAAATCTTTGTTTGCCCATGATTAGAGTTTGTTAAGAAATAAGAATAGCCAATCTTCCTCCACAATGTTAGTGATGTACAATATCAACTTAGAGTACTTCTTAACATACTCATTAAGTGTCTCGGTGTGCTTGAGTTATAATATCTGCCTCCTTACAAGATACTCGACATGCTCAGGGTAGAACAATACCTTGAGTTCGTGCACAAAGTTCTCCCAAGTCTTCAACTCACATTAGCCCTTCTCATCCTACCCCGATCACCAACTCCATTGTAACATAGCGTCATCAATATAGTACATGGATGCAGCCTAAACTTTTTTCATCTTGTTTTCTAGCTGCAACACCTAGATGTAGCACTCCATGTGCCATAAAAAGTTGTCGATCTTCTTTTCGTCGCGCATTTTCTTAAAGTATTGAGGCTCAGGGATACGACCTTTGGGGCGTACTCCTTGTGTGGTTTAGGACCATAAGCCACTGCACTCTCAAGGATCGCCACTCACATCTTAAGATCCTCGACCTCGTCGACCCGGATGACAAGGTCCTTAATCAGGATCTTTCACTCCTCACGACGAATGATGTCATTTTAAAACTACTCGAGTACTTCTAATGCTTAGAGAATAGATTACAAGTATATTTTTCTTCATTCTTTGGCCTGAGCCTTACCCACTATTTATAGGCCCTATGATACATTGAACCTACCCACCAAGCTGTCAACATTTATGTAAAGACAACCCTAGAATTACCTATGACCTTTGGGACTTTTGCTAGACAGTTTTAGAGGCTTTAACTCCTGTAATTATGTGATGCTTCATCTCCCATAGTGCCTTTTTGGTTGCCCACTTTTAGTTTATAAAGTTGGTCAGGGACATGAGCCAAAATTTTTTCAAGTCCCTAACAACACACTCATTTTCCAAATAATTTTTTATTATTTCTATTTTTAAGGAATATAAGTAAAAATGAAAAAAAAAAAAAGAAAGAAAACATGCACCCTAACTCTATTCTAATTTTTTTATATTTTTTTGGGAAAAATCCTTACTCTCAATCTCTTTTGACCTAAATCCTGTTTGAGATAAAAAAAAAATTTGAATTCAAATTTCAAATTGAAGACATAGAAGGCAAAAAAAAAAAAAATATGTGATTTGATTGCTACTTTCCTTAGAGGACTAGGTACCAACAAGGAAAGGGATAAGGAAAATATCGTTGCCTTATTTTCAAAATATTTTGAATTGTTTCCAAAATCGAAGAGGTCCTAAAACCCCTATAAATGGGACAATAGAATTCAAAAATAAATCTCTTAGAGATGGAGGGGGAGATTAAAAAAGAAAGAAAGAAAGAAAAAAAGAAAGAAAAAAAAAAGAAAGAAGAAAAAAAAAGAAAAAAAAAAAAATCTTCATGCATGTACAATGGGTTCTTCACTCTCTCTCTCTCTCTCTCTCTCTCCCTCTACTCCTGCGCGCCAGCAGCAACAAAGGGAGGTGTTCATGTGAGCACATCCCCTCTCCAAACCGTACCAATAAAAAAGAGGAATTGGCTCTTTCATGTGCGGCGGCGCGACGACGACGATGATAACGGCGACGACGTCAGCAAATGGTGTGCTAACGACGACGTCGACAGTGGCACGACGACGACGACTTCGACAACGACGGCAATGACGATTTCGACGACGACAACTTTTACGACGACAAGAGACGTGCATGCATACGAATAGCGTAAGTGCGATTTGCTTGTCAGTTTGATCAACCCGACCATCTTCGTGATAGGTTTCGAACCGATCAAATTTGACATTAAATCGTCACTTTCGCCGTGCGTATGCGTCGCTAATCTGTAAACCGTGCGGCCATCTTCGTGATAGGCTCGACATGGTCGAACGAACACCAGATATTTTACTACGTAAACCGTGCGGCCATCTTTGTGATAGGCTCGACATGGTCGAAAGAGTTGATCGAGCTCCGGCTATTTTACTACGTAAACCGTGCGGCCATCTTCGCGACAGGCTCAACATGGTCGAAAGGGTTGATCGAGCGGCCATCTTCGTGATAGGCTCGACACGATCGAACCCGCCGCATATTTGGACAATAA
Organism: Ananas comosus; assembly: GCF_001540865.1. Lineage (NCBI taxonomy): Eukaryota > Viridiplantae > Streptophyta > Magnoliopsida > Poales > Bromeliaceae > Ananas > Ananas comosus. The sequence goes on from NC_033628.1 coordinate 4,129,242, forward strand.
AAAAAAAAGATGAACATATTCGATTTGCCATCTTTGCGATAGGCATTGTTCGAATCATCCGCCATCTTCGTGATAGGCACGATTCGACTTGATCAACACGACCATTCTCGCGATAGGCTCGGACCGATCAAATAAAAAAAAATAATTAAAGAAATGATGAACATTTTTTTTTTGTCATCTTCGTGATAGGCATTTTTCGCATTATTCGTCATCTTCGTTCGATCCGATTGTATGGCTCGACGTGATCAACTTTATTTATTTGGACCAAAAAAAAAGAATAAAAAAAAAGAAGAAACAGCAAAAAAAAAAAAGAAAGAAAGAACCAAAAAAAAAGAAAAGAAAAGAAATGACATAATGCATAGGCAAAAAGTGAGCTGTGGGAAAAAAATTCTCGGATTTAAGAAAAGCTCAAATTATGAGTTCTATAAATATCACAACATATAGAAATCATGCAATCAAGAATCAATTCATAGTTATTAATGCAAGTAAGCAGTATGCTCTGAAGTCTTAATCTTTAACAAAAAGTATTTTCATAGTCACAGTCTTCATAATAAAATATGCATAATGAACAGATTGTGTCCAATAAAATTTTGATTGCACAAAAAGATTAACAGAAAAAAGAAAGAAAATCATGCTTTTTTGCAACATATTAAGAATTGACGATTATATTAAGAATTGACGGGACATAGTATGCCAGCATTTGAGCAAAAATTATTGAGTAGAAAACACCCAACAATTTGCTACCACTCATTTTGAAAATATAAATATGTTTTAAGAGTTGCATATATTACCACATAATTTACTTGCCTCCGGTCAACAATAAAGTGGAAGAAACAAAAAATATAGTCATGCACAGGGCCATGAAATTAAAAAGAGCGGAAATGAAGTTATAAAAAATGTACAAAATCAGTACCCGTGCAGCTTCTCCTTGTCATCAAATAGCTGAGCCCCTCCACAAAAAAACCAACTTCTATTAACTATTCTGTACATAATCAATGGGATCACTTAATCCAGAATTTGATTTCTAACCAGAGGATGATGAGAATATCCTAGCATCATCCACACCAACCATACAATGGATCCGTTCTGACATGTAATCAAATCAATCGCTTTTGGTATAAGAAAATTTGATATATTTCGCCGCAAATTGTAACCATAATATATTTGAAACTCGCATCTGATTGCCGGTTCAAGCTTCCATTGTTAGCACCAAGTTTGCTCTCTTGAAATGCTCCTGAAATAAGGAGCAAATTCCAATGTCAAATTCAAATTCAAATTTATAAAAGACTAAATCTGAAGATTTTATCCAAATATTAACCATTCCTCTTGTAAATCTAATTTTTCAATAGTACTCGCTCTTTAAAAAACATATCTTTCATAATCGAGCCAAAAAAATTTGCTTAAAATTTACATAAAAAAACTACCAGATCCTTTTGTATTGAAATTAATAATTTCACAAAAAAGTGCATTGAGATCAAAACCCACCTCCATCACCATGACCTCCGATCCTTCTCTGCCCTTTTTTGAAATCTCTCAACCCTCATCCCACGCGCGACCATGATCGTGACGACGCAATCGGCAAGAATGGTGATGACGAACCAGGCACTCGCGAGCATGAAGGCGAAGGGGTATTCCTTGTCCATGAGGTCCTCGGAGGTCTCGTTAGAGTTGCAGAGGAAGTGGGCTCGTAGGGCAGCGCCGCCTCCTTAAATCATCATATGAAAGAAAATTGGAGAGAGATGTTGCAGCAGAGAGGGGAAAGAAAATGACCAACCGTAGGAAACGAAGAGGGAGAGGGAACGACGCTGCCAAGATGGGAGAATAAATGCTGCAGCCGATGGGGGAAGAAGCACCGACGCGAAGAGGAAACGCCCTCTTTCGTGCCCTCTTCCGTTACAAAAAAAAAAAAAAAAAAAAANTTTTTTCTTATTTATTCTCTCGGTCAAAAAAAAAAAAAACAAAACAAAAGAATAAAATTTAAGGAATTTGGTTTGAATCATTTTTTAAAATGGTTCAATCTATCTTGAGCCCAATGAACAAATAAAGCACAAAGCCTATATGCAAATTTGGGCCCACAACCTGTAGAGCTTGAAACTCATCTTAATTCACATGCAGATTTGGATCCAAACCAGACTAGATCCGAACTGAACCAAACCGGATCCAAGCTGAACCCGATCTCGTCCAAACCAAACCATAAAGGATTCGATCTGAGCCAAAGTGAATCCGAACCGGATCCGAACCGAATCGAATCCCGTCTGAACCGAACCACAAAGGATTCAACTTGAACCAAAGTGAATCCGATCTGAACCGAACAACAAAGGATTCAACTTGAACTAAAGTGAGTTCAATCTGAACCGAACAGCAAAGGATTTGACTCGAACCGAAGAGGATATGATCTGAACCGAACCATGAAGGATTCGACTTGAACCGAAGTGGATCTGGTCAAAACTGAACCGAACCGAATCCCATCTGAACCAAAGGGATTTGACTTGAAGCGAAATGGATCCGATTTGACTCGAACCGAAGTGGATCCTGTCCGAACCAAACCATGAAGAGTCCGACTCAAACTAAACCATGAAGGACCCGACTCGAATCGAACCATGAATGATCTGACTTGAGCCGAATCAAAGCATACGCCAGGTTCAACTCAAACAAAATCATAAGAGGTTCGAGCCAAGCCAAGTCGAACCAATTACAAGTCAGTTTAGCCTAAACCAAACCAAAGGGATTCGACTTGAACCAAAGCGGATCCGATCCGAACCGGACCGAACCGAACCGGATCCCTCTGAACCAAACCAAAGGGATTCAACTTGAACCGAAGCGGATCCGATTCGAACTGAGCCGAACCGGATCCGATTCGGACTGAACCGAACCAGATCCGGTCTGAACCAAGCCATAAAGGATTCAACTCGATCCGAAGTGGGTCCGACTTGAACCGAACCAGAAAGGAGTCAACTTGAACCGAAGCGGATCCGATCCGAACCGAACCAAATGGATTCTACTTGATCCGAAGTGGATCTAACTTGAACCAAATCAGGAAGGATTTGACTCGAACCAAAGTGGATCCGATCCGAACTGAACCGAACCGAATCCCATCTGAACCATGAAGGATCCGACTCGAGCCTAATATAATCCAATCTGATCAGAACTATAAAGGCTCCGACTCGAACCAAAGTGAGTCCAATCCGAGCCGAACAAGATCGACTTGAACCAAAGTGGATCCAATCCGAACTGAACCGAACCGGATCCTATCTGAACCATGAAGGACTCGACTCGAGCCGAATATAATCCAATCTAATCAAAAACATAAAGGCTCCGACTCAAACCAAAGTGAGTCCAATCCGAGCCGAACAAGATCGACTTGAACCAAAGTGGATCCGATCCGAACTGAACCGAACCGGATCCCATCTGAACCATAAAGGATCCGACTCGAGCCGAATATAATCCAATCTGATCAGAACCATAAAGGCTCCGACTCGAACCAAAGTGGGTCCAATCCGAGCCGAACAAGATCGACTTGAACCAAAGTTGATCCGATCCGAATTGAACCAAATCGGATCTCATCTGAACAATAAAGGATCCAACTCAAACCAAGGGGGGTCCGATCTGAACCAAACCATAAAGGATTCAGCTTGAACCAAAGTGGGTCCGATCCGAACCAAATCATAAAGGGTCCGACTCGAACCGAAGTGGGTCAGATCCGAACCCAACCATAAAGAATCCAACTCAATCCAAGTCTTGATGGGTCCCGAACTAAAGCATAATGGTTCAACCCGAATGACTAAACAAACCTAAGGCGGTTCATCTCGAATCAAATACAAAAGATTCGAGCCAAACCAAAACCCAAAGTCCACAAATAAACCCAAAACCCAAAGTCCACAAATAAACCCAAAACCCAAAGTCCACAAACAAAACCCCAAAACCCAAAACAACCAAATCCAACCGACCGTAAAGTCATCAAACTAAACAACCCACATTCAAACGACCGAAAAGTCGTTAAACTAAACCCAAATTTCAAATGATCAAAACGTCGCTAAACTAAACCCAAATTTCAAACGACCGAAAAGTCGTTAAACTAAGCCCAAATTTCATACGACCGAAAAGTTGTTAAACTAAACCCAAATTTTAAACGACCGAAACGTCGCTAAACTAAACTCAAATCCAAACGACCGAAAAGTCGTTAAACTAAACCCAAATTCCTTAAACCATGAACCAAATCCATATACCAAACCCATGAGCCATATCCAAGTTCATGAACCAAATCCATACACCAAACCCATGAGCCATATCCAAGTTCATGAACCAAATCCATACACCAAACCCATGAACCATATCCAAGTTCATGAACCAAATCCATACACCAAATCCATGAACCATATCCAAGTTCATGAACCGAGTCCATACACCAAATTCATGAACCATATCCAAATTCATGAACCAAATCTCATGAGCCAATACTCAAATCTCATGAGCCAATACCCAAATCTCATCGTGAACCTTTTTTTTACTCTGGCACATATACCTAGAGTAAAAATTAAATATCAACTACCCCTAATACATATACTTAGGGCTAAGTCAATCGCCTTAGCACATATAACTAAGGCAAAACATCTCCAAATCGACAGAGTTCTAAGTCATATACTTAGAATTCAGTCAAATGATATCAAGTTTATTCGAACTCTAACATATATACTTAGAGTTCATCTGACTAACCCTAACACATATACTTAGGGTCTAGTCAGCCTTTTGCTCTAGCACATATACCTAGAGTGGAAGTCAAACCATGGTCGACTAACCCAAACCCATATACTTAGGGTCTAGTCAGTCTTTTGCTCTAGCACATATACCTAGAGTGGAAGTCAAACCATGGTCGACTAACCCTAACCCATATGCTTAGGGTCTAGTCAGTCTTTTGCTCTAGCACATATACCTAGAGTGAAAGTCAAACCATGCTCGACCAACCCTAACACATATACTTTAGGGTCTAGTCAATCTTTTGCTCTAGCACATATACCTAGAATGGAAGTAAAATCATGGTCGACTAACCCTAACCTATATACTTAGGGTCCAGTCAGTCTTTTGCTCTAGCACATATATCTAGAGTGAAAGTCAAACCATGCTCGACTAACCCTGACACATATACTTAGGGTCTAGTCAGTCTTTTGCTCTAGCACATATACCTAGAGTGGAAGTCAAACCATGCTCAACTAGTCCTAACACATATACTTAGGGTCTAGTCAGCCTTTTGCTCTAGCATATCCACCTAGAGTGAAATTCTTACCCGATCGAGCTCTAATACATATACTTAGAGTTCAAATCTGACTACCCCTAATACATATACTTAGGGCTTAGTCAGATCTTCATTCTAGCACATATAACTAGAGTGAAAATATATTAAACTCGGTTAATCCTGATACATATACTCAGGAATTAGCTACTCTTCACTTTCGGGTAATTCGACCCACCTCAATACATATACTTGAGGTCAGGTCACATCTCCACTTTGGAAAATACAACCAAGGTGAATCTAATCGGACTCTAAGACATATACTTAGAGCCAATTAGACTCTAATACATAGGGTCTAATATCGACTAGGTCTTGACACATATACTTAGGATCTAGTCAATTTCAAATCCAACTGAATCCTAATACATATACTTAGGATTCAATAAATCAAAACTTCTTCGCTAGATTGGACATTTAGTCTGATAAAATTCATGTACAGTGGAGGAATGCCCCTACTTAAGCCATGTAAACGGCAAATCATATCAATAAAATTTTATTTGCCTGTTTTGTCTCTTTTATTATCAGCATTTATATTTGGTCTCTTAATCGAGGATTCCTTAACACCGAAAGTGTGAGGTAATTAACAACAGATTCTCGAGTCTGTTAGAAGCTATGAACCTATAATCCTGATTTCAAAATAAAATATAAACAAATTTTATCTCTACCATGAATGACCACTCGCCCTAGAAACATCCTACGGTGGGGCCGGTTCGTTCGCGGCAGACAAATCCTTAATTTTCACTTATATTCTAATAGGATAATATCTAATATATATGTCCTGAAAACTTCTGAATATTCAATTTATCCCTACTTCTTTGTTTCAAATATACCCCTCGTATGGTTCTCCATTATTCAAAAATACCCCCGTTGTTAGTACCCATTAAGTTATCTCAGGTTAAATCCGGTTAAATTTCTATCTGAGGTAAAAAAATTAAAATATCTCTTTTGCCCTTAACTTAAAGGCAAATAAGAAAAGCTAGTAATGGTAGAAAGGTATATTTGAAAAGAAAAAAATCAAAATACTTCTTTTACCCCTATATTAAGGACAAATAAGAAAAGTAGGTGATGGTAGAAGGGTATATTTGAAAGGGCAAAATAGTAATTTCATAGAGATAATGGAGAATTTAATTCTAAAAATATATTTGAAATAACTTGGAATATTAAAAGGGTATTTTTATGTTTAATCTTCTAAGAGGATTAAATCAGAAAGTCGAGAACTTTTCAAATATATATAAACAATTGCCCCTATTCCAATCTTTGCTCTAACCAAATCTCAATCTTACAAAAATCGATACCCTTGAGCCACTAATAAGTGGCATAGAGCTCCCAATCTTGATATTAGGATGCGATCTTTCTCCATCAACAGCACAGGTAGCGTGTAATACAAATTTCTTGAATAGAAATTAATTTTAATTGTTTTTCTAAATGATATGACGCTGCATATATCAAAATCAGTCAATAGGTAAAGATACAATTTATACAGTCTTGCCAGAAAAAATCACAAGTTATCGCTTGCGCTTTCACTCCAACTCTTATACTTTCTCCCTAACTCATTTTCGCCACTTCTGTTAGGTGATCTCAATACCGATAAAACTAGCTCCCCAATGTTGTCTTGTTAGGGAGCCTCTTAAACGCTGTCAAGTGTTTTTTTTTGAAAGATAGGTAGCACGCTACCCGCTTCGTTTATTTCATTTAGAAATAAACTTAGCTGGAAATGTGAATCAATTAGGATTCGAACTAGGATCCGCTGTCAAGTGTTAGTTTGCCTCCTTATAGTATTTCGTTGGTTGTTTTTTAATATTAATTAAAATCCAAAAATAAAATTAAACTCTAGGAAAAGATTATATAACTCTTGGATAGAGATAAAAATGATACATGGTGACGGATTAAGGTTCCTAACGAAATTTTCAATTGATTGACGAAATCCTAGATTAAATAAACGAATATTCCATACACATTAAAAAAATAAACAATTAACTAACTAAAAATAAATTAAGTTTGAAACATAGACGTACTGACCTATCAAATCAACAATTGTTAAATTCAAATAATAGATTCAAATTAAATTTAAATTCAAACCTTTATTTGAATTTTGAAATCAATTACAATTTTTAAATTTTGGGTATATATTAAAAAAAAATTGTATGTTAAGGAAAACATATAAAAAAATTACGGCATAAGTAAATTACAAACATACTTAGAAATAAATCAAATTTACAAAATAAATTAATTATAAATAGACTTTACTGCTAATAATCATTTGAATTCAAAATCTGTATTCAAAAATTTAATTTAAGTTAAAATTTATATTTAAATTTAATTTAATTTACAAATGTGACGTGCAATGCACGTGATTATAATATAGAGGTCTTGGTACTCATAAATCGTTTTAGATGATGGAGCTTACGAATTAACGATCCTTACCATTAAACATGATTTAGAGTATTTGAAGTATCAAAAAGTTGAATTTCGTAATTTTTCAAATTTGTAATAAAGCCAATCAATTTGGCATAAAATAAATGGTCAAAGTGGAAAGATCTTCCAAAAATAAGGGATAGAATTTTTAAATTCAAAATCGGGGCTACTGATCTTGATCGAAATAGTGAATAGAATTTTTTTATTAAAAATTTAAACAATTCCGATTCCTCTACATCGTTAACTCGAAAACACTTCATACTGGCTATTAAAAATGTCAATTTTGACAAAATTTCAAATTTCAAATTTTAAATTTTAAATTATAAAAGTTAAATTTTGATTTTATATTTTACATTTTAACTTCTGAATGTCAAATTTCAAATTTTAAAATTTTAAATTTTCAAATTTTATATTTAGAGTTTAAATTCGAATATCAATTTTTAAATTTTTGTTTAGATTTTAAATTCAAAATTCTAATTTTAAATTTAAATTTAGGGTTATTTTAAAATAAAAATCAGCAAAAAGAATTTATTATTTCCAAATAGCAAAAGTTTTTTGCCAAATAGATTTCCAAAATTACTTTTCATCTAAACTCAACCAAATGTTGCTTTTAACCAAATCTAGTTCTCCAAATCAAAACAATTATACTGAAATCACTTCTCAACAAGCCCTTAGTCTTATTTGACATTCGTTTCTATTTTTGAAAAGCCCTAAAAATTCTTGATGTGCCTTAGTGCTTCTCTCTTACAATACTTTATTAAAATTAAAATGATAATGAAGGACGATCAATAAGATACCAAAAAGGGTGAGCACTCATTTTGCGAAAACTCCCACTAAAAACCAGGCCCTGCTCTACATCCGTTGCTTTTTTTAATACAAAAACAGTAGTTTCCTATTATTTGATGTATTAGAAAAATTATTTTAATTTTTATTGTCCATGAGCGTACAATACGTCTGCCTGAAACTTTTTTATTGTCCAATAAATATTTTAAATAAAAAGATTGCAAATAATCTAATATAATTTCAATTTCTTTTAATATACGAAACTATAATTAAAAAAATAAAAATCAAACACATCACCAAAGAGACTTGAGTGACTTGTGTTTTAAAATCAACAACATCAACAACATTTTCTAATCCCAAGCAGTTCAGCTGATGGCGACCACCATTACAGGATCCCAAACTTTTTGAATTGTGTGTGATTTTTTCAGTCGGGAAAGAAAAGCACATCAGAACAAAGGACATATTATACTGCTAGTGTATGAACACAGCTGACAACAAGTACCACTATACGGGCCGATCACAAACTAACTGTATAGATCATCATCATCAGCCGGTGCAGCCGCCGAGGCAAAAGGATCGGACCCGGCGGTGGCTGCCCCAGCATCTGACCGCTCAGCGAAGCGGAACTCAGTGCCGAACCCCCTCGACTGCTGCAGAGTCTGCGCAAAGGCCTGATACTTGCGGATATCAGCATCGCTGACGCTCCGACGAGCGTACTTCATCGACTCCTCGAAATGGACGGCCTTGATCTCAGCAACCTCGTCGGTGTCGTCTTCTTCCATTGCCTCAGGGTTCTCCTGCCGCCGCCTCTCCCTCTCGATGTCCTGCGTGAGTAAAGAAAATTCCAGTGAGATTGTTCTCTTTTGAAAAGACCATTAGCTTACACACTCACTTCATAACTAAAAAGTAAAATGAAAATAGAAAATCAACAGCGCCTTCTCCGTGAAGAGGAACAATAACATGGGATGCTGGAGAACCATGCATCTAATTTTGGTTGGCGGAACAATTAACAGACCAAGAGATGCACGCAAAGCATGCTGGGTGTGGAGTATTTGAGCATCAGAAATGAGGAGTGAAGCATTTCAGAAAAGAAGAGCATTTAGAGATATACACTCCAGCAAGTTTTACACCTATTCTAAAAAGTCTAAATTTCAATCAGCCCACAAATTGTACTGCCTTAGAAAAAGAACATTTACCAGTCAACTGGGCAAATGTTAGCATAAATTATATGCAGATTTTTGGCCCATATATGAAATCCAACTCCAAAGCTGTGCGAATACTCAGAAATGGTTATTAGAGCATATCAATACCCCAGGTTCCTAAGGTACGTATAGGTAAACAGTTTATACAGCTTCTAAAATCTAACAGATGATCAAGTTAGGAAACGAAAAGAAAGCAGCTTACCTTTTCAATGTTTTCTCTAATGGCGTATTTGCAAGCACGCTGACAAATCTCTGTAATGTCTGCACCGCTGAACCCTTGCGTGTACTTAGCAAGGGCCCTAAGGTCAACATCCTTAGCCACTGGGGATTTTCTCAGGCAAGCTTTGAAGATCTGGTACCTAGAGGCCTCATCAGGTAGTGGGATATAAATCAGCTGGTCGAGACGACCTGGCCTCAGCAGCGCTGGATCTATAATGTCGGGCCTATTAGTTGCCCCGATGATGAACACAGTCTTTTTGGCAGTCATGCCGTCCATCTCTGTCAGGAGCTGATTCAGGACACGATCAGCAGCACCTCCAGCATCACCAACACTGCTTCCCCTCTGTAATAGAACAGAAAAAGGATGAGATACTGAAAACCAATCGATGTAACGAAATAAAGAAATATTTACATATAAACCTATCGGCAAGGGCCGTATTTATCGTGTCCTATCGTGCCAACAAAATATCAGCACGATACAGCCTCCGTGGCGATGGCACAGCTCAAAACCCTCTATTCTTTAAATTACTAAGTAATTTTCTCAATAAAATTCAAAAAATTTGATAAAAATACATAATAAATAGTTAAAATATTTTGTTGCTAAAGAAAATAAACATTTTATGCTATTATGTGTCCGCACACATATATTTTTTGTGACCGGCAAACATCAACACGGCCTGGCACACACTGTGTCGTGCCTTGCCGGCAAGTTTCCGGCACGACCCCGTGCCACAGCACCTAATCCTTGATATAAATCCTTGAAAAAATTTGATTATTTCACATATCTATGCCTGCAAAATCTGAATTTTCAAATGCCCTTTGAACTGCCAATTCCAGTATATTTATCCTTGTATTTGAAAAAACGCCCTTCTTTGGACATCTTCTTCTAATACATAACCAACTGTTTTCATGAATAGGATGACTTCATGATAGAGGGTTAAATAGATGAGTTACAAGGGTATACCTCTAAACGGATAATTTTGCAGTGAACTATACATAATATCCCAAAAGGAGAGCAAGAAAGCCATTAGAAGCAGCGTAATACCAAAAGAATAACCAACCTGAGTTGCAATCGAATCGAGCTCATCGAAGAAGAGGACACATGGTGCCGATTGGCGAGCCTTATCAAAAATTTCACGGACATTTGCTTCACTCTCACCGAACCACATTGTAAGTAGCTCAGGACCTTTAACACTGATAAAGTTTGCCTGACATTCATTAGCAATGGCCTTAGCCAACAAGGTCTTCCCACAACCTGGAGGTCCATAAAACAAGACCCCCTTGGAGGGAGACATTCCAAACTTCTCAAACTTCTCAGGATGTTCCACTGGGTATTGAACAGTCTACAAGAAAAACCAAGGAGAGGGTTAGTCAAGATTTTAAAGCCAGAACAAAAGGTAGAACTCCTTGCTGTATAAACCTACCTCCTGCAGCTCCCTTTTAACATTATCAAGCCCACCAATATCATCCCAGGTGACATTTGGCACTTCAACAACCTGCACATCAAAGTAGTCAACATGGTCAAAAAGAAACTGATCTTAAAACCTAATGAAAAAGGTTTCTATTGTCATCCTACAGGTCATAACTATTGAATGTGGGGATCACTTACAGTTTCACGGAGGGCAGATGGATTGCTGGTTCCAAGAGCAGTCTTGAAATGTTCATTTGTGACAGCCATGGAGTTAAGTATCTCCGCATCGATTGACTCGTCTTCTAAATCTATAATATCCATCTTTTCTCGTATGCATTGAAGAGCAGCTTCAGTGCAAAGAGCAGCTAGATCAGCTCCAACATATCCGTGAGTGTCTTTCGCAATTCTTTCTAAGTCAACCTGCATCCACACTCAAAGTTCAACAAGGGATAAACATTACAAACCAACATAGAAAAGAAGTGGGTCGCAATATAATCGTCAAAGATAAATTACATCTTCAGCCAGCTTCATGTTCTTAGTGTGAATACGAAGGACCTCTAGACGCCCAACTTCATCAGGTACCCCAATGTCGATTTCCCTGTCAAACCTCCCGAACCTTCTAAGAGCCGGGTCAATACTGTTGGGCCTATTTGTAGCTCCAATCACAATGACATGTGAACGGGCCTTTAACCCATCCATTAGAGTCAAGAGCTGAGAAACTATGCGCCTCTCAACTTCTCCATGGGTCTTCTCTCTCTTAGGAGCTATTGAATCGAGCTCGTCAATGAAGATGATCGACGGAGCATTCTTCTCTGCTTCTTCAAAAGCCTTTCTGAGATTGCTCTCACTTTCTCCTGCTAGTTTTGACATGATCTCTGGACCATTAATGCAAAAGAAGAACGCACCCGTCTCATTAGCAACAGCTCTAGCTATCAGTGTTTTTCCAGAGCCAGGTGGTCCATACAGCAAGATCCCCTTTGGGGGCTTTACACCGATAGACTTGAAGAGCTGAGGGTGCCTAAGAGGAAGTTCAACTAGCTCTCTTATTTGAGCCATCTGTTTCCGGACTCCACCTACATCATCATAGCCCACTTCGTCGAGTCTTTCCTCATCCTCCCTCTTCACAGGTTCTCCCTCACAGAAAATTTCTGTGTCAGGAGCGACGATGCAGTATTCAGAAGGGTCAGTATCTATGACCTTGAATTCCACACTTCTCATTCCACCCCTAACAAGAAAGAGATCCCCTTTTCTTACCGGACGATACGCCTCAAGGAAATATGCTGCGGAAGATTCTCAAAACAAATGAGTTATTCTTAATAATACAAAATGTAAAAAGAATAAATTGCAATTTCAGCTAAACACATGAAGGAACAAAATAAAGGAAATCAAGATGCAAACAAATTACATGATGGATGGGGAAGGACCAGGTTAATTCCATGTCGGATTCAAGTTGGATCTATTTGTAAACTCAGGATCTTATATTCCAAACCAGTATTTGCCAGGTATTTCACATGTCCAATTCCGATCAGCTTTCAAAGAACTACTTTCAACCAAGTTAAGATACAACTGTCCATTTTCAACGCTGTCCAGAACATGGAATCGAGCTCCACGACTAAGGTCATACAGGTCAACTCCGGTTTAGCAGAGCAAGCAGCAACTTGAAATATTTTTAAGTGATGAGAATCTCAGTCTAAAAGATCTTAAACTGGTGGTGTTCATTCAATACAACTAACAGAGAAAGACATTACCCACCTTTTAATAGAGATATTTACATGGTATGGTAAAACTACATGTTTCATATTTTTTTGTCAAGATTGGGAACTGTTAAAGTAATTCATTTGCGTTTCAAGCAGGAAGTTCATGACCATGTCAATGACTTCACATAGAAGAGAGGAGAAAAAGCAGATAATACCACAAGAATACTTCATATTTATGCAAATCTAAAACCACAGGAAAGTAAGGCTTATTTGAGAAGCACAATTGCAATTAGAAATCCCTAAATTTTCTTGAGAAACCTCATTAGCCGCTTTTCGATAGTAGCAGGCTATATCCAAAATCAACTTGTTTCTTCAAGCTCATCAGATAATAATCAACCCATCAAGAAGAAAAGAATTTCACTCTAGTACTAAATTCCATCATCGATAAGAAAAAAAAGTTTCCCACCATAACAAAATTAAAATGTGACCCTACTATCTAAGAGGATATAACTAAAGGTAAAGGTAAAGGTAAATGCAACAGAAAGATCTACTTAATCTATCTGAATTAATTTGATTATCTTTTTCTAAAAATATTCTGACTTTATTTCAAGGATATTAATGTTGTCATAAGAACCCCTAAAAATGCTGTAGGCCCTTCTTCAACAGTCTCGTCTAAGTGACAGGTAGGACCATATGAACTGTTGTGCTCTTATTCTCATCAATAGACATGGTGGTGATGTTCGAGTTATGTCTGTTTAACCTTTATATGGAAACTAATATATGATTCACTTGCCATTAATCCAACCTACGACGAACGTATACACCTATTCACTCCTCCCCATTAGGCCACTACCCAGTACCCTATTAACCCTCTCTGCAGTGAAGAATCAAATGAAAAAGCAGCCTGCATATATAATACCTTATTTAAGGCAATAAGAGCAGATGGTCTAGCTCCTCTACCTTAATGCCTTAAGCAAGCAAAGTTAATTGTCATGCTGGGTAGTGTTGAAATCAGGACAAGACCAATCAAACCCTGAGCAATATGCTTCAGAAACAGGTACTCTGCAAAACTTAGATCGAGCATAGCAAGGTCTCAGTCTCACACGGTAATTCTTCTACCCAAAACTAGTCACACCACAGACATGACCCACAATGTAGATTGGCAACACTCAATGGACAAAAACATCATGGAGTACTACACATGTTGAATTAAGATAAACTATGTTAAGGACTCTTCTGTAAGAGAACTAGTGACTAAGCCTTTGTTGGCCAATTTTCCACTTCCACCAAAGTATCCAATATTTCAGACTAAACAAGCTTTAATCCCATGTGATGCATGGAAAACATTTTGAAACATCCACGAAAATGGATAAATTAAAAAAAAAAAAAATACAGATATTAGTCCATATAAGAATAAGAGAGAAATTACAATTAAGAGGCATGGAGAGAAAAAGGTAAAAAAACCAAAGAAAGAGTGCACAGAAAAGATGAAGCTTGCTTTCTAAAGAGTGGCTTCCACATTTCCCACATGATTCTTCAATTCTCTTACTCCAAATAATTTTCAACAGTGTCAGATATAAAATGCATAGCCAGGATAAAGTCTCAATCTTCAAATAATAAAGATAATAAAAGTTGAGACTGTATGAAGCGTATACAGATATAAGGAAAAAAGAAGTGCGAATAGAAGAACCATCACATGAAAAAGGCACAAATTATGATTCGTAAGATTGTTTTGTTACAGTATATAACACATCAGTTCAATTATTTGCAATACTAGCCCAAAAAGGAAAAAAAAATTATTACTCATATGAAAATTTAATAAGAAAAGAATACCATCAGAAAATTTGTAACCGTACTAAAGAATAGAAACTCCCAATTGTCTTTGTATGTTTCAAAAGTTGCAACCTTCACTAAGAACAAATGATAGACCATCCCAGAGCAGAAAGTAGTGAAATATTGCTCAAATGGCAAAAAAAAAAAAAGAAAAGAAAATCCAACCGACAATCAAACCAAGTAATACAACAATAGCTACAAAATTTTCAGTCCATATTTATTTGATGCTCGTCATGTGGTTTCTATTCCTCCATTCCACTGTGGTCTTGGAATTTTGTGTGGAATTAGGTGCTATAGTATCTTTCTACTGATTCGTCTTACATCAATTTTTTATCATTCTTTCTCAAAAATCCAAACTGTTTCAAGTTGGTTTACATAATGTATTTTAGATCAATGTTTACATCTAATACCTAAATTTTCTAGTGGTCCCTTTATCCACTTCAGCATCTACAGTTTCCTAATAGTCCAACATTTTGATCCATAAAACATGGCTAGTCTTATAGTTATAGCCGTTCTACTATATATATATATATATATATATATAGAGTAGGGCTATATACTCTTATGAGTATTGGACCCTTCATATTCATAAGTTGTTTTTGATGATGGGGCTTCCGAATCGACGATCCACTCCGTTAAATATGATCTAGAGTATTTGAAACTTCTAAAAAATAAATTTTGTAATTTTTCGAAATCATAATAAAGTCCATCAAACGAGCATAAAATGAAAGGTCAAAATCGAACGACGTCCTAAAAATAGATGATTGGATCCTTCAATTTAAGATCGGAGTTATTGATCTTTATTTAGGTAGTGAATAGAATTTTCTATCAAACAACCATTCCAATTCTTCATTAAGCACCGTAACTAGCAAGATCCCCACATACCGGCCGTTACAAAAATTGTCAATTTTGTGAGTTTGAAATCCAGCATAATGATGTCGAAAAATTATGAAAATTTATTGTCCTAACCAAGAATTTCTAAAATACTCTAAATAAGTTAACGTAATGGATCGTAGATTCGCAAGTCTATCATCGAAAACAACTATGACTACGAGGGCGATCGCATCATAAGAAATAGTAAGCCGACTCTATATATAGTATATATATACACAGACACTATATATAATATATATTATAAATATATATACTATATAATTACACTATATAATCTGATGTGATGTGTGTGTGGTGTGGTGTGTTGCTGTGTTATGAGTCCCGGAAACCTGCTAATGCTATCAATAGCACCAAGCACTGATGCTATCATTTTACTTTGATTATTTTACCCATTAAATATACTATTCACCCCACACACGCATCAATCCTAACCGCACCCATCCTAATGAAAAAGGCGAAAACTAATAGCACCATAAGTCATTGGTTGCTACTAAATAGTCATCACCAACCAAGAGTTTCTATATATATATATATATATATATATATTAGAAAGAGAGAGAGAGAGAGAGTAGAGAGGAGAGAGAGATAGCTACTATGCAACTATTAATAGCACCAACATTGTGCTACCAAGTTTTTTGGGCGCAATGATAAGAGATGCATGCGGTCATCATAGACCGCCTAGGGTTGAGTGGGTGGTTGGTTAAATATATGATCAATTGGGTGAAAATGATCAAAAGGTAGAATCTAACGGCAGAAAACTTGGAGCAAACAAGTGCTTCGTGCTATTAATAAGCACTGACCTATAATATTATATTTGTTGTGTGTGTGTGTGTTGTGGTGTGTGTGAATGTGGTGAGTCTAGTCCCTATACTATCTATGTACCGGGGCTAACGGTACTATAGTCCTCGTTTCGATCTTAAAGGTAGTTTCAAATCAAACGATCAACATCCGTTAAAACTGATCTAGGGTATTTAAGTTTTAGAAATAAATTTTATAAATTTTTTCAAACATAGTTTACTATGATCAAAGCTCATTTCAAAATTGTCAATTTCAATGGCTACATGGTCAAAGTTTGGATTTAACGGTGTAGAAACAATATAAATTTCCTTCCAAAAATTTCTGATAGAAAATACTTTAAACTACGAGATTAGTTAACGATTCTTGATCTGGAATTAAAAGTCATATGCTGGCTCCAAATTTTAAAGATTAATTCAATTTCACGTTTATTTTACATCAATTATTTACTCATAAGTAAACGATGTAAAAAAAACTAAAATTTATTCCTTAAGACTTCAATATACCCTAGACTCATATTTAATCGGCTTGAGATCGTTAATTTAAACACCGTAGATTGAAATACAAGACTAATAGTACCGGAGCTCCGGTACTATAGATAGCCATAATAGCCTAATTCTATATATATATATACATATATAATATATATAATATATATTATATATATTAATAATATAATACCCTTGACTATTGAGTTTGGCCGTTGGATGAAGATGTGCGGTTAGAATGATAGTGTTGCCCCCGGTTAATTGATAGTGGCCCTAGTTGTTGAGTGGTGGCTTGGTTTATAGTATAACAACCGTGAAATGATCAAGGTAGATCTAATGTAGAAAACTCAATATAACAAGGCCTTGTATCTATCGATTAATCGTAGCCCTACTCTATATATATATATATATAGAGTTGAGCTGGAATGCTATCGATAGCAAACGGCCTCCGTTGCCACCCATTTGTTTTCGATGATGGAGCCTCCAAATCGACGATCGGCACCGTTGAAAATGATCTACACCACTTGAAGTATTTAGAAATCAAATTTCATACGTTTCCGATATTGTTCTCTTGTCCATCAAGTGGGCATAAAAATGAACGGTTGAAAATGAATATCCTCTAAAAAGTAATAATAGAAATTTTATAATCAAGATCGAGAGTATAGATCTTGTTCTAAATAGTTTAAAGAATTTTCTAACGAAAATTCAATTGATTTAGATAGTTTTACACCGTTAAACGAGAAAACGCCTCATATCTACCATTAAAATTACAAATTTTGAAACCCTTTGATCATTAGGCTAATGATGTCGAAAAAATTTGAAATTTGATTTCTAGACACTTTAAGTGGTATAGATCATGTTCAACAGTGCCGATCGTCTATTTGGAGGCTTTATCATCGAAAACAAATGGGTGACAACGGAACACATTTGCTATCGATAGCATTCCAGCTCAACTCTATATGTATATATGTGTGTGTGTGTATATGGAATTGAGCTAGAATACTTTTAAAAGCACCAACCCCTTGGTGCTTCTAAGTTTCTAGCCCTTGGATCTACTCCTTGATTACTAATAGCATTTGGATCAAACACTATTCCACCTACCACCACCTACCACCATCATCTCAACCCTATATCTCTCCATCCAATGGCTAAAAACTCAAAAGCACCACTCTTTTGGTGTTTTTGAGAGTATTCTAGCTCAACTCTATATATATGTATATATATATAGTAGAACTAGGCCGGTATATTATTGGTAGCACGGAGGCCTCCATGCTACCAAGTTGTTTTCAATGATTCGGCTTTCAAATCATCGATCGGCTCCGTTAGACTTGATTTACACTATTGAAAATATTTGAAAACTAAATTTTATAATTTTTCGACATTATTTGGCTAGTGATCAAAAGGTCTCAAAAATGACAATTTTAATGGCCGATGTGATGCGTTTGTGAATTTAACGGTGTAAAACAATCCAAATCTAATGAAATTTTTATAGAAAATTATTTTTACTATTTAGAGTAAGATTAATATCTCTGATTTTAAATTCAAATCTTTTATCATCATTTTTTTATGTGATTTTTATTTTCAGATGTTCATTTTTAGACTACTCGTTTGATAGATAAATGATATCCAAAAATTATAAAATTTAGTTTCTAAATACTTTCAATAGTGTAGATCAAATCTAACAGAGCCGATCGTTGATTTGGAAGCCACATCATTGAAAACAACTTGGTAGCACGAAGGCTACTACCGATAGTATACCAGCCGGACTCTATATATAGAACTAGGTTGGTATACTATCGGTGGCACGGAGGCCTCTGTGCTACCAAGTTGTTTTTGATGATGCGGCTTCCAAATCAACGATCGGCTGCGTTACACTTGATCTACACTATTGAAAATATTTGGAAACTAAATTTTATAATTTTTTGACATTATTTGGCTAGTGATCAAAAGGACTCAAAAATGACAATTTTAATAGCCGATGTGATGTGTTTGTGAATTTAACGGTGTAAAACAATCCAAATCTGATGAAATTTTTATAGAAAATTTTTTTTACTATTTAGAGTAAGATCAGTACCTCTGATTTTAAATTCAAGTCTTTTCTCATCATTCTTTATGCGATTTTTATTTTCAGCCGTTCATTTTTAGACTACTCATTTGATAGGTAAATGACGTCGAAAAATTATAAAATTTAGTTTCCAAATATTTTCAATAGTGTAGATCAAGTCTAACGGAGCCGATCGTTAATTTGGAAGCCGCATCATCGAAAACAACTTGGTAGCACGGAGGTAGATCAAGTCTAACGGAGCCGATCGTTAATTTGGAAGCCGCATCATTGAAAACAACTTGGTAGCACGGAGGCCTCCGTGCTAGAAAGCTGCATCATCGAAAACAACTTGGTAGCACAAAGACTTCCGTGCTACCGATAGTATACCAGCCGGACTATATATATAGAGAGAGAGAGAGAGCTTAAGGGCGGGAGGTACAATTTCACGACGAAATTCATCTCCATAACAAGTAAAAGAAACTGAAACTACAGGATTCAGAATGTAAGCAAGTAATTATATGCAGTACAAATGGCAAATCACAATTTTCTTCCAAGATGGCCAGAAAGCAAAAAAAAAAAAAAAAAAAAAAAAAAAAAAAGAAGATGGCAACAAATATTGCAGGCACTAGTTATCTCCCTAACAAACTAAGTACAAGAATATTAGTCGGTTCCTAAGAAACTTATCTGCTCAAGAAAGAATGGCTCGGAATCAATTAATGCAAGTATATGAAGAAGCATTCACTTTGTCTAATTAATAAGCTTGCACAAGTGCAAAAAGAAACTCTATTCACAAAAAACAATTAATGGGATTCAGTGCGTCATCGTCTAGCAAATCTCACTTTTATTAGGGACTCTCTTCAGAAAAAGCAATTAATGTGATTCAGTGTGCCATTTTCTAGCAAATCTCAATTTCGTTATACATATAATCGAGAAAAAGACATTAGGAAAAGATATTGAGGCATCTTAAATCATTAAGAAAAAGGAGTCAAACCAGGAGCAGCAATTCAGCCAAAAAGTATCCCAATATTGCTGACGAAAAATGATTATGATGATCCACAAAAAGCTCAAGTAGTTCTAGGCTACTACTGTAAGGTCTAAAGGATTAACATGACAAATGATAGAAATAATTCTTAAGTGTTAATAGAACTAAGAAATTAAGGGGCATATTAGCTAATATGTCATGAACTTCTAGTTTGACATGCCTTTACTGAACAGTCAAATGGTAGGTTAAGCAGGAGGAAAAGGACGAGGAACCCAAACGAAGCAATCCTAGTGCGAGTAACATTAAGCACACATGAATTATCATTTCACTTTGATATAAGGATAAGGAACAAAAATTAAAGGACACGAGCCCCGAAAGCATCTAGTACAAGGAATGCTTGAACCAAGAAAAGACTCGCAAAATATCTCATCATTCAAAGAGGACTGTCAGGCACTGAAAAGAGCCTGAAGGATCAAGATTCGATTCTTTCTTATTTCCTTCGGTTGCAAGTTGCAAACATCTAATTAAGTTGCTTTTATATCTCAATTCCTTTTCGGCTTTTTAACTCATCCGATCACCACAGAGAGTAAAATTGTTTATAAATTAGGCTGTTAGAGCAGAAGCAACTTGCTCAAATAATATGTTACAATTAGAAAAGCAAAGTCAAAAATTCCTTTCCAGGTTAAAGTGTGCTTTACTTCTGATTATTTATGTCTAGGATGACTGCACAATCACTCTACAATTTATATACAATGGACAATTTTTCAAAATTTTAAATAATTTATTCTACATACATCATTATCAATTTTGCACGAGTTCATCATCCATAACTAAGATGAAATTTTAAAAGATAAATCAAGGAAATAGTGGAACGAAAGCCAATATAGGACTAATGGCACCTGCAATGCCCCGCAGTAAATGGGAGACAAGGTCATCTTCTAGTTCTTGTAAATTACCTCGACAACGTTAGTCCACATATAAGGCCGATACATAGCTGCTTTAGCATGAAGCTAAATATGCAGAATTGACTAGGTTCATTTCTGATATTTTTGACGATTGGGTAACAAAACAAAAGAAGTGACATGGTTAACAATGATGTGGGAAGAGCAAAGAGTGCAATACGGTACTCCCTGATTTAGTAAAATTAAGAATTGAGATTAAAAATTCTAGGCTTTCTATGGTAGGTGTTGTTTGTGATGAGTGCTGAATGATAAGAGAGCGTCTTCCAAGGGTTCTATCACATGCACCACCTAATTAATAAAAAGGTATTGTCCACAATTCAGCACGTCAGTGACATTGATAACAGTATCAGTGAGCTGATGCATCCCCAAGTCCCCAGAAAAACATGAACATGTGAAAGCACATCCGATAAGGATGTTACAACTTTGGTCTGTTTGTTGCGCTCCAATACTACAACAGACTAACATTATCCCTTCCTGTATAATGCTTGAAAGAGAGTGGATAGATGACAGAGTGGCATGCAAGCATCAGGAGATTATTAGCTGCACTGATAGACACATCTGACAAAATTTTAAGAAATAGTTCAGTGCTTGTGTGATTAGTACAATAGCTAGCCAACAAGCCACCCTACATCATTACTAACATTCTACACTCAGACTAATAAATTTCTATGTATACTAACTAGGCATGTAGGCATTTATAGACCAAATAAGACCTATGAGCTTGTATGGCATGCTTCATGCTGTAAATTGTAAACAAAGCAAAGTTAAAAACAAGAGATTTCATGCATGCATGTGTAATCCCATGAATAACATTCTATAACATAATAACAATGTAGCGAAGTACAAACTTACGCTTCAAGAAGGCATCAAACAGGTTCCCAGTGATGCCTTCAATGGTATCATCAATAGGCAATATGTGCACGCGCTTCCCGTACTTCACATCCTGGCACTGATGGACAGAAACCACGTCGCCAAGCCTTACCCTAAGATTCTTCCTTACAACCTTGTTCATTCTGATTTTAGGCTCCTCGCATGTATCATCGGCAAGCACAATGCAAATCGTATCTCTTCGTTTCTTACCCTGCATTATCCAACAAGAAAGGAGCGTCCAACATTATGATTGTCCAGAACCCAAGAAAAGCATGTAACAAGAACCCTAATTTCTCCTAGTTCTGCACAAAACCCCCATGAAAAGCTAAAATTTGAAGCTTCTTAAATAAAAGCAGCCATCCCATGCAATCAGAGCCCCCGATTTTCCCAGTTTCATAAGCACCTACACTTAAAATAATGAGATACACTTAAAATAATGAGAATTTCTAGGAGTAAGGAAAGATCCTTTTTTTAACCTACAAAATTATCCACCAAGAAAGAAGCATCCAACAAAAACAAATCTCCAGATCAAGCGCACGTAATAATAAAAACCCTAATTGCTCCAAACTTTGCAGTATGCCCCATACAAATCTAAAATCTGAAACTAAAACAAAAGAGCGATCAGATGCAATCAGGACCATAAATTTCCTAACTCCAAAAAGAAATGACACTCAAAATTATATAAAATCTAAAAAAAAAAAAAAGAATTAAAAAGACAATTACCGACCTTCAAGAGGACGGTGTCCCCCCTGAAGAGCTGCAACTTCTCCATCGTCTCCGGGTGCATGGCGACGACGGAGTTATCGTCGTTGATCGCCTCATCGACGACCAAACGGTTGGGCGCCTTCTTCCGTTCCAAAATCGCCGTGCTATAATCCTTTTTCGCTTTCCTGCGTCGAATTCAACAGCGAATCAAAACCCTAGAATCCGCCATGAGAAGGGCATCAAAGATATCGCAGAGGGAGATGCTTACGGATCGGCCGAGGACGATTCTCCGTGACTCGCCATGGGAGAGAGAGAGAGAGAGAGAGAGAGAGGAAAGATGAAGAAGAAGGTTCTGGAAGGACTGGTATATAGAGCGGTCGATGGGAGGTGAAGGAGAGCAGCGGATTATTATAGCGGTGAGGTGAACCAAGTCGAACCGATATTTCTAGTCTCTATAGATATATAAAATTCAGTTCTAAACTCGCTTAACGGTCTATAGATATATAAAATCAGTTCTAAACGGGTTATGTGTCGGGTTCTCCTTTTATCGCGCGGCCTGTTTCCCTCCTCTCTCCGATCCATTCGCTCACACTGAGCGGGCTCATGTGCCTATAACGACCCAGCCCACTAGCAATAATAACTCGTTGGGCCCAACCACCGGCCCAAAATGCTTAAGCCCAGTTATTATTGCTAGTGTCTAAGTCTCTTATAAACCCAATGACAACCCCATTCTCATCCGATGTGGGACTATTGGGGTGTCACAGTGCCTCCCGCCCCGCCTCCCTCCTTTAGATCGGCACATAGATTTGCTGCCCTCCTCTCTCCAATCCGCCCGCCCTCTCTATAGATCGGGCCAAATCCCTGTCGCACGCGTGGTTCATGCAGATCTTGCAGGTCGCGGATGTTTGTCGGGCCCTACCCTGACCTTCTCCTATTCCTGTCGTACGCGCGTTCCATCATTGCGCCAAGGTTGATCGGAGTACGGGAGTGCCCGTGGTATCTCTTCTCTCTGCTCGCCATGTGCATCCCGTCCCTTCTTTCCCTGCAACACTTTCCTCCCTTCCTCAGTTCCGTCCCCGTCGCTGCCGGAGGTGGGCTACCTGATCCCTTACCTATGATGAGGGATCTACCCCTTTCTGTCCTATGCTGTCGTCCTCCTTCCTTCTTCCTCTCTCAACTCGCGGTGGTCTCAGCAAATGCTTATAAATAGTCCTGCGGCTATGCAGAGGGGGGCCAACTTTGCTTGCTTGCCTCTATTTTAAAGGTTTGTTTTAGTTGTTTGCTACTAGAACATCCTCTAAAACTCTCTTTACTGTCCCTGTGGCTTCGGTCCTGTCTTCGCATTGTTTTTTTGGAGTGTGGCTCATGCGCATTGTCTTGCTGTCTCATCACTTTTGGTGAGTGGGCAACAACCTGCTCGCCCTAAATTATGGTGTGCTTTTTACCACTCCTGTTTGCTTTGGAATTCTGACTTCCAACGACCTTCTTTGGCCCCAGCAATAACTTATTTTGAAAAATAGATTCCGACAAAAAATTGGCCTTTATACTTAGGCCCGTTTGGATACCTCTAAAAACATAGCATAGTTAAACTATGCTACGCCGGTAGGAAAATAATCCTATGAAGCATTTGGAAGACAAAAAAATGACGTAATTTTTGGAGTATAGTTATACTATACTCCAAAAAATAGAGTAAACTTACAATCCACTTTAACCAAAAAAAAAAAATTCCACCATTTTGGGCTCCTAAAGATGTATCAATTTCTAAATTTTAAATTTCAACATAAAATTTTAAATTTCAAATTTTAAAATTTTAAAATTCAATTTTAGTTTTGATTTTAAATTTCAAATTTCAAATTTCAAAAAGTTCAAATTTCAAATTTCAAATTTCAAATTTC
The DNA here is from genome assembly GCF_001540865.1 of Ananas comosus. Taxonomy (NCBI): domain Eukaryota; kingdom Viridiplantae; phylum Streptophyta; class Magnoliopsida; order Poales; family Bromeliaceae; genus Ananas; species Ananas comosus. Next base: position 4,153,724 of record NC_033628.1, read on the forward strand.
AAATTCCAAATTCCAAATTCCAAATTCCAAATTTCAACTTTCAAATTTCAACTTTCAAATTTCAAATTTCAAATTTCAAATTTCAAATTTCAAATTTCAAATTTCAAATTTCAAATTTCAAATTTCAAATTTCAAATTTCAAATTTCAAAAAGTTCAAATTTCAAATTTCAAACTTCAAATTTCAAATTTCAAATTTCAAATTTCAACTTTCAAATTTCAACTTTCAAATTTTAAATTTCAAATTTCAAATTTCAAAAAGTCCAAATTTCAAATTTCAAGTTTCAAAAAGTTCAAATTTCAAATTTCAAATTTTAATTTAATTTTTAATTTTTAATTTTCAATTTTCAAAATTTAAATTTAAACTTAAATTTTAAATTTTAAATTTATAAATATGTAAATTTATAAATTATTAAATTTAAAATTTAAAATTTTAATTATACATTTTTTAAATTTCAAAATTTAAAGTTTAAATGGTATACTTTAAATTTCAAATTTTAAAGTTTCAAATTTCAAATTTTAAATTTCAAATTCCAAATTCCAAATTTCAAATTTAAAACATAAAATCTAATTTAATTTTTTAATTTTTAATTTTAAATTTTAAATTTTAAATTTTAATTTTATATTTTGAATTTTAATTTTTAAATTTTGAATTTTGAATTTTGAATTTTGAATTTTAAAATTTTAGAAATTTAATTGTTATAAATACTATGAAATTGTATGATATATATCCAAACAGCTTAAAAATGAAGCTGTGGAATTTTTTTGTAGTTACAGGATTCCGTATTTCATTTAGACCAAAACCATAGAAAAAAAATTCCATGGAGTTTTTTAACTATCCATCCAAACAGGGCCTTAACACATAAAAAAAAAGGGAAAAAATTGCTGAGGACTTTTGGTGAATTGGACGAAAAAAATTGCTGAGGACTTTTGGTGAATTGGGCGGTGTTCTGCTCGCCCTAAATTATGGTGCTCTTTTTCCCCCCTGTTTACTAGCAATAACTTATTTTGAAAACCCGGTTCCGAAAAATAATTAGCCTTTATACTTAACACATTAAAAAAAAAAGAAAAAAAAATTGCTGAACATTTTGAAAAACAGATTCCGAAAAAAAATTGGCCTTTATACTTAACACATTAAAAAAAAAGAAAAAAAATTACTGAGAATTTTTGGTGAGTTAGGCGGTGTTCTACTCGCCCTAAATTATGGTGCTCTTTTTTTCTCCCTGTTTACTTTGGTGCTTTGTCTGGACTTCTTTGGGTCCCCCCAAATCTGAAATTTTAAAAGTCCCCTCCTTAAACCGTTGCACATAATCAGTTAACCCAAAAAAATAGGGCTACTGCTCTTTTGTACTTAGTGCAGTAAAAAAAGAAAATTCCTGGGGCCTCTTTGGACCTACCAGCTATAATAATTTTTTGCTGTGCCTTCTCAAGGCCTTTGCTTAACAAAGTTTTTAAAGGTGCCTGCTTAAGGAATGTCCCTTCTATTACTTTCGGTAATGCTCATTAAAATGCCCTCCCTATTACTTCTACTTAACATGCCCTATGGCCGGTTGAGCAAATATTTATTTAGAATACTTTTATTCCTGTTAAAAACAAAAAGAGTTTCTCTCATTAAGTAGGTATAAGCATTTTCCTTTGTATTGACCCCAGTTTACATCTTGGCAACAGTTACTGAGATGTCGGTCATTCAGCTTTCATATACTATGTTGCTTGGTGAAATTGTTGGGAAGCTGGGCGTTGAAACACCAGAGTGTATTGTAACTATTGCTGCAGAGGGTTTGTTTATAGCGTATATAGACCTTCCAATCTCGCACGGTGGAACCGTTATTGAAATTGCCCGCAATTGCGGCTCTCCATCTGCTGATTACATGACAGCCAAGGAAGATACAGCACGAGTTGCCATCCAAAGGATGAAGGAAGAACTCGGTTTGCAAATAAAAGATGCAAACTACGATGATTTTATATTATACAAGAGTTTGTACGATAATGTTACGCTTCACAATAGCGACTTGGTTGGCTAGTTCACGAACCTTAGGCGGGAACACAGTCTCCTTAAAGATTGTTATGCTACTGTGGTGTCTAAAAAAGCCGACGCCATAACTGAGCAGATTAAATTGCATCGTGAGCTCAATGATTGTCATGCCACAATCAACTGCATTCGTTTTGGCCAATCTGCTATGGCGTGTGACCCCTCTGAAGTAGGATCAGTTTCTTAGTTCTTTGCTCCGTACCCTTTAGTGTTAGAATGTCCAACAGACTCCTTTTGTACTATAGAGCCAGTTCTCATGCCTCTGCATGTTTTGTGCTTTTGTCACTTTGTAAACTTTGTCATGTACTGTTATCTGGTTTTTTTTTTAAATGATGCGTAGTATGCCGGGGCTGTGGTTCTATTACCGATTTGGTGTCTAGATCGTGCTCTTTGAATTTCTCTTGCGTTCTATGACTTGAGGATATTATGTAAGTACTCTAGAATTAGGAAAGGCCCTTGTGGATGAGTAAAACCGCAAAATAATGGTATGAGATCTTGCTGGTTTAGTTAAATTCGTTTTTCTTGCTGAACTTCAGTTAAATTAGTTCATCTTATAAGCAACACTCAATAAACACTCCAGTTCAACGAATGTTGATCATAATATTGTGAAAGTAGTGGTATAAAAGAAATGGATGCTTTGTGACCTCAAATGATTTGTTGAGCAATGATGATACGAAATATAAAAAAGGCTAAGCTTGATGGCCTTGGGGCAACACTTGCGGCAATTGTTGGCTAAAAAAATTAAGAAATAGATGCTTTGTGACCTCAAATGATTTGTTGAGCAATGATGATACGGAATATAAAAAAAGGTAAGCTTGATGGCCTTGGAGCAACACTTGCGCCAATTGTTGGCTAAAAAAATTATATCGAATATGTGATGATGCGGAATGGTTTGTTTGGCAATGGTGATACGGAATTAAAAAAAGTCTAAGCTTATAGTGATACGGAATTAAAGAAAGTCCAAGCTTGTGGTGATCCGGAATTAAAGAAAGGGCAAGCTTGATGGCCTTAGGGCAACACTTGCACCATTGTTGGCTAAAAAAATGTGCATCACATATATGATGATACGGAATTTTAAAAAAACCAAGCTTGATGGCCTTAGGACAAAACTTGCGCCAATTGTTTGCTAAAAGAAAAAAAAAAAAAGTCTATTGGCTATGTGATGAAAAGAATAAAGATGCCCTTACTATCTGAGCTCAGCCGATTTTTTTCAAAATTATTTGGAATCACTGATTATCCATTTCTTTTTGTCACTACTCTTTGTGCTTAATTTGCAAGTATTCTCCACAAAGCTCTCAATGGCGTCGTGCAAAGCTTGCTTGCTATTTACTGATGCTTTTGATACTTTCTTCTAAGGTTTGCCTTTTCGGGATTCTAATTCCTTAAAAATTAGTACATGCGGTTTACATTTGAGATTTCTTACATGCCCTTCCTCTAGGACAAAAGAATTCGGCATTATTGTCTGAGTTCCCTGCATTTTTTTTCCCCAAAGCTTTCTAACATGTATATCATTACTTCCAATTTATTGTGTTTAGTTTTTGGCTTTTGTATACACCATGAACTGCACTAGGTCATCTGAAAATAATGAACCAAGGGTTACTTTAATTGTTCCCCTCTTTGTCTTACATATGTTGGCATCATTATATAGTACTTTAAGATCAGTCCCCTTTGGCAGGTTCAACACTTCCCACAACTCACTCAACAAGTATTAATTGAGTACTGTGATATTGTCCTTGTTATGTCATGGTATTAAAATTTTCGCTCCTCTTTGACTACTTTGGTTTAAATATTTAGAGTTATTTGTTGCATTTTTCTTTAGCTCCAGTCCTTCAATACATTGTTATATTCTAATATTCCTTGGTGTTTCTGACCATTTTCTACCTCTTCTTTGAGGCGATGATGATGAGTAGGGAAATATGTGAAAAATATTGGCTTAGAACGAGCGGAAGTTTGGACAACCTGCTCATAGGCAACCACTTCCTATTGTTCTTATAGTTGGTGGATGCTACTCATGTCCTTATTTCTAGGGAAACTATGGCTATGCGTGTTCGGCTATGGTTCTTCCTGGTTGCGCATTACCAGCTCTCAATAATCGAGTGCTTGATTCACAAAAGTTTAGATTAGGTTGACTCACATATTGCAAGATACCATGAAGATTTTTGTGAATCAAGTGCAATTTGTTAAAGCTCTCAAATATTACACGATACCATGAAGATTTTTACTAAACCTTTGTGAATCAAGTACAATATGGAAAATATGTATGATGACAAGGTTATGAAGATTGTACTCTATGATAGTGTGTAATGAGTGTCATAGTTTTTTGGTCTTTTGGCGCTTTACTCTATGCACTTCAGGTCTTTGTGGTTCCTAATGTTTCTTGCGCCTTTTTCACAATTGGGAGTAGTACAAGCTAAAAGATGCAATAGTTTCTAATTGCTGAACCTTTTAGTGATAATAACCTTTTTTGTGATGATGTCGGTTCAAATCAGTTCAAATTTATGCATATTGAGATGGAATTTTAAGTCAATAGCTCTACTTTCTATGTTGATCAAAGATGGTGCAATGCTGATTTTCTGGACTGAACTGGGCCAACTTTGGATTTTGATAAAATCCATTTGAATTTCTCCTAGAAGCTGAACTTTGGAAGGATCGATAGTAATCATTTTTTTCTTTTTCTTTTTTTTTTTGAGAGATAGGTAGCACGCTACCCACTTCATTTATTTTATTTAGAAATAAACTTAGCTGGAAATGTGAATCAACTAGGATTCAAACTTGGGACCTCGAGTACTAATCACCAAGCCCTTTGCTACTTGCTCAAGGGACAGTTGGTATCTTGACTTCATCCTCTTGTGGTTAGAATCTTATTTGGACCAATTTGGAGGCAACATGAGTGAGAAATTCGGTTCTAAGAGATATTTTTCATGAAATTGTTACAATTGCTGCTGCCTTTACTAAATCATTGATCTGATAATAGATGGCTCATTTTTTGCAAGAATGATTGGTAATATGCATATGAAGTAATTGTGCATCTCTCTTGATTGCTCTATTCTTTATATTATACTTTTGTTTGTTTTTATTGACCTGATTTTGTTTTTTAAATAGGAAAATAATGCATGGTTTATTGTCCATTCCTTGTGGTTAATTTCTAATGCACTGATTCCTGGATTTTTTCCCCCACTCTGCTATGAATTTCGCTCTGCTATGAATTTCGCTCTGCTATGATTTCACATACTTCTCGCATCGATTGATCTAAACTTGCTCAGTTTTTTTTTTTTTACATATTCTACTTACATCTTTTGGTTTAGCTATATTCTTTGTCACCCCAATTTTTTCTTATGATCTATTTGTTCAAATAATGTTCTGCATTGCATAGGTAAGGTTAGGAGAAAAAAAAATGTGTGAAGAGACAAGATATGTAATATTGCAAGATACTATGAAGATTTTTACTAAACCTTTATGAATCAAGTACAATTTGAAAAATATGTATGATGACAAGGTTATGAAGATTGTTCTTAGCTTGGTTATGAGATAATTAGTGCACTTTTGATATTTATGCTGAAAATTCAGTACGTTGAGAGTATTGTGATAATTGATGGAATTGTGGTTGACTTTGTATCCACTTTTTTGAGTTAGTGTTGATGGGACTCTAGCTTACTTCTTCTCCACCTCGGAACTCCATTCTTGCAATAAATTTCCTTCAATTTCTCCAATTACCCTCTTTTCTCTGCTGGCTGGCAGCAGGGTATTTGGGAGAAAGGAGCTTAATTGGAGGAGTTTTGAAGTTCCAAATTTAAAATTGAATATATGTAGCTGTGTAGGGGGAAGTTGAAATGCAGCTTGCACCTCTGTTGAGATGGAATTTCAAGTCAATAGCTTTACTTTTTATGTTGATCAAAGATGGTGCAATGCTGATTTTCTGGACTAAATTGGACCAACTTTGGACTTTGATAAAATCCATTTGAATTTCTCCTAGAAGCTGAACTTTGGAAGGATCGATAGTAATCTTGACTTCATCCTCTTGTGGTTAGAATCTTATTTGGACCAATTTGGAGGCAACATAAGTGAGAACTTCGGTTCTAAGAGATATTTTCTATGAAATTGTTACAATTGCTACTGCCTTTACAATTCTTCCACACTTCTGATAAATTATATGAATTCCCACGTGCCAAAAGACATTGCCTTAGGTACTACTTAATATGTGTTTCCTCACTACTAATAGAATAACTTTACACAACAACACTCATATTACATTGTTTGCTTTGTAGTGATAACGAAGGCTCTGAAGACAAGCAATGAAGGATTATGTATAAATATGCCATTTCTTAGCAATATATATAAATGTAATGGAGATTATGCCTATTCTAAACAATATTTATAATTTACCTTTATAATCTACGTGTATATATGAAGTTAATCATTTTAGAACCTCTTCTAATAATATATATCATAAAATTATATTTTCACTATGTTTAAATTTTGTTAATCTCCAAGTTTTTCTCGCTGATTTAGCAGACTTGCTAAGCTTTATTTCTAGGCACCATGCTGAACTTGACAATTTAGAGAAGAGTTGCCAAACTTCTATTGTGTGTGAGTGCATATACCTATGTTACTATTTTGATTAACCTTTCACATATCGCATTATATCAAGGTGAGTTTAGATACCCAGTTTCTTATTGTTGAAGTTGAACTTGAGGTAAGGAGGTAACAAGTATCGTCGTCGTGGTCCATCTGGGGTGCACGTAGCAATCGGGTGGAACCTAACGTATGAAAGTGAGTGCCTCACTGCTATCCATCTGGGGATGCAGGTGGCGATCGGGTGGAACCCGATGTATGAAGTAATGGATCCCAAGGCACATTGACTATTGCTGTTGAAGCCGGAGATTAGAACGTCCTCTGGTTCAAGATCTTCGATTCTATATCCTGTTTGAATTAAGGTCTGCTTCGGTAGGATACTTACCGCAGACCCGGGATCAACCAACATTCGCTGAAGATGAGTGCTGTTAACATATCCTTCGACATACAAGGGGCGGTTGTGATCTCTATTCCCTGAACGGATGGATGATGAATTTGTTGTTGTTGTTGCTGTCGTAGAAGCGTATTCAGTGCATCCATCATAGTGTTCTTCTTCGTGGCAACATTGCGGCCCATATAGCCGTTGAGTCACTTCGAGCTGATCTCCGATACACTCTTCGTTAGTCCCTATCCGATCATGTTCAACCTCAGCATACTGGCACAAGTGGTACACCCAGATGTCCCTACCCGAGTGGTCAGTGTGTTCTTCTTCGTGGCAACATCTTTGCTGGTCATTTGATTAAATACCATTTCTTTAAAAAAAAAAAAAAAGAAGAAAAGAAAACGAAGGGGGGAGGATCACCCCCCCTCTTCTCCTTCTTCTCCGTCATGGAGGTGGAAATTCCCTCCTTGAGGGTTGCGGTCCATGAAAATGTCAGTGACAATCATCAAAGTAAGCTTCGATTGCAGGAATTGGATTCCCTTGAAGGGCTGAGGCTTCAAGCTCAGCAAAATCTCGAGCTTTATCGAAGTCGGATGTCCAATGCATACAACAGGATGGTGAAGCTTTCAATAAAACCTTGGTAAAATTGCTAAAGATTGTGTGATTCACATTTTTTTCCCGATTTTTTATTCCCGATAAAGTTTTTTGTTGCTTTATATATGGCTTATGCATTTACTTAAGGAGATAAATAATTTTGTTAATTAGTTTTTGTGTAGTCTATATTAACAGTTTATAAAAAATATACTACTCTTTATTTGCTTCATCTTTTATTTTCTTCTTTTTCTCTCTTAGCGTGTTAAGTAAACCTTTGTATATGTCTTATATGCAAATAATAAATCACTTAATAAGCTTACAATTTTCTTTAAATCTGAAATATTTTTTTCTCCTTTTATTTGAAGTTGTCGTTTGGCGATTAGCTTGGACACAGTATAAACTAATTAAACAATAAAAAGCAAAATTAAACATCCATGAACATCTTTGAGTCATGCAATTCTGGATTCTTAATTTGAACTTTTTATATACATAAAAAATCTTTATGCAAGTGAAATCTGAATTATGAATTCTAAACATTTATATGTATCGAATTTTCTGGACCTTTTTTTTTACTTTTTTTACTATTGTTTTGTTTGGTTTAATATGATTACCATAACCAACTCTAAATTCTCACAATTATTTTGTGGGAGAGGCCCTAATGTTAATAACATATTTTCCTCATCATACAGAAACTTTTTGCCGACAAATTCAAAACTATAGTACCGGTGTAGCTTATCAATGACCTTCCTGCCTAGGCTTTAGTTCGAACTTCCATGAAGAAAGTTACGCAGTTAAATCAGTGCCGATCTAATAATGTTCGATGGCTTGGGGAGTCTAAGCAAAGTACAGTTAGTTAGATTCTGAATTGCTTACTGCCAAAACAGACTTATTTGCTTTTGCTGTGTATCTCGAATCCTTTTTTTCTTTACCGTCTAATATAATTTGCTACTGTCTTCAATTGTATGATTTGATTCGAATGCTACATACCTTGAATTTTGAGATTTTATTTGGACCCTTTTTTTTACTATTCTTTTGTTTGTTTTAATACTATTGCCATAACCAACCTTTTATATTAATTCGCATTCTGAATTCAAGATTCTAAGTTCTAAATTCTGAATATGAATTCTGAATTCCCAATATTGTTCTGTGGGAGAAACCCTAATATTAATAACATCTTTTTCCCATCATACACAAACTCTTTGCCGACAAATTCAAAACTATAGTACCGGTGTAGCTTATCAATGACCTTCCTGCGTAACCCCTTACCATCAACAACGCAGCTGAACTATCTCAAAATATTTGATACATACAAAAATGTTCAAATTCAAAATGATGACCTACCCCTTATTTTCGGTATGCGTGTGGGTTCTTATGCAATTAGCGCTGCAAACCGAGTTACCTTCAGTGCCAAATTGATAATGTTTTGTGGCTAGGAGAGTTTGAACAAAATATCATGGAATTTCGAATTACCTGGCTGAATTCCATATTACCTAGCTGAACTCCGAATTTTCTACCTGAATTCTGAATTGGGAATTCAGAATAAAAAATATAAAATTGCAACGAGTTATTCGATGCATATAAAAGTTTAGAATTTAGAAAAATTAGGATTCATCAAAATTCTATATAAAATCAAATATTTAAAATGTAGAAACTGAATTAAGATAAAATGTATTTTTTGAATTTTAAAATTTTAAATTCTAAATTTCAAATTGCAACATTTAAAAAAAAGGGATTTTAATTTCGTATGTACAAAATTAAATTTTTAGATAATTGGATATTTTAAATTTTAAATAAATTACATAAATTCCCACCGCGAAGCGCGGGCCTTCACTAGTTAACATTAACATCAACATCAACATCAACGTCAACATAAATATTTAATTATTATTTTTAATTTTAATATATTATTATTTTAATTTTATATGTAATTATAAAATAAAATACTGATTTATAAATTAAATTAAGTAGTTAAAAGTTTGCCCGTTTCACTTTTTGTAAAATTAATTTGTGCTAATAGAAAAGAAAATCAGCTAAGTTAATTTTAAATCATGAATTTTTAATATGACTTGATTAAAGAATATCCAACCGGTTTGATTAAACTGGACTGATTCATCGATTCAATAGTTCAACCGTCGGCTCTAATAGTTCAAAGTAATTTTTTTTTACTTATCAGGTTTAAAGAGTTAGATTGAATCGCTTTATAGAAGAGCTCATGGCCTGACTGGTAGAACTATCTGGTGCAATTCGATTTTTAAAACATTGCAAATACGATCTATGTTTTTTAAATTTTATAGTTTATTACTTAAATTTTTAAAAGTTTCTTTTTAAAAAATATAATATATTTATATTTTTTATTAATTTAAAGTGATTAGGCAAACTCTTTCTTAATTAAATAAGAATATAAATGCACGAAAACTATTCAAACTTTGTTCATTTACTCGCAACCACCTACACTTTCAAAATTTTATATTTATTACTCTAATTTTTAAAATTTTACAATTACCAAGCATCTAGATTCATATTTTACTAATTTAAAATAATTAATATTAGCCAATTTGCTGAAAAATGATAAAAAATGCATACTGAAGATATAAATAAGTCTTTTTTTTTTATGTCAAAAACTACTTTTGTAGATTAAATTGACTATAATTATCACATTTACTTTGTTGTATCAAATGCTAAACCTCAACTTTCACATTGTATTCACTAAATTTTGACATTAAAAAAAATTTATATTGCCCGTGTCACGCCCCGGATTACTACGTTTTTCCGAACATGCCAACAGACCCGCCATATACATCAAATTTTTTCGTATATACGAAACGATAACTGTACCTGTAAACAAATCATAGCTACAACCATAAGTATAAAGCTACTAAAACTGAAACATATACATAAAAGCATACTAAACCCATTGTACATACAATATTCACAATACAACCTCGCTCCAGCCAGTACAACAAAATATAATAGTATGTACAAAAAAACAACCCAAAACTACCTCTGAAGGGGGTACTCTTCTAGCACAGTGACCGGAAAGGTAGGGATCTAGCTCGCGATTCCCTTATCACGGTCATAATCAACAGCAACAGCAACGAACTGCTCTGCAAAAAGGTAGCAACAACCGCATGTGAAAACTACTGCAAAACAGGGTAGTCCTCAGTGGGTACCGTCACCGACCCCAACGGCCCACCCACTAAGTCTATAGTACGGTATGCAAAGGATAGTAAAGTAAGCTAGAAGAAACTCTACAGCTATATGCTACTAGACTACCACTATTCAACCCTGCTCTCTGTAGACATAGCAATGCATCACTAGCTATACACTGACCTAATCTCAATGGACTGCCAACTGGCCCGTCCAGCCTGTATCCAAACTACACCGTACACCACCCGCGGGGGTGGCCGGTCCAAGAAACTGCCGAAGCGGGACTGCTGCGACATCAACGTAAGTAAAGCCTCACTCCGAAGCAGCACTCGTGGGAGCGACCCAACCGAGTATGCAAGTGTGTCTCTGTTGAGCTCAATCAGGCTCACACAGGCTGTAGTCAATGTAAATGGGTCACACTAGTCTAACAACCAATGTTCACGTGCCATCGGCAAAATCTGATACATGATGTAAACATCTGGGTCCACCGTCACTCCTGACGGCACTGGACAGTACGGAATAGTCCAAACTCTACTGTAAAACGAGCTCGACTCCTCATCACGAGCGTAATCTCAATCTACACTAATCTAAATATCCACAACGCATAACAACAGTGATACAATAAAAATAACTAGCTCCCGAAGCTAAATTTGTTAACAATTCGAAAATGACAGTGTAGATTTAACGGATTTTCTCCTAAGTCAAATACCAGTTCAGTATATATAACTTCATCGAAAATCATGAAATTATGCTCTAAATTCAGATTTCGTATAAAGCATGCAAATCTACGAATTCGAGCTACTAAACATGATGGTTAAGGTAAGAAAATATATGCTGCCACTTCTACGACTTAGAAGGAATTTCGACGATTTCGGTAAACATTAACCCACCTCAAACGCTCATCCAACACCGGCTAGAAGTTGATAGGAAAAACCTTACGCTAGCTCGATCTCCAACGGAAATCCCCCCCGAGGTGCACGAGCAAACCTCCAACGACCAGCACAAAGCAACTGAGAATGATCCTAAGCTAGCTAGAGAGAGAGAGAGAAAAACTCTATCAGTTCTCCTAGCTCCAACTCAACTAAATAGGGCTCGGGGTCGGTTGGCGATAATATCGGCAACCAAAATGACCAAAAGACTCCTTACCAACTCAATTCTGTCGCCTGAGTACCGATACTCAACTTGGGTACCGGTACTGAACACTCAACCCACGAACTCATGTGCTGTGCACCGGTACTAGCCCGATGCAATACCGGTAACCCGTCCCAGTACCGGTAGTCATCAACAGGTACCGGTACTCGATGCCAAGCTGTACAAACCCGAGAGCAACAAACCATGTAATTCCTCTAGGCCCCGTTTGGATCGCGGGATAAACGGGGATAACGAAAGTTATCCCCGCTATTCCGCCAAACGGGGTGAAATTTAGCCGGAATATTTTATCCCGGTCAAACCTTGCTATTCTCGGTTATCCCGGAATAGCAAGGGATTTGCTATTCCACCATTTTGGTGGAATAGCGCTATTCCAATGCTTAATTTCAAACTTAATTAAATTTATAAATTGAATTAAACTAAATTATATAAATATAATATGTTATATATTATAATACATTATTTTTATTATAAAATTATTAATTGTACTATATTAATACATATTATTTATATTTAAATATTATAATAAAATTTATAATAAATTATATTTAAATATTATAATAAATTCTTTTTATTAAATTTAAATTTAAGTAGAATTTTTAAAAAATTTATAAATTTATTATAATAAATTATTTTTATTAATTGTTCCCACCACTATTCTTATTTTAAAATTTTAAAAATTAAAAATTTAAATTTTTAAAATTTATAATTTATAATCTCAAAATTAAAGTTTAAAATTTAAATTATAAATTTTAAATTTTAAATTTAAATTTTGATATTTTAAATTTTTGAAATTTAAAATTTGATATTTTATATTTTTTTAAATTTAAATATGATCTTAAATTTAAAGTTTGAAATTTAAAATTTAAAATTTTGAATTTAAAATTTGAGATTTTAAATTTCAAAGTTAAAATTTTAAATTTAGAAATATAAATTTAAAAATTTAAAAATTCAAATTCAAATATAATAAGGGGATAATATTATTATTTTTTATTTACAAAACCCATTATCTTTCTTATTCTATCTTACCTAACCAAACGCTATTTTTTTTTTCCAGGAATAACCCAATTTTCATCCAAACGCAAAATTGATCTAATCCTCGCTTATACCTCAATTTATACCTATCCCTGGAATAACTATTTTTTTTTTATCCCCGAACCAAACGATACCCTAGGGTACACCGATACACCTCTCAGGTATCGGTACACAACACTCAAAATCCTGCTTTTGCAGATTTTAGTGTTCGAACTCCCACTCTCACAGCTCTGAGTCCGTTTTCGTGTCTATTCCGCGCCAAAACGACTCTAACTCGTCCCGACGCTCTACAGATGTGTTGATAAGCCACTGATGCTGTAATCAGTCCGACAGCTAAACCCCAGAGACACTACAGCCAGCATGCATTCCTCTTTATTACTGAATCATTTGGCTAATATTAGTCACTTTATTAAATGGTTAAAATAAAAATATTGGCTACTAATTGAAAAATTTTAGAAGTTTAGATTGAAAATATAAAATTTTAAAAAAGTAAACCGCTATCTGCAAATAGGCAAAACTCAGATAGTTTGGAGAAAGACCGCTATCTGCAAACAAGCAAAAACTCAAATAATTATAGTAAGAGCGTGAAAAAATCTATGAAACTTTCCATCAAAAAATGACAATCTAGTGTTTTGCCTTTTGTAACCATGCATTTGAAATTATTTTGTCAATTTCATTTTATTAAGTATTTTCTTTTTACTAAAAGAGATCAATAAATTTTAGAAACTCTATCAACCTTCTTTGTGCGTTCCGAGGTATTAAACTTTCACACTGTTTTTAATGATAAAATCAAGTAATACAAATTACTAGTGCGTTGTTGGAGTAATTTTTAACGTGCTTAAAATAACCAATTATTCTAAAATTTTAAGCTGCATTTTGGTTGGTTCTATTTGCATTGTAGGGAGAATGTGTTACATATAGTAGGACAGTCAAAAATGAAATATATTCCATTAGTTCTCATAAGAGTAACGCATACAAATTTGGGTTAAGATTTTATTTTTAACTTTTTTCGGTCTGATAGCTTCCGATATCCCTTAATATACGTAGTAATTCAACATTACACTGCTGTTCCAAACCAAACGAAATAATACAATATTAGGGTGCGTTTGGTTCGCGCTATCTTTTAAAGATTCCTACTAATCTAATGGGAATAAAAAAATATGACGGTGTTTGGCTAAATACACTAAGTAATCTAGTTGGTAATATTGGATTCACTTGGGAATAAGATTCACCTCAAAGTACTAATCTCATTCCCTTTTGGGAGAGTGGGTATTTTCATATTAATGGATTGGGGTAATCACAATATGTCTAATCTCTTTCTTTCTTCCTACCCGCAGGCTAATTGATATTATTTTTCTTTACATTCTAACCTTATATCTCTCTCTAAACTTAATTTTCTCCCTAAAATTTAACTTTTTTTTCTCTCTCTAAACTAAGCGTTCCCTCTCTCTCTCTTTCTAAAATTTCAACTCTCTCACTCCCTCTAATTTCAACTATATTTTTCTTTCTATTTTTTTAATTATGCTCTCTCCCTCTCTAACTTATACTCTCTCTCCCTTTTTTCTAAAAATATGTTGAAACTTTTGGTAACATTATCTAAAATTAAATAAATAAATAAATTAATTAATTATATATTTTTTGTAATATTAAATAATATGGCTAATTAATATTACCGTGCGAACCAAACACAGAAATTTCACATTCTTAGTAATAGGATGAATAGGAATAAGATTATCGGATATCTTTTATTCCTAGTAATCTTTCATAATGCGAACCAAACGCACCCTTAGAGTAATAATCTGAACAACAGAATGAAGCCAGAAATTAAGATTCGGGGGGGCCAAAATTTAAATTTGATAGGAAAAAAATTCGACCTCGGATAATAAGAAAAAAAATTTGTCAGATTCACTGATAACGACAATATGCTAAGAAAGGAACAAGACTGTAAGAGTTGAAGGGAAAGGACTAAGAAATTCGAAAAAAAAAAATCAAGACACAAATTTTGTTAAAAAAATTAATTTGGCCCCCTAAAATTAAAATTTATAATATTTTAATTTTTATTATAAAGGACTTTTATATAATTTTAAAAAATTTAGGGGGGGCCATGGCCACTGTGGGCGCCTCAATAGCTCCGTCCCTACCAGATTACTAGTCATGTTGAGATAACTAGTGATGTTATATAACGCACTCTAAACTGGCCCTTAATGCCAAATTGGGCCTTCAATATTTGATCTTGGATTTCGAGTTTGGGTTACTCGAAGTTAGTTAGTTAGGCTTTTTAGCATAATGTTTGTTTCATTCAAAATTGGGCCTTGGACCCAAGATTTCTAAGAAGTGAACTACGTGGGCCATGTAGCATTTAGACATGAAGATCATCGTTCCATACCATGCCAATAATAATGCAAGCATGATGTATATCCCCATTTCCATGCATGCATGCATGCATACATACATGAAATAGTACATGTCATGTGGACATCATGGCTGCGTCCCAGCCGTCCGATGCCGTGTGAGACATTCCACGCGTCAACATCTGCAGGTACGAACGACGACGCCCTTCCCCTTCCTCCATTGCATTCATAAGCTAAAAGCTAATTACATTACATGACGTGTCAAACTATCTCAATTGTGGGTGTCGGGGCTCCGTTGTACAATTAGGACCCTATCACCATACCCATCTTGACTGCAAATACGCAGATTCACCCCTCAGTTATACCTGTATTTTCGAAACATCCCTCATCTTTTTTCCTTTTTTTTTTTTCTTCCCTCTTTGGACAAGCTTCAATTGGCGCTCAAGTGGTTTAACTCACTTTTTTTTATTTAGGATAATTGACTATATACCTTTCAAAACTTTGAAAATATTTCATTTACTCCTATTTCTTTCTTTTCAATATACTCCTCATATGTTTCTCCATTATTCCAAAATATCTCTATATTTACCACCCGTTAAGCTAATTTGGATTAAACGTGAATTACATATCTATCAGAGTTAAAAAAAAAATCAAAATACACTTTTTGTCCTTAATTTAAGGACAAATAAAAAATTTTAGTGATGGTAGAAGCTTATATTTGAAAAGATAAAAAATCAAAATACTTTTTGTGTCCCTAACTTAAGGGTAAATAAGAAAAATTGATGATGATAAAAGGGTATATTTGAAAGGGTAAAAAAATAATTTTATAGAATTACAGCTATTGCTAATAGTTTATTAATATAATTTAATTTTAGGGGTATATTAGAAATATGTTGGAACGTAAAAAATGTATATATTTTCAATATTAATATTCTAAGAAGGGTAAATCAGAAAATCGAAAACTTTTCAGAAATATATAAGCAATTGCTCCTTTTACTTTATTATCATTTTACAATTATTTTTTTTTTTTTTTTTACTATTTTGTGTTTGTCTTTATTTAACCATAACGACTTGCACCTTAAATAAGATAATTGATGAAATATTTTATAAACTATAGAATAATTAAGTGTAAATTATACGACCCAAAATGCTATATTTATATGTTACCGTATTATAATATATAAAATAAAGCACTTAAATATTTTACGCTATGAAATACTTCATTCTGGACGACTTTTCAATTTAAATTAAAAATTTGAATTTGAATTTTTATATGATAAGTTAAAGTTAAATTTGGTATTTTAAAAGTTTAAATATAAATGTAAAAATTATATTTTAAATTAATTGAAACTTTGATGGACGGGACGGTCAACCGATGGGTGATTTCAGTCTACTGAGCTAGGCCAGCGTGTCCAATCTGCCCATTCATTCTCTCTCTCCCTCTCTCTCTCTCTCTCTCTCCCTCCTACCCTTTTCTCTTTTACACTCTTATCTCTTCCCTCATTTTCACCTCTTCACTCCACTCTCCCAACTCCCGTCAATCTCTTCTCTTCTCTATTTATACTCACTTTTTCTCCAATTTACTTCTTCTCTCTGACTTTCTCACACCTTTCCTTTTGTTTTTTTAATTTTTATTAGGATTTAATTGGATTTATAGTTGAATATATACTAGTTAGATTATAATACATATTTAAATTTTTTTGAGATAAATAAAGTAGGATTTAAATACTAATTATAAGAAGAAATCTAGTTATACTAGATTTTGAATATGTTTTGATATAAGCTATATATATGCATATATAGTAATGCATTACTATAGTAAGGTCAATGTGAAGAGCTCCGTGGTGAAGCCTCAAGTGTACAGCTCGATCGAGTTGTAGCTATTCTATATAGAAGAGCAACCATGTGTAATTCTTTTTCTAGTTTCCAAATCTTATTTTACCTATATTTTCTATTTGGTTAATTTTTTCTCTTTTATGTTATCCCACTTTCGATCGATAGAGATGGCTATGAAAAATGAAATCAAGAAGTTCAACATTAAGAACAATTTTGGATTATGGTAAATTAAAGTTTGAAAAATTTTGGTAAAAAAGAGTTGGACCAACATTGAACGGAAAGAAAGTGAAGTCGGCGGAGGTCATAGATGCGGCATGGGAAAAGATAGAGTGTGTTAAATATAAAAATGTTTAAACACCGTTATTTAACAGCTTAAGCTTTTAGAGTACAACGGTTGTTTCACATGGTATCAGAGCAGGAGGTCCTGAGTTCGAGTCACGCCAGGCTCCTAGCATATTAATTTCCTCCCATTTAATTCAAGCCCACGTCATGAGCTGATTAAAAAGTTTCGAGCCCAGACGTGAGGGGGAGTGTTAAATATAAAAATGTTTAAACACCGTTATCTAACAGCTTAAGCTTTTAGAGTACAACGGTTGTTTCACAGAGTGGAAGGCGTCGAGCATACTTCATCTAACATTAGTAGATTTGGTTCTCTACGTGTCATCGACGAGTCTACAATAGCGAAGTTGAAAGATCTTTACATGACTAAATCCCTGCCAAACGGGATGTACCTAAGGCAATGGTTGTATAACTTGAGAATGCCCGAAACGGAAGCCTACACAATATCTAAATGAGTTTAGCAAGGTAGTAGCTAGCTGGCTGATATGAGAGTCAGCTTGGATGATGAAAATAAGAGGCTGATTTTATTATCTTCTCTATGGGCATCATATAAGCATTTAATGGCCACATTGCTTCATGGCAAAAGGTCATAAATTTCGAGGCGATTACAGCGGCGCTTCTCTCAAATGAGATGTGGAAGACGACTCAAGAATCTAGGATGCAAAGTTGGAATAGAGCTTTGATGGTAAGAGCAAATACAAAGGCAAAAGTTTGGCAATAAAAGATAGACAAAAGAAGATGATATTCATAGTAGAGTGCTTCTACTATCATAGGAAATGACACATAAAGCGCAAGCGTTAGAAACTTTGGTGGCAGAAGGGGAAAATATTGTGGACCAAGATATGGAGACATCGGTAACTATGCAAGGACGAAATCAGAGGTGACTGATTCTGATGTGCTGTATGGGGTGACCACTAGTGCAAAAAATTCAGATAATGCGTGGATGTTCAACTCGGCATGTTCTTTTTATGTTTGCCTCAAAGAGTTTCTTATCACCTATAGGAAAATCAAGAGTAGAAAGGCTCTAATAGGAAATAGGATGGCGTGCAAGGTTCTGGGAGTTGGCACGGTGAAGATCGGGATGCACAATGGGGTCATGGAGATGGTGACAGATGCGTCCTGGTTTTAAGCGGAACTTGATCTTTAGATGAATTGGGTTCGAAGTGTTGCAAGTTTCAACTTCATGTGGAATTATAAGGTCGAAAAATGAGATTGGGTCATGTGTAAGGTGAAAAGAAGAAACTTGTATGTTTTGAACGGGAGCACAATTAGAGCAGTGAGAAGATGGTTTGGGTTCCAAAAATTCATAGATGTAGTCGCATGTGGTGGAGTGGTAGAGTAGGTGATTTCGAGCGAAGGAGATAAGCTCAAGATGGAGCTTGTGTGTTAAGCTCGACTAAACAGTCAAAACTATGTACAAATCAAACAAGGTTGGTTAGATTTGTAGATGAATCTAAATAGATTTGGATAAATGTTTAACTACATTGGATATAAATGAAGTATGATTTAAATATTAATTAGAGTATAAATATAATTATACAAGAGATTTGTAGATGAATCATAGTTAGATTCGGATAAATATTTAAATCTATTGGATAAAAATAAAGTAAGATCTAAATATTGATAGAGTGAAAATCTAATTATACTAGGTTTAGAGTACGTTTTGATGTAAGCTATATATATATATGCGTAGGAATTCATTGGTATAGTGTGGTCAATGTGAAGAGCTCTCAAGTAAAGCCTCAAGTGTATGGCTAAGGTGTAAACTCTATCTTTTGGAGTCTGTACAATAAGGAGAGAGAAAGAGAGTTGGCCAGGTTTCATGCATCTAGTGCCCGAGTGTATGTAAGAGAGAAGAGAGAGAGTAGTCCTCTAGGTTTATAAAAAACGAGAGAGGGATTAGAGAGATTCAGAAAAAAGGGTTTGGGTTGTAGCTGCTCTATGTAAAAGAGAGAAATGAGACGTACATAATTCTTTTCTTAATTAGTGATTCTTATTTCACCTATATTTTTTATTTGCTTGTTTTCTTCTTTTATGGTTATGCCAGCTTTTTGTTGGGAAGACGAGTTTACGGCAATAACTCGATTGGACACTTTTGTTGCAAAATCACAATATCTGGAACAAGGGTAAGAATCGAATTTTCAACAATTGGTATTATCAGGATTTGGTTAGATTTGTAGTTGATTTTCTAGTTGGATTAGAATTAATATGTAAATATATTAGAAATAAATTAAGATTTAAATATTAATTAGAGTATAAATCTAACTAGATTAATATAAATATTTAAATCTATTGGAAATAAACAAAATATAGATTTAAATATTATTTGGAATAGGAATCCGAATTATTCTAGAATTTGGATACATTTTGGTTGAAGCCTTATATATAGCTCCATGTATGCAAATTGGTGAACGTGCCTAGGTGGTGTATGGATTAGAGAGAACTTTTTATGGTGGTGACACATACCGTGGAGAAGTCTAGGCCCGGTTGTATGCACCTAGCGCACGAGTGTATGTAAGAGAGAAAAAGAGAGAGTTGTCTTCTTGTGGATTTACAGAAGACGAGAGAAGGCTAAGAGATATTCAAAAAAGAGGACTCGGGTTGAAACTACTCTATACAGAAGATGAGTCATGTGTAATTTTCTTATTTAGTCGCATATTTTTTTATTTGGTTGTTTTTCTCTCCTTTGTGATTGTATCAGCTTCTATTGAGAAAACAGGTTTATGGTAAAAATTCGATTCGACGCTTTCATTGCAGAATCTCAACATTCGGTACCGGATCAACAACAGTCAGTATTGGACCGAGTTACACATTCTTAAAATTCGGTACTAGGGCGAGTACCGGATTCCCAACAGGTATTAGTGTGGGTTGCAGATTCTCAATAGATTCTTTAACCTACATATAAAGAGAAACTCCTCTTCCTCCATTCATTTCTCCTTTATTCTATTCTCTTCTTTTTTTCCTTTCATTCCACTCTTTTTTTTCCTCCAATATGACAGAAGAAAAGAATAGTATTAATTAGAGCTAAATTTCACCATGAGAGCTTGCTAAGAAGTTATCTTTCCTTACCTAAGATACCCTGGATTTCGAGCTCTAGCTGGATCATTTTTCTTATTCAATTAAGGTAAATTATAAGTCCATACTCAAATCCTTTATTTTAATATTTATTTTGGTATTTTAATGGTAGGTTTGGGTGTGAATTTAATAGTTCTTATAAAGTTTGCCTTGTGCTCTTACTTGATTTTAATATTTGTTTTGTTTGGAGTTGATTTGAGCAAGTTCGGATAAAAACGGTGAAAGTTGTCAACATGATGGTGGACCGACATTGTCACGATGGTGGACCGACATTGGTGGCTGCATTGAACTTGTAAGTTTTACTACTCATGTTTTGAACTTTGATTTTCTTTTAGGCTGAATTGCAGAAAACCTCCCTATCAATACTTATTTTTTCACTTTCCCTGATTCTTAAAAACCTACATTTTGCCCCTTTAAAAATTGAAAAATATTCACTTCAGCCCCCGGCCATCAGTGTTCCGTTTATATCCTATTATTATATATTTTTTATACTCAAAATACCCTTGAAACTCTCATCTCAGATGCGCCTTTTCCTTCCTCACCGACGTCCTCGGCCGCACTACCTCGACCTCCTCCGCCGCCTCACCCTCGCCCACCTCTCTATCTGTGCCCACACATATGCCCTCACCCTTGCTCTCGTCCACCTCTACGTCTACGCCCATCTCGATTTACTCCCTATAGTCACTGAAATGGAGGAGCGGCGAGGGTGCTGGAGGAGCAGGGGATCAGGTGGAGAAAACAGAGTCGGAGCTGGGGTCGAGAGAGGCGCAAAGGACAGAGGAAGAGAAGCTGCGGATGAGCAGAATTGGAAAGGAGATGAAGAGGATGAAGGGCAATTTGGTTATTTTATCATCAGAGTTAACATCGTACCCTCCTGTGAATATTTTTTATTTTTTAAAAGGACAAAGTGTAGATTTTTGAATGACAGGGGGAAGTGAAAAGTCGAGTTTTGACAATTTTTTTTTTTTAATATAATTTAGCCTTTCTTTTATGGTTTATCAAATAATTAAAGTGAGGTCTAGTAATTCTTGGGACAAATCTTTAATTAGGTCTTCTTTGTGATTATTTTAGGATACGACAGAAGGATTTCCTTGATTGACCATTTACTAACTCATTTATAGATTGCTACCTTCTCAGTGAGTTGGAAATATTTCTCTGAGTTACATCACCTTAAATAAAATATGAGATTCTTGATAAATGCTTGCAACATTCTTTCTATAATAATCATATTTGCCTACATGATATTATGTTGATATATACATTCTATTATATATTATTGCATAGATATCGAAACAGTAAATAGGTGCATGTCCTAGAAAAACACTGGATTGCTTAGTAAAAATGACCAAGTCATATATATACTAATATTATCACATTATATATATATGTAGAATTAGGCTACTATACTATCTATAGTACCGGAGCTCCGGTACTATAGTCTTGTTTTCGATTTTAGAGTGTTCAATTTAAGGATCCGCACCGTTAAATATGATCTAGAGTATATAAAGTTCTTAGGAATAAAATTTTAGTTTTTTTCGACATCGTTTACTTAGTAAATATATTATGTCAAAATGGATGGTGGTAATTGAATAATCTTTAAAATTTGAGTATAGGACTTTTAAATTCAAGATCAAGAATGTTAACCTTAATCTAGATAGTTTAAAGTATTTTCTATCAAAATTTGAAGAAATTTAGATTCTTCTACACCGTTAAACTCCAAACTCGCCATAGTAGCCATTGAAAATTGACAATTTTGAAATGGTTTGATCATAAAGNGGTTAGGTTAATAGTGGTTCCCTAGAGTTGAGTGGGTGGTTGGTTAAATAGTATGATTTAACGGATGGAAATGATCAAAGAAGTAGATCTAACGGTAAAAAATTTATGAGTATAAAGAGGACTATACTCATAAAAGTATAGTAGCCGGGCTCATATAGTCTAGGGCTACTATACTCTTATGAGTGTAGCCCCTTTGTACTCATAAGTTTTCGACCATTGGATAAAAAGATGTGAGGTTAGGATGATAATAGTCCCCGGTTAGGTTAATAGTGGTTCCCTAGAGTTGAGTGGGTGGTTGGTTAAATAGTATGATTTAACGGATGGAAATGATCAAAGAAGTAGATCTAACGGTAAAAAATTTATGAGTATAAAGAGGACTATACTCATAAAAGTATAGTAGCCGGGCTCATATAGTCTAGGGCTACTATACTCTTATGAGTGTAGCCCCTTTGTACTCATAAGTTTTCGACCATTGGATAAAAAGATGTGAGGTTAGGATGATAATAGTCCCCGGTTAGGTTAATAGTGGTTCCCTAGAGTTGAGTGGGTGGTTGGTTAAATAGTATGATTTAACGGATGGAAATGATCAAAGAAGTAGATCTAACGGTAAAAAATTTATGAGTATAAAGAGGACTATACTCATAAAAGTATAGTAGCCGGGCTCATATAGTCTAGGGCTACTATACTCTTATGAGTGTAGCCCCTTTGTACTCATAAGTTTTCGACCATTGGATAAAAAGATGTGAGGTTAGGATGATAATAGTCCCCGGTTAGGTTAATAGTGGTTCCCTAGAGTTGAGTGGGTGGTTGGTTAAATAGTATGATTTAACGGATGGAAATGATCAAAGAAGTAGATCTAACGGTAAAAAATTTATGAGTATAAAGAGGACTATACTCATAAAAGTATAGTAGCCGGGCTCATATAGTCTAGGGCTACTATACTCTTATGAGTGTAGCCCCTTTGTACTCATAAGTTTTCGACCATTGGATAAAATGATGTGAGGTTAGGATGATAATAGTCCCCGGTTAGGTTAATAGTGGTTCTCTAGAGTTGAGTGGGTGGTTGGTTAAATAGTATGATTTAACGGATGGAAATGATCAAAGAAGTAGATCTAACGGTAAAAAATTTATGAGTATAAAGAGGACTATACTCATAAAAGTATAGTAGCCGGGCTCTCTCTCTCTATATTTATATATAGAACTAGGCTTAAATACTATCAATGGCAGCAATAGCTTGATGCTATTAGTTTTTTAGCTATTGGATTGAGAAACGTGTGATTAGGATGATGTGTCTATATATATATATATAGAACTAGGCTGAAATACTCTCAATGGCATCAATAGCTTGGTGCTATTAGTTTTTTAGCCATTGGATTGAGAAATGTGTGGCTAGGATGATGTGGGCCTCCTAGGATTAAGTGAGTGGTTGGTTGAATAGTATAATCTAATGGGTAAAAATAATCAAAGAGTTAAATCTAACGGTGGAAAACTCGATAGCACCAAATCCTTGGTACTATTGATAGTATCCCAGCCGGACTATATATATATATATAGAATTGAGCTCCTATGTTTTTAAAAGTACCAAGTTATTGGTGCTTGTAGATTTTTAGCCATTGGATTAAGAGATATGCGGTTAAGATGATGTGGGCCCCCTAGGGTTGAGCGGGTGGTTTGTTAAATAGTATAATCTAATGGTTGAAAATGATCCAATGAGTAGATCTAACGGTAAAAAGGTTACAAGCACCAAGTGTTTGGTGCTTTTACAAGCACCATAGCTGGAATATATATATATATATATAGCTAGGCTATACTATCGGTAGCACGGAGGCCTTCGTGCTACCAAGTTGTTTTCAATGATGCGGCTTCCAAATCGACGATCGGTTCCGTTAGACTTGATCTATATTATTGAAAGTATTTGAAAACTAAATTTCATAATTTTTTAGTATAATTTACCTATCAAATGAGTAGTTTAAAAATGAACGGCTGAAAATAAAAATCTCATAAAAAATAATAATAAAAGACTTGAATTTAAGATCAGAGGTACTGATCTTACTTTAAATAGTGAAAAGAATTTTCTATAAAAATTTCAATAGATTTGAATTATTTTATACCGTTAAATTCACAAACGCACCACATCTACCATTAAAATTGTCAATTTTGAGACCTTTTGATCACTAGCCAAATGATGTCGAAAATTATGAAATTTAGTTTCCAAATACTTTCAATAGTGTAGATCAAGTCTAACGGATTCGATTGTCGATTTGAAAGCCGCATCATTGAAAACAACTTGGTAGCACGGAGGCCTTCGTGCTACCGATAGTATACCAGCATAGATCTATGTTATCTCATGTTTGCTTTTCGTGAAAAAAGACCAATTGAAGGGAAGGGTTTCTTCAAACAGCAAGGAGCTGAGGCAACTATTCAATCAAATGATATTGAGCATGTTTCCCATCTCTTCTCGAGAAACAAGTGGGGTATTTCTTTGCAAAATTGTGCTCAATTTCATATGTGGCAATTCCGCCAAGATCTCTTCGTTAGTTGGGGGAAGAATCAGCACGAATTGGATTTTTTGAGGAACGTATCGAGAGAGAATTTGATTTGGTTAGACAATGTGTGGTTGGGAAACAAGGATCGGTTTTTTAGCAAGGTACGGAATGTATTGTCAAATATTCAATATGATTCCACAAGATCTATTTTCGTTCAAGTAACGGATTCTAGCCAATTGAAAGGATCTTCTGATCAATCCATAGATCATTTCGATTCCATTAGAAATGAGGATTCAGAATATCACACATTGATCGATCAAACAGAGATTCAGCAACTAAAAGAAAGATCGATTCTTTGNGCCAATTGAAAGGATATACTATCGATAGCACGGAGGCCTCCGTGCTACCAAGTTGTTTTCAATGATGCGGCTTTCAAATCGACAATCGAATTCGTTAGACTTGATCTACACTATTGAAAGTATTTGGAAACTAAATTTCATAATTTTTTGACATCATTTGGCTAGTGATCAAAATGTCTCAAAATTGACAATTTAATGGTAGATTTGATACGTTTGTGAATTTAACGGTGTAAAACAATCCAAATGCGTTTGTGAATTTAACGGTGTAAAACAATCCAAATCTGATGAAATTTTTATAGTAAATTCTTTTCACTATTTAGAGTAAGATCAGTATCTCTGATCTTAAATTCAAGTATTTTATCGTCATTTTTTATGAGATTTTTATTTTCAGCCGTTCAATTTTAGACTACTCGTTTGATAGGTAAATAATGCCAAAATATTGTGAAATTTAGTTTCCAAATATTTTCAATAATGTAGAATAAGTCTAACAGAGCCGATCGTCGATTTGAAAGCCGCATCATTAAGAACAACTTGGTACCACAGAGGCTACTACTGATAGTATACCAGCCGGACTCTATATATAGAACTAAGCTGGTATACTATCGATAGCACGGAAGCCTATGCATACCAAGTTGTTTTCGATGATGCAGTTTCCAAATCAACGATCGGCTACGTTAGACTTGATATATATATATAGAGTCCGGCTACTATACTCTTATGGCCTAGTGGTGTACTTTGCCACTCTCGGCGGCTTACTCACTGGGAACTATTATTTAATAGTTCTCACTCTCATTGGTTGTTTTTTTTTTTTTTTTTTTTTTTTTCAGAGCCTTTCGCGGTGGGAGAGGTTAGGGATCATGGCAAGGGGTTAGCGTCTATCTAAAGCCTCTACGGTGTTATTATAGATGGACCCAATGTCATCTTTCTTTTGATTGAGCTGAAGCTTGTAAGGGTCGCTCCCCACAAGCCGGCACTCCGGAGTTGGCCTACGTGACATCATTCTCGTCGTGCGGGACCGGACGCCGAAGTGGATTGTCGTGGGGAGTGTTGACTACCACGGGGCAATTAGGCACGACGCAAACCGGACTACAATTTGTGTAGGTTCTCGTTCAATTGGAAAAGGATATATATATCTAAATGAATAATTTAGCCAGCACTACTAGATAGTGTTTACTAGTTGGACATTCCGGTACCCAACTCAGGTACCAGTACTCAGCATCCAAAACCTCAATTTGCAGATTTTGTGTCAGGAACTCTTTCTCGCGCTCACAAAGCACAAGTACTGGGTCGATAGACTACCAATGACCCTCACAGCATCTAGAATAGCTCATACTGTTATTCTTACACTAGAACCTCATAATTTGCTAAAGTTCAATGTGCTACAATTTTCACCGAAACTCTATTATTTGCAAAAATTTAGAAAATAAAAAAAGCTATCGAAAACCAATAGAATCGAGATCATTTTCCAGAAATGAAAAGTTGATTTTCGGAAAATGCCTAGAGTTCAGGTTGAACTTGCAATTTTGCAATGTTTGAGAGTTCAAATGCAATTGTAACACTTCTATACAGACCTCGCTATTGTCCAAACTGTTACAACAAGCGGACAAATAGAAATGAAAATGGTGAATACAAAATAGACAAACCACAAGCAGAAAAAAAGAACACACAGATTTACGTGAAAAATTCTTTGCAGAAAAAAACCACAGGCGAGAGAGGAGAGAACTTCACTATCGAAAAAGGAAATACAATATTCGAAGTACAACCGACATCAATCGCCTCTACGACAAAAATGAAAAAAGGAAACTCTTAACGGGTTTTGGATCTGATCCGTATCGACTGACATTTATTTTTTCTTCACAAATTTATTTTCAAATGTCACACCACTGTCGGCGAGTCGAAGTCTAAAACTGAAGTTGATTATCAATTTCGAGCCACATGTAACACAAACAAACCCTTTTCACACTTTTAACCCTAAATACAGCCCCCTCCCCCCTCTCGACAAATTTATTTTCAAATGTCACACCACTGTCGGCGAGTTGAAGTCTCAAACTGAAGTCGATTATCAATTTTAAGTCACATGTAACACAAACAAACCCCCCCCCTTTCTTCACACAAACAAACCCTTTCACACTTCTAAGTTCCCCGTTCCTTCCCTTATCATTGTATGATTGACATGATATTCTAAGATTTTATTATGGCATTTCTTTTTATTGTTGGCATGCATTCTTCTTAGAGGTTTACTGTTGCAACTTGTTTTTGAAATCCATGGTTTAGGATGCACTTAAAAAAGGTAGCTATTTTATTATGAACGTGCAGAGATGATCGATAATTGATTATCACATTTAAACAAATAGGAAACTAATTGTAACATGCCAAGATTGTCACTATGAGATCTCTCCCTTGAGGCAAACACATTAGAATGGTAGATCCTTGAAATAACACTATTGTGGTGAAGTACTTCCTTGATTATGACCTTTGGGTGTGATATAGGCATCTTATTCACAAGAATAAATGCATATATCGAGACTATTGTTATATTAAAGTGATTTTCATACTGAGTACATTCACGAGATTATGACCAAACTCGTGCTAATCAATTATTGGTTCGTGGAGGTCGCAACTCCAGTAACCATGTCCTTTCAAAAGTGACCGCACAAATGGGCAAAGCATACTCCCACAGCACATGTGACGTCCCAACTTTCCTAGGAATCACCCATTCTATAACTACTCCCGTCCTAACACATTTATCTCTTTTAACCTCTTGAGCCTAACCACCACCCAAAATATTTAAGTCGGGTTAAAAGTTTTATCCCTGTTATATCCTATATATAAAATTATCTGGGGTCTTATATTCTCCCTCCTAAGCCTGACGTTTTTGTCAGGCTCAGACTCACAAGTGTCAGGCGATGTGAGACTCGTTTCGCTAGTGTAAACTAATCTTATAGTGAGCTGCGCTCCACTACAACAGTCAACAGCATGAGAGTCTCGCTCTTCTATCTGTATAATCCTGGCTTGGCCGAGACTCATCTCACACTTCCGGCTGGTAATTGGCTCTGATACTAACTATATATGACGCCCCAACTTTCCAAGGAATCACTCATCTTAGGACTACTCCCATCCTCGCATGCTTAACTCTCTTAACCTCTTAAGCCTAGCCACTATTCAAAATACTTAAGCTGAGTTAAATATTTTAGTCCTATTATATATTATATATAGAATTATTTGGAATCTCACAGTCCAGGTGGCAGAGCAAACACCCCATAAAGCCACGACAAGAAAGCTAGTACCCGGCCACGTGCATGGTCGGTAGTTGGTAAATTGGGCAAATGGGCTTATGTCATAGTTGGAACTTGATTAACATAAAGATAAAGTTGATCATGTTGGATTGTTCTCTTGTATCTTTTTAGAGGCAAAATAGTGGCATCTTTATTTATAATCATTTAGCTTGTTTGTTTGTTGTCTCATATCTGTTTATTTATTCTTATTATGCATGTTTAAAACTGGTGCGGACAGTTGACTAGATTCAGCGGCTATACTCACTGAAAACTTATTTAGTTTTCATACCCTCTTGTTGATGAGTTTCTTATAGAGCCATCTATCATTGGCAACGCGTGCGATCACGACAAAGATATCACCACTGCAACAGAATTAGATTGTAAGGACATATTTTTGAGATACTTTTATGTAAGTATTCCATTTATGTCAAAACTTTTTTAAAAATTTTACTAAGGTCTAAATATAAAACTCAATTCAACCAAAAATAAAAAATTTCTCTACTTAACCAACCCTATCCAGCTCACTCGACCCGATTACAAATAGAAAAGGAAAAAAAAGAAAAATAGATCACCATCTCCCCTTCTCCTCCTCCGCCGCCGCAGTTGACGAGATAGAGTTCCAGCAGTTGGAGTTCGGCTGTGAGGATCTCGTAGAAACCGTAGAGGGCTACGATCGCCACGTGTCCCTTCGCCACAGGTCGTTGGGGGAGTGGATGCCAAACATTGAGGCGATCCCACATATAGCTAGCGATCCCACATATAGCAATACTTTTACAAAGTATCGGTAATTTAGCCAACAATATTTTTTTTGATCTGTACCGACATTTAAAAGTGTCGCTATGCACAATTTTTATTGTAGTGGATCAATAGAAAAAAAAATGTATAGTTAAGAGGGCCATGTTGGAATGGTCTATAGTTGGAGTCTTTCATGATCCATTTTCACGTATTCGTTTGAATTATTGTAGGTAATTGAATAGAAAATTGTGTTTGACATAATAGCTCTATGACCTATTAAACTAATACTTGCAATATAATTTACTAAAATGTGATAAAGTATTCAATTAAAGTAGCTAAAATCACTCAATTCATTTTTAAAACAAAGTAAGGAAAATGTTAATAAAAATAGGTAAAAATGAGTAGAGACCTGGCTACTATAGGCCATTATAAATCGAGCAATACTACATTTAATTGTAACACTTGTTTGGTTGTAGAGAGTATTTCTCTTCTAATCATGCATGAACTATAACTTTTTCGATTGAGACCCTTTCAATTTATGATATCTTGACATTCTGTGGTTTTAGCTAAATAAATTAAAGATTTTATCAAATAGATTAATAATTTTTTTCAAATTTAATAGTTTAAATTACTTTGCAGAAAATAAATTTTTATTAATTAACCGACAATAGCTAATCGAGCTATAAAATTTTAACGAAAAATTTAACGTAAACCCAACGTAAAAAACATTAGAAGTTAAAGGGTCTTAAATTTAAAAAACTCAAGTTGTGGGGTTTTATACCAGATAGTTGAGGGGTCTCCATACATTTTTAGCTGAATATAATATTGAGGGGTTGCTGTTCAAATAGTCTATAGATGAGGGGTCTCTGTGCAAATTTGACTCTCACCTTCTAGATCACTCCCGTTCAAAAACAGGAGGCGGATTGGGAGACATCATTAACATGGCAATAAATGGTTTAGCCTACCAAGCGACAGAAATAGCTTGCTGGACCTTGTCTACCACATCATCCGTGCACCGTCTAATGCATTTACCAGTTCGTCTCTCCCCTCTTTAACCTCCACCACACGGTTTATATATATATATATATAATAGTAAAATGTACGTGCAAATGTCCGTAATAATTATTAGAAAAAGTTATAATTTTTTTAAATTATTTTTTAATTTTAGGCCATATTTTATATGATTGCCAAATATGTATCTAAAAAATTTAAAATAATAAATCACGCTATTAAGAAAGATATGCTTTAAATGATAAATAATTAACAATAATCTCTAATGCAAAAATTACTTTTGAAATTAAATAGAAAAATAAAATCTATTAGGAAATAAATTTTTAAAATTAAATAGAAAAATAAAATCCGTTATCTTAAAAAGAAAATATATTTTAAAATTAAATAGATAATATCTAAAAAAGATATTTTAAAATAAAATAGGAAAATATCTTTTATAGGATTTTCGCACTCGTAATCTGTTATAGAAAACTTACTTTTAAAATTAAATAGAAAAATTTATATTTTAAGATTTTTATATCTCTAATCTGTTATAGAGAACTTACGTATTCATTACTGTTTTTATTTCTATTTTTATTATTATATTTAAAATTTTTCGTACGGAAAGAAAAAAAATAGGTTCAGGAAACTATTTGACTTGAAAGTTGAATGGGCTAACTAATTGTTGCTAATAATGATATGTCCACTTCACGTCTTCACCACGTGCAGATTCACTAGAAGAAAGCAGTGTAGATACGTTTTTAACGAATTAGCGCACGAGGAGAGAGAGTTTCCGGATCGACTTCCGCCACCAACTAAAGAAAATAAAATCTGATATAATTTGGTGCTTTTGGTCCGCTAATCTTCTTTCTCCTCGCCTGTATATTCTTTTTTTTGATATTTTAATAATTTTTTATATTTTTTCCTTCTTAATCTTTAACTTTGAGATTTTACTAGTGTAGTCTAATCTTTCACCGCCGTCTTTCACGTTCATGAAGAAAAGCCGGAGTTTAGACACGATAGCTTGTTCAATCTGAAGCTTAGTGATTACTGTTATCTATATTATTTTTTCATATTCTTTCTATGGATATGCGCTTAATGTTTGGAGTTTGTTTAATGCTTTGGTTAGTTGCTTACTTTAGGTGTTGTTACTAAAATCTTCCTCTTTATTCTTATTTTTTATTCTTATTTGGCGCAGGTTGGAGATCGTTACTAAAAGTTTTTCTCCTTTTTTGTGGTTAGATGTCTTTTTTTCTTTTTTCTTTGAGATGGGATTTGCTGTTGTGCATTCCCAAAACTTGTAATCAAGCTCCGCATGAACTGTCAGAAACAATAACAATAATACTGTTAGGCTTTCATCCACAAAAACAGACATATTAAAAACATATTACCGTATTCAAGGGAACATTGTTTTCGTTTTTTGAGATAAATAATGAAAAGCAACATATGAGTACGTCTAGGTGATTTGAGGGTTAAATTTACTATTTATTGGTGATATAGCCAGCATCCCTCTTACTTTGAGTCATGAACACCATACCTCTACAAAAATCAAATTCAATTTAAATTTTGAACTTAGGTAAACGTATGTACAGATGACTCATCCAGCATGGTTTCGGGCGCAAGTTTTGGGCGCCCGAATCTATCCGTGCGCGGTTACGACAGATTAAGACCATCAAAAGCAGTGAGGGAGCGCACGAAGGAGGCTGTTGGAGAGATTTTGGACGCCCGAATGTGGGTTTCCGGGCACCCAAAACTGGACGTTTTGGCAGAGGTGAGAGTATTTGATAAATAAAGGGTCGTTTTGCAATGTACTATATAGTGGATTACGAAGGGCATGCTGATCATTCTTCCTTCTTCTTCTTCTTCTTCTCTACCTACACATTCTAGAGAGAGAGAATGAGAGCTCTTGGGTGATTCGGTGAGCCAATCGAGGATGCGTGATGTGTGATTTTTCCGGCGTCGACAATGAGATTGGTATTAAAATATTATTATTTTTCGGTTGGGATTTGTTACGTACCTGACTCGGCGCAACCCGTCAATGATGAGATTTCGCTGAGACGAGGACGGCGTCGAGGATGATGGTCTTCGATCTCATTCAAAGTATTGCAGTTCCAGGTAAGATGAGAGTAAGATAGGAGATAAGGAAAGGATTTGGGGAAGATAGAAGAAACAAGATAGATGAAAGATGAAGAAGTTGAAGGGAAGAAGGGATGAAGTTGAGAAGAAAATCAATATCAATATCATTCATAATTCATCTAGGTTACATTGCCGCTTTTATTACCTCATACATCATACTAGAATGAAAACACATGAACTACTAGGTACTAAACTGAAATTAACAAAATATCAAGAATGTGGGCCAGTGGGCCTCGATTTGTAAGCCGATGCACTCTGGATCCTCCTCAGGTGGGCTGGGCCGCTTCCAGTTACCCCTTCCTCCACTTTGGGCTCGGTTCCAGCTAATTCCCTTAACAGGTCGGATTCTCCTGTGCCGACAACTCGACCCGCTAAGGAGCCTCCAAGTGCGACAACCTTGCCCCCAAACCTTGTCCGATTCCTGCTCTTTCATCACCCACTTCACTTCTTCCTCCATCCTAGGGTTCCCTCTCGAGCTCTGACCACCTTTCCAATCGATCCTCCTCTGCGCTCGCCCTGCAAGATAAGCCCTCTAACTCCTCTTATTTCGCCAATTCGACTACTCTACTCCTCCCTAACCTACCTCCTAATTGGCAGATGCAACAGGATTTTTATGGTGAAATTTTGACAATACTTTCAAGGAGAGGAGTTTTTTACAGAATTTTTGTGAAATTGGAATTAGTTGGATTTATGCATGATTCAAGAACCAAATTACGTGAAGGTCATCGTGGGATATTTCGATTGGATTCCAGGTGGCCTAGTTGCCGTAGTACGGCCATGGAGACCGTAGCGAAGCACCTTATTTTCCGACGTCCTTTTCTTTTCTAGAATTAGCAATCAAGGTGGGTTCCATATATGTTGCTGAAAATGGCATCCTTCCTTCTATATCTTCCCTGCGCACACATGCACGCACAGAGTTTGGCTGGTGTACTTCTAATGTATAGCGTCAAGCACTTGGTGCTATCAAATTTTCTACCGTTAGATTTACCTCTTTGATCATTTCTATTCGTCGGATTATATTATTCAACCAACTACCCACTCAACTCTAGGAGACTTCTATCATTCTAACTGCGTATCGCTTCATCCAAAGGCCAAAAACCTAATAGTATCAATGACTTGATACTATTAGAAGAATTCCAACCTAATTATATATATATATAGAGTTTGGCTGCTATACTCTAATGAGTACCATGGTCTTCATACTTATAAGTCGTTTTCGATGATAGAACTTCCGAATCAACGATTCATATCATTAAACATGATTTAGAGCATTTGATACTTTTAGAAATTAAATTTCATAATATTTTGACCTCATTTACCTTACGATTGTTGGATATATTGTTATATAATCCAAATAATATGTTCACATACAAGCCTAATAGGTGAAAGCGTATTATGGCCCATATCAACTGGAGCCCAATAGCTTTCTTATTATTCCTAGGGTTTTCCTATGCTGGAGGTAACACTGTTCAGCATTCAAATTTGATGCCTCTTCGTGTAATACTTCAATCACCCAAAAACCCTAACCTCCAACAATCTTGAAGTATTACGATCGTATGTCGGATTTGAGCAAGGTGTCTAATCGAAGTTCTCGTCAAGACGAACTCACCGGTATAATTTATTTTCGATTTCGACAGTTGGATTGGTCGGGATCCGAGTTTGAAAGTACGGCGCCGAAATCTTTGATTTAAAAAAAATCAAGAAATTATAGCCAATTTCTGAGGGTGAAACCACTTGGGTTTTGTTCTACTCGTCGATACGAACGTTTTGAGTGGTCACTCGTCTCGATTGGAGGTCGGACGATGGAGTTACGACAATCGAAAGTTTTCAGCAGTTTCCGGCAATGAGGGCAGTTCATCTTAAGGTTTTTGGGCGCTACGGATCCATTTTTGGGTCTGTTTTTGCCAAATTCCACCTCTACAAAGTAGTTTGATTAAGATCAGGGGCTTTGTTCGACTTTGTGTGCTCTGCGGATTATAAGGTGCACTCTTTCTAACACTTTGTTCTGATTAAATTGCAAAGCGTAGTTCTTTTGATATTATAAAACTGCAATCATTTGATGTCACTAAATTTCATGGTTGGAAATTACATGTTCAATTTGGCATGAAAAAACGTGAAATATTCTACACTGTTTTGAGTGATTTTGCATCTACCATTGAAAATGTGGATGAATATCAATGGAACAAGGATGAAGATTTATGTAGAGATTACTTGTTGAACTCTCTAAATCCTCGTCTAGTTATGACTTATAGTGAGTATAAGACTGCGAAAGAGATATGGGATCACTTGAACGCTTAGTTCCAAAAACAAGAGGGTCTCTCTAAAACTCTTCTGGCGGAGAAATTCTTTGACTTTAAGTTCAATATGAATTCAAGCATCACCTCTCAATTAATTGAACTTGAGAACATGAGAAACAAGCTGAAAGATGATAAATCTGATATGTTCGATAATCTCTTTGCCGGTCTTGTATTGAGTAAGTTACCTGCTGAATGGAATTCTTTCAAGACTGAAATGTACAGACTGAAAGAACAGATGGGTCTGGATGAATTAAAGAGATATATTCACATTGAGGATCAAAACAGCACTAGAAAGAGTTTAGAACAAGTAAGACAACAAAAGTCAGTTGCCAACTTAGTTTCACATTTCAATAAACCTCAGAAAAGATCCAAGTCACCAAAAGGTGAATCTTCTTCACAGTTAGAAGCCAAAAAGACTATCTCCAAAAAAAAGAAGAAGGGAAAGTGTTATAACTGTGGAAAGTGGGGTTACTGGGCAGCAGAGTGTAAACTACCAAAGAAGCCAAAGAATAACACACCACAAAGTGAGGCTAATATGCTAACTAGTGAATCTGAGCCTCAAGCCTTCATTGGAATGATGAAAATTGGAAAGGCTAGTATTTCTTCTGAGTGGTGGTTGGATAGTGGCGCTACTTGTCATGCTGCATATGACAAGAACCTACTCAAAGAGATTACAGAAGTGAAAGACACCGTGAAAAATTGCAATGGTGGTGAGGCAGAAGTGACTCATATTAGAACTACAAATTTGGCGCTTTCTTCAGGTAAATTACTAACTCTGAAACATGGTAGAGTAGTACCTTTACTTAAAAAGAATCTGATATCTATGAGCTTACTTGATAAAGCTGGTAAGTCCTTTTCAACTATGAATGGTAGAATAACCTTATCTGTTAACTCATGTTATTTTGGTTGTGCATTCATGGTTAATGGTATGTATAGGTTGAGTTTAGATACTGATAGCATAAACCATGTAAGTTCTACTCTAATTGATCCAAAGTTGTTGCACAATAAACTTGGACATGTGAACTACAGGAAAATGCAACATCTAGCTAAAACTCACAACATTCCATGGATACTTCTATTCGATTTGACAAATGTGAAGTGTGTGCACAAGCTAAGATCACTAGAAAACCTTTTAAGATGGTTTTTAAAAGCACACAACTTTTTGAGCTAATACATTCTGACCTTTGTGATTTTAGAAATTACATCACTAGAGATGGTCGGAAGTATCTGATAACATTCATAGACGATTTTTTTAGATATTGTCATATCTATTTGTTGAAATCGAAAGATGAGGCTTTTGAAAAGTTTAAGATTTTTAAGTCTAGAGTAGAAAATCAACTCAACTTGAAAATTAAGAGGTTTAGGAGTGATAGAGGAGGAGAATATACAATGACAGGGTTCAAAGAATTTTGTGCTTCAGAGGGCATAATACTTGAAACCACTGCTCCTTACTCACCCCAATCAAATGGTGTTGCCGAGTGTAAGAATAGAACGTTAACTGAAATGTTAAATTTTATGTTACTTACAGCTGGCATGCCTTCCTCCTATTGGGGAGAAGCAGTTCTAACTGCTAATCACATCCTGAACAGGTTGCCACACTCTAAGTTGTCTATGACACCTTATGAGATATGGCATTAGCGTCCTTGTAGATATGATACTCTTAAGACCTGGGGCTGTATTGCTTATGTAAGAATACAAGATCCAAAGAGACCTAAGGTGGGACCTAGAACCATTACATGTATATATCTAGGTAGTGCAGAAGATAGTACTGCAGATAGGTTTTTAGATCTATCTACTAACGCAGTGATAGAATCTAGATATGCAGAATTCTTCGAGAATAAGTTTATCAGAGATCATGGCTTGAATGTTTCTGGATCTACAGATATGATTTCGGAATCTCCTGTAAAATTTGAAGCAGGCCCTTCTGACACTAATCCCACACAGCTGGCTGTTGAATTAGTTCCAGTTAGAGTATCTATAAGAGAGAGAGTTCCCAAAAGTTTTGGTGAGAACTTTGTTACTTATCATCTCGAGGATGATCCATTTTCTTATCAAGAAGCAATGAGATCTAGGGAATCCCTACTGTGGGCAGAAGCCATAGATGATGAAATGAGCTCTCTGTTGCAGAACCACACTTGGCATCTAGTCAATTTGCCAAAAGGGGCTAAGGCTATAGGCTGTAAGTGGATATTGAAAAAGAAACTGAATAGTGATGGATCAATAGCTAGATACAAAGCACGTTTAGTAGCTAAATGCAATAAACAGCAGAGTGGAATGGACTATTTGATGTCTATTCACCTGTGTATCATCTATCAACTATAAGAATTCTTCTTGCTTTGGTATCTATTAAACACTTTGTAGTGTATCAAATGGATGTAAAAACAACTTTTCTAAATGGCGAGTTAAATGAAGAAATCTACATGGAACAACCGGAAGGATATGTCATGAAAGGTCTTGAGACAAAGTTTGTAAATTGAATAAATCTTTGTACGATCTTAAACAAGTACCTAAGATGTGGCATCTTAAATTTGACAAAGTGGTAAAGAGTTATGGCTTTCAGTCTAGCTATTCAGATAAATGCCTTTACCATCGTTCTATGTCAAATAAGATAGTCACCATTTGCTTATATGTTGATGACATGTTAATACTTGGCTCCGATCATTCTGTAGTGAGTGACGTGAAAGCTACTTTAGCTAAAGAATTTGACATGAAAGATCTTGGTATTGCTAATACCATTCTTGGTATGAAAGTAAGATTTGAAAGGCAAGTCATCTCCCTTAGCCAAGCTCATTATATTGAGCAGCTACTTTCTACCTGGGAATACAGTGATTGTAAACCGAGTGAGACACCATGTGATTATAATATAAGACTGAGTCCTAATGAAGGGACCAGTGTGGATCAATTAAAGTACTCGAAACTGATCGGTAGTCTCATGTATGCTATGAGTTGCACTAGACCCGACATCGCCTTTACAGTTGGCATGCTGAGTCGTTTCACTAGTAATCCTAGTAAAGAGCATTGGGATGCCCTTAGTAGGCTGATGAGATACCTTAAAGGTACGAAAGATTATATTTTATGCTATTTTGGTTATCCTCCAACTGTGGATAGATATCCTGATGCCTCATGGTGCTTAGAAATTGAAAATAGTAAGTCCACAAGTGGATATGTATTCACCTTAGGTGGAGTTGCTATTACTTGGAAATCCAAAAGACAGACTTGTATTGCCTTGTCGTCTATGGAATCAGAACTTTTTGCTTTAGCTTCCGCTGCCGAAGAGGCAGAATGAATAAAGAATCTGATCTTGGATATTTCTTTAACTCGGCTACAGATTAATTCTTTAAGCCTGTTTTGTGATAATCAAGTAGCTGTCCAAGTTGTTAAGAATGCTTTCTTTAATTCAAAGAGAAGACAAGGATAATATGGCCGATACTCTCACAAAACGTGTGCCTAAAGATCGATTATTCAAAACAGTGGTGGAAATGGGGTTAAAGACTATGTAGACTAGTCTTAATTACCATTTACTTACCTTCTAATTGTATGTTTTGAATTATCGAATCTTCCTTTGGTGGTCAAGCACAATTTTATATGTTTCATCGATGTTCATGGTTGCGGACTAATTTGAAAAGGGTGAGTTTCTCATTCCAAACTTGATGAAGATGACTTTAACCTAGTTCAAAGTTCTACTTGGAAAGCTTGTGTCATTCCAAACTTGATGATACAATACAATTAGGTTGGACTATTCTTTTCTTGGTTAAATGATCTCATTCCAAACTTGATGCTAGATTATTTGACTTCAAAGAATTAGTAACTGCGACATTCCAAATTGAAACATAAAAATAGCTATTTGCATACGAAGCCTGTTGGTCTTGATCTTAATTAAAACTTGATATTATATGACTAGTTTATTGTAAGTGACTTAACTATTGCTCGTGTTGTTTGAAACTAGACAATGATTATTCTCTTACAAATAAACTTAAGTTGATGGCTCTTTGTAAATCAAACTATTTAGGCTTTATTCATAATCTATGAAACTGGCTTGATGCTTATGAACATGATATTATGATGCTTTATGACATTAATATATGTTCTTCTCTGCTTGATGTTATGATGCTAAGTTCTTTTAGTAAACTAGACACTTTTAGTAAATTATTCAAATGATTAAATTCATGATAATATGAAATTTATATTTGATACTCTACAGAGGATGACAAGGATGGAGGAGAGCTTAATTAGTGGGATCCTGATCAGGGTGATGTATATTTTATATTATATATATTATTAATTATTATACTATATATATGTATATTATTAATATTATATATATTATAGAGAGGCGATGCTGTGCTCTCAGGAGCACGGAGGCCTCGTGCTCTTAGCGTTTTCGATGATGGATTTCCGGAATCGACGATGCGGCTCGTTAACTTTGATTAGCGTATTGAGATTCTAGAATATTTGCCGATTTTTTTATATATTTATAGTGATCGAAGGATTCAAAATCAATATTTTCATGGTTTGATATCTACGTTTCAGTTTATGGTCTGTGATTTTCATAGCATGAATTGA
The DNA here is from genome assembly GCF_001540865.1 of Ananas comosus. Lineage (NCBI taxonomy): Eukaryota > Viridiplantae > Streptophyta > Magnoliopsida > Poales > Bromeliaceae > Ananas > Ananas comosus. The sequence goes on from NC_033628.1 coordinate 4,192,848, forward strand.
TACGAATTCTCTATACTATCTATACAAGTATCCATATTTTAGTCCGAAATTTTAGTGCATATCATCATTTTGATAGAATTTTTTATTTCAGCGTTAAAATTATGATTTTGATCTTTCGATTGTAGAAAATGATATCGAAAAATCGCAAATTTTTTTCTTAGAGACTTTCAATCGCGTAGTCAAGTTACGGAAGGCGATCGTCGATTTGGAAATCCTCATCGAAATCGGACTTAGGAGACGGGGCCTCGTGTCTAGAGACAGCCAGTCTGTCTTCTCTTCTCTCTCTCTCGTCTCTCCTCTGATCTATATTATATTATATATTCTATTATATATCATTTAGAGTGTACGAGGACTTGACAGTTCACTTACTATTATCCATTTTAATGGAGTCTATTTACTTAAGACTTGCTTTTTGCTATCTCTATTTTGTGAATTTTATTACACCTTTTCTTGCATTTGTAAGGCCTTGGATTATTTTGACTGGCCTACTTATATTTGACTGTTATGCATATATTGGTTGTGAACTGATTTTGATAATTATTTTGGGTACGTCGATCTCAGAACAGATTCATGATAAGGATGATTCACTCATTTGGATTACAATTGATGATTGAGTTTCAATCCGAGTTGATTGTCTTGGATTGGATGTGGATGATTCATATTTGTTTGAACATTACACTGACCACCTATTGGATTGTACTGTATGGTGAACATAGGAGGGGATTGTTCGATATATTGTTATATAATTCAAATAATATGTTCACATACAAGCCCAATAGGTGAAAGCGTATTAGGGCCCATATCAACTAGAGCCCAATAGCTTACTTATTATCCCTAGGGTTTCCTTACGCTGGAGGTAACACTGTTGAGCATTCCAAATTTGATGCCTCTTGGTGTAATACTTCAAGCATCCAAAAACCCTAACCTCCAACAACGATCAAAAGATATCAAAATTGATAACTTTTAACTATTGGTATGGAATACTTGCTAGTTTAACAGTGTAAAAGAATCGTAATTGGTTAAATTATTGATGAAAAATTCTATTCACTATTTAGATAAAGATCAATAACTCTGATCTTAAATTAAAGAATCTGATCATCTACTTTTAGGATGTCATTCAATTTTGGCTGTTCATTTTATATTTGCTTGATAAATTTTATTATAATTTAATTCGAAAAATTATAATAAAGAGTTCTATACTATATGTATATTTGTTACGCTATGTGGTAGCGTTGGATGTTAGTAGCGGGGTGGATAGTGTCTAATGCATGTGATTATGATTCTATAATAGACTATTTGGACAGTAGGTTGAGTTAGTTATTGGGTTCCTACTGTTGTTTTATATTGCATGCATTATGATGAGACCGAGAGTGCCGTTGCACATTATGAGTATAGATAATGAGATATATTTTGATATTATGACATATTGATCAGTACACACTCTATGATCTTGCTGAGGATTCCTGGATAGTTATTTGAGATATTTTTTATTATTGTATTGATTATACCTTACAGAGCCACATTAAGCTTGACAGTGACATGCGCTATGATACTCAATAGGAATCGCTCCCCTTCGAGTGCTGCTTCGAATGTTGGCCAGTACTGATATAGCAGAGATAGTAGTCTACATATTGTCAGCGCACGTACGGGAGTGTGGTTCGGATAGTCAGTGGATGCAAGTTTAACCGGACTATTGAGTCGGTCTTACGATTGGGTGACTCAGCTTTTCTTTATCAAGATAATGTTTGATGCATATATTAATAATCTTTAGTATTTTTCCTTATCTATTTGTAGAGGCATGATAAACTTATAGTTGCTTTTCAATTCAGCACCTTATATTTAGTTTTATATATACTAGTTTAGGGCCCGCGCTTTGCGGTAGATCGATAGTATTTCAGTCAATCAACATATATAATTATTAAAATTTAAAATTTAAAAATATAATAAAAAAAAATTCATATAGCATTCTATACATTATAAAGCTAATCTTTTTTATTATAAAATTAAAATTTATATTTAATATATGTAATTTAGTTATATAAAAAGTTTTTTTTTTGAGAGAGATAGGTAGTACGCTACCCACTTCGTTTATTTCATTTAGAAATAAACTTAGCTGGAAATGTGAATCAACTAGGATTCGAACTTGGGTCTCGAGTACCAACCACCAAGTCTTTTGTCACTTGCTCTAGTTATATAAAAAGTTGTGTAAAAAATTAGAGATTATATATATAATTTAAATTTTAGGAAAGAATGAAAAAAAAAGCCTCACTACCAAGAGAGAGAGAGAGAGAGAGAGAGAGAGGGAAAAAAATCCCACTTGAGCCACCCACCCGCGCCCGCTCGCTCGCACCTAGGGGTGACAATCGAGCTCGCTGTTCGCAAGCCAGCTCGTGTTCGGCTCGAAATGAGCTTGAGATCGAATCGTTCGTTTAGTAAACGAGCCGAACACGAACTAAATTTTTCAGCTCGTTTAATAACAAGCCGAACACGAGCTGGGGTCAGCTCGCTCACGCGTGTTCGGCTCGATAACAGCTCGAATACATATATTTTATATTTATATAATTTATTTAATTTATATTTTTATATATAAATAAATAATTATATATAATATATATTTTTATTATTTAATTTTTAACAAAATAAAATATAAATGCGAGCATAATTATAAAAAGACTCATTTATATGTAAAATTTTAACTATTAGATCAAAGTCTAATGGATAAAATTTTATAAATTTATTTTTTATATATATTTAATCTAATCTTTTTTAATTTATTGTTCGTTGGCAAGCTCGCGTTCGGCTCGTTAATAAACGAGCCGAACACGAGCTGAATTTTTCGGCTCAATACTTTAACGAGCCAGCTCGTGTTCGGCTCATTTAATAAACGAGCCGAACACAAGCTGAGCCGAGCTCACTCGTGTTCGGTTCGTTTACACCCCTACTCGTGCCCATGCCCGACCACGCCCGCCCGCGCCTCGCCCCTCGCACGCACCCTCGCTGCTCGCACTACCACGAGGAGCTTTCTGAGAACTCAACTTTTATTATATCTATAGATTCTGCTCTTGTACATTTTTAGTTGTGGACTCTAGAAAATATTGCTATTTGTAAACTCTAGATCTGTTTGTTTACTACAATTTGTTGGACGCTCCACATGTGTGGGATGCGTCTTAACGCATGTGGCAGATTTGTTCGCGTGCCCGGGGGCTTTCACTGTGGGCCCAGGGTGTGAAAAACTTGAAATTCATTTAGTTTGAAGCATTACACAAGGCGTCCTCTAGCGATTATCATAGAACTCATAACCGGGCCTCCTGTTTTGGTTCCACACTATAGAATATGTCTAACCCTTCTTATGACGCTTTAGTAAATAGTTATTCACCTTATAATATGTAGCGGCCACAAATGCCGTAATCGGCAAACCATGTAGACATTTAAGTACTCCACTTAAACTCTCCAATTGATTTGTCGTTATCGCCCGAAAACACCGACCTCTATCAAATGCCCTCGCCCAATGTTTTCTTCCTCCTTGAAGCTTGTGCACCCAAAGCCAAGCTGCCCGATTTAGATCATTCAGTTGATCCTTATACTTATAATTTTCTCTTACAGTTGCAGCACATCCTATACCCATATAAAATTTGTTGAGCATATTTTTACTTTTAAAGCCAGCTTTTTTCATATTAGTCTTCAAATGGTGGAGGTACCAACGATGAGCACCCTCACATCTCTCCTCACGAATAGTTTTTTTTTAACCCAGAAAAGCTGTTTGAAATAAGACACCTAGATAGATCTCATGTCACTAAGACCTTTAAATGTCGAAAAATCAACGCCAACTGCTAGCATTCTTTCTTTCACATATAGCAATAGCCAACGGGTACAATCCATTATTTGCATCTACATAAGTTGCAATGAATGTATGCCCTTGATACTTTCCATACATACGAGTTCCATCGATGCTCACCAATAGTCAACAATAAGAGAACCCATTAATTGGAGGTCCGATGCCAAAAATACTCATCCAAACTGCCTAACCCCATTTGGCAGGATTTTGCGATCTAGACGCCATTGAGTTTCAGGATTCATGCAGTGTAGTACAGACAAAATGCGACTAAGATCGATGTATGATTGCTCCCAACTACCATAAATGATCTGCAGTGCTTTATTTATAGCCTGCCATGCCTTCGAGATAGTATGTCCACATGTAATTAAGTAGGCACTTTTTTTAAAAAAAAATTTTGTCAGCGTCTAAGTAAGCTTTAGCTTTATTCTCAATGATGGAAGAATGTGTCGACATATAAGAGATGAAGTACAATTTTGATGTGCAGTGTTTAGTACTGGAACTAAACATGTATGCTGCTCAACATATGTTTTGACTCTAAAATAACTCGCATCTTTTGGTACCAAACCATGTAATCTCCAAGGATACGAATCGACTGTGCAATTCATTATATAAGCTTTTGTAGTCGATTTTAGTACGCACATTGTGAGCAATATGCCATTCCTCAAGAGCGTGCAATAAATTTGATTTATCATAAAATATCCGACAAACCCATGAACCATCAACGCTAGGAGGGCTCTGTTCAATCTGTGAAGGATCGAACTCAATATTATTTACTACATACTGGCTCATCCTATCGTCATTCTTGACAGACTGCTTTGGATGATCTATGAACTCTGCACCTTTATCTAGATCATCCACATATTTGTTATTGGCAATTGGATCATCAAGCTCAGTATATATAATATCTGTATGGACTCCCAGTCCACTATCATGATCTGCATTATAGTAGTGACCTTCCTCGGCTACATCATCATTTATGGTCAAATACGGAGGTTTATGTCCAACACTCTCATAGTCAGTATTATTTTATTCAGTTACTTCCTATTGCACATCTGACTAATTTTGTATTCCGTCATACTCGATTCCTAGTAGATAGGATCCAAAATCATGCACATCGTGAGAGGTAGGAATATTTCTGCATTATTTTTATGTAATTAATCACTACCTAATGAAATAAAAAATAAAATATATGATGAAAATAATTATAATGTATTTATATTGCCTTATTGTCCACCTAGTGGAGTGTGGGAACTTGATGTTGTTGCACAAGCAGTTATAGTATATGGGAGGGGAGGAGAGCCAACAACTACATTCGGAACTTCGTATTTGCAAATGAATAATGAATCAATAACAAAAAAATTGTTATATCTAAATATAACTGTATAAAGCCACTATTTGTAATACTAACCTAGGCGTATTTGCTTTATCTCCGATATCAATACAAAAGGATTCTCTTTCGGCCCCGGGAACAACACAGCCATGTTTAAGTCACTACTTAAAATTTTGAATGATAACTCTGTGATACAACCATCTGTTTTTAATATAAATTATCAAACAGGCATAGTTCCTAGAGAATGCAATCATATATCATACAATGAGTTATCGTTAGTAACTTTTTGAATATTGTATTGATTTTTTCCGATTAGATATTGGACTTTGATACTTAGATAATACTCATCTCTTCTTACATCGATCAATCTATACATTTTTCTCTTGAAATTACCAAATGCAACGTCCATTGGATGCCACTTAATTTTTTACGACCGCCAATATATTGTGCATTGTTACGCAATAAATTGTCCATTCTAGTGAATACTACTAGCAATATTATTGTATACCATCCTAACTTCAAAAAAAATGTTTGCAAAACAAATATAAATTAAAACAAAATTAGATATCTTACGGTAGAATCCCACCATGAATTCACCACCTAAGGTTTGTCCTGTCTAATTATTCTTTGTTAGAAGCATGGAGATTGTAGAGGCAAAAATGAGAACATATATCCTACTACTACGCATAATTAACTTGGATATCATTCAATATAATTTGCAGGAGGTTTTTGACCAATTTAAAAAATCAGGTGGTTATCTCAAATGGCCATTTTTAAAGCCTTTCTCTACTGAATTCTAAATCTATAAGTACCTCTACAAAAGATGATTGATGCTTTCTAGAGGTTTTCAACAAGGGATGCCAATGGGCCAGATTCGGGGAGGATTTTCAAAAACCTGATCCCTAACCCGCCTATTAACCCCGAAACCCGAACCGAAACTCGAACCCAAAAATCCGAACTCGAAAAAATTATTTCTCTTTACAATATTTCAAAATATATTGTATTAAATCTAAATTTTTAAAATATAAATTTAAATGTAACATAAATTTTATATATATATATATATATATATATATATATAGGCTAGGGCTACTATACTCAGTATAGAGCCCTTCGTACTCATAACTTGTTTCTAATGATAGAGATTCCGAATCGACGACCCACTCCGTTAAATATGATCTAGAGTATTTGAAACTTCTAGAAAATAAATTTTGTAATTTTTCGAAATCATAATAAAGTTCATCAAGCGGGTATAAAATGAACGGTCAAAATCGAACGACGTCTTAAAAATGGATGATCGGATCCTTCAATTTAAGATTGGAGTTATTGATCTTTATCTATGTAGTGAATAGGATTTTTTATAAAAAATTCAACTGATTTTGATTCTTTTACACCGTTAAACTAGCAAATATCCCATACCGGCCATTAAAAATTATCAATTTTGTGACCTTTTGATCATAAGGTAACGATGTCGAAAAATTATAAAATTTGATTTCTAGACGATTTAAATGCTCTAGATAACGTTTAACGGTGTAGATCGTCGATTCGCAAACTCTATCATCGAAAACAACTTATGAGTACGAGGGCGATCGTACTCATAAGAGTATAGTAGCCGGACTTGTATTTTCCATATATTTGAAATAGCTACTTTTTTTTTTTTTTTGCATATGTACCCTGCAACTATGCAATATTGCACTAACAGCCTCTCAAAAAGTTGGTATTTGCATGTGTACTTCTTAAATGCTTGCCTACTNCTCTCTCTCTATATATATATATATATATATATATATATATATATATATATATATATAGTCCGACTAGGATACTAGCGATAGCACCAAAGGGCTTGTTGCTATCGTGTAACACACTGGACCTGTGCAAATTGCGAGGTTCGATTGTTTGATGTGGACTCCGAACTTTTCCACACTTGGTGGAAGGTCGTAGATGGTATTCCGACCTAAAAGTTCGATTTCTGTAGTTTTGGGCAGTCCTGAGAGTTTTCACTCTTGGGGACCGGTCCCTGGTAGGGGAGACCGGTCCCCTCCGAACAGTGTTGCGGCGAGCTTGAGGCAACCGGTCCCTGGCGGATGAGACCGGTCCCCGAGCGCGACTACGCGGGGAGAGACCGGTTCCCGAACGTTGGTTTTGCGGGATGAACCGAGAGACCGGTTCCAGGCAGGGAGAGACCGGTCCCTCTGAGGGAAATTTGCCCAGATCGGGCAGTGCACACATTGCACAGTTTGGGGACCTAGGTGGATATTGTTACTTGAGAGGGCTTTTATGGTCCTTCCACTCTCTTACTCCCTCATTTCTCTCCCTCACATTCACTGTAGAGAGAGAAGAAGAAGGAGAATAAGGAGTTGGAGGAGAGCAAGATCTTGAAGCTTTGGAGCATCTTCCTCTCCCTTTGCTCACCATTGGAGGCTTGAAGCTTGCTATTGGAGCTTTGTGGAGGATCAATCTTCAACTCTAGAAGATTTGGAGCTTGTTTTGGGGCATCTAGAGAGGTTTGTACCTTGATTCTAGCCTTTGATCCATGTTTTGGTAGATTTTACTATATGAAACCCTAGTTTTGGGATTTAGGGTTTATTTTGGGGATTTTTGATTTGAGGGCTTTGAAGCCTAATTGATGGGTTTAGAACCTTTATTTAGGTTGGATTTGAAGAACTCTAACTCCCATTTGGAGCTTGAGAGAGGATTTCTTCACTTGAGGCGAGTTTCTTCCCTTAGCCTATATTGCTTATTGATTGAGCTTAGGGTTGATCGTAAGATTCGTTGAACCCTTGTTCCTACATCTTTAGGGTGCTAGGAGACTAGTGGACACCTTCGTTGGAGCAAACGAAGGAGCGCAAGAGTTGTGGTGGGTTTGGCTTCATGAAAACGGGGCGAAATAACCCCCATGCTTTCTATACCCGTCATAACGTTATTTTAAATGCAAATCTATGCTAAATGGAATTTATGTGAATTTTAGAACACTTAAATTGCATGTGTTATGTGTAAAATAGTTTTCACTCTATATAGTAGAGCATTCTGGGTATTGTTACATGCATTTGAGTAGTGTTCGCTCTAGTCGTTTGGAAGCATGCTTCATATGTTTAAAGTGGCTCAATTATGCATTATGAACATTTGGTTTAAGCTTGGACTTAGTAAATGAAAATGTCATAAAGGGGCACTTAGACTAGCAAACTGTGAGACTATTGTATTGAGACTTAGTGATAGGCCATGAACATCTACTACTTTCCATATTTTAGACATGATGACATAGAGATAGGCCTATGAGAGAGTTGTGATGTATTCCATGTTGCTTGACATGAGGACTTGGTATTTGAGACGGATCTTTTGTTACTTGCCATTGTGCTCATTCGCACATGCTTGTGAGGGTTGCTCCCTACAAGCCGGTACTCCGGAGATGGCCATCGCGATACATATTCGCCGTACGGGATTGGGCGCCGAAGTGGATTTCCGTGGGAAAGGCTCATTCCTAGAGTGGGGATGTTGACTAACACGGGGCCATTAGGCTCGGCACCGGCCAGACAACCTACGGGTGGGTCTCAGGGCCAGACAGTTTTCGGGCGGGTCTCTTCAGATTTGATTTTGAACATTCATCATGCCATGGGGACATTGATTAGAATAGTAAACAATGATATCTTTACTATTTGACTTATGGACATCATACTAGCGATACTTTGGTACATTCATACGAGAATAGCTTTTCTTACTTATGCTAAATCATGCTAAGTAGAGATATCATGTGGTAGCAAATATTCATGCTTATTTACTTGTCGTACATGTCGCTTTTGTTTATATCTGCTTACTGACCCCATTTTTAGTTTGGGCCTAGTGGTGCATTTTACTGAAGCAAGTAATTGCCGACTGGGAACTATTTTTAATAGTTCTCACGCCCCTGTTTCTATGTTTCCTTTTCAGAGCCTTCGGCACCGGCGGAGGCACGGGATCGCGGCAAGGGAGTCGTGTAGCTAGTTAGCGGGGAGCTACTTTTGAGCTTGGGCGGTTTACTCTCTTCTTTTTGGTTTTTGTGAGAGAGAGTTTTGTTACCATGTATAGAGACCACTCATGTTTTATGTTTAGCTTTTGTATTTGGGATTCTTATTGTATTACTTCATGCTTTTGTTTAGTGGACTTTCGGCTTTATGTTCATTTCCTTCAACGTAGAACTAAATGTACTTCGCTCTGATGCTTCTAGATGTTCTCTTTTATCGTCTTATTTATTGTTTTGTTTTAGACGCCTTGTATGTTTTGGACATACCGCGGGTCTAGGCACGCGCCGGGCGGGCTTCCGCTGGGTCCTGGGGCGTGACAGATTAGTTTGGCATCAGAGCCTAGGGTTAAGTCTTAGTGGACCTAGCAAACCTTAGGCCGGTTGGACTATAGAAAATAGGCTCGTGAGAGACGAGGTCTATTTGACTTGTAAGCGAAAGTATCGTGATTGGGTATTTTGATAACTCTAGAAAGTGGAGTTAAATTGAGGTGTATAGCTCCTAACTTCGCGAAGAGTTACGTTGGCGGCCAACAACGTAACATCGGGAGTTAGTAGTGAAGCACATTTCATTACTTTCGCATGATTTGGGGTATTATCCGCTTGAGCGGGGATACGATAGCGTGGGTTACTAACTTACGCTTTTATGATGTTGTAGTGAGATGCCGATCACTCGCTCCCAATCTGCCGGAGCGGATAATGCGGCACATCTTGAGAAGGTCGAGACCTCCACTACCTCCGGATCCGGCGAGGTCCAAGAGTTGAGGAGCCAACTTGCGGCTCTCACCGATTTGGTGACACAGCAGGCGGAGGCGGCCCGACAGCAGACGGAGGTGGCGCGCCGATAGGAGGCGCGAATGAAGCGCCTGGAGGACCTTCTTTTACAGCAGGCGGCAGCTTCCAGGGAGACTCAGGCCCCTACACCGCCAGCACCAGTTTGGACGTCGCGCCTAGAGCGCCGTCCCCTGCGCCCAGTTCTTCGCGAGCAGCGCCTGCGGCCGCGCCTCAGGAGGAGGCCATCACGGTACCACCTGTGCAGAGGCCCCCGGGTGGAGCAGCTTTTCCTACCTTGGTCGAGGGAGCGGAGCGGGACAGATTGATGGAGCGCCTCAACGAGTTCAGGAGGTGCAGTCCACGGATCTTCGACAGCGAGAAGGTCGACCACTGGATCGTGGAGAAGTGGTTGATGCATATGGAGAAGCTCTTCCGCGACACCTTCGTGGAGGAGAG
>NC_033628.1:4203363-4263214 GCF_001540865.1 Ananas comosus
AGGGCTCGAGCTCGCTCGACTTGAAATTAGGCTCGCTCGAGCTCGGCTCGAATTAATTTCAATCCAAGCTTGAGCTTAAATTTAGGCTCGAAATTAATTTCAAGCCGAATTTGAGCCGAGGTAAGCTCGCTCGAGCTCAGCTCGTTTCCACCCCTAGGTTTACTCTTTCTTTTATTGTATTAGAGAGAGAGAGATTTTGCACCATGTATAGAGAGACCACCTGTGTACCTTCTAGCACTTATTTTGGGACTTCAGTTGTACTACTTTATGCTTTTATCTAGTGGACTTTTGACTTTATCTTCATTTCCTATTGTAGCTCATAGATACTTTTTGCTCTTATACGGTTTGATGTTTATCTCACTTCTTGCCTTATTTATCGTTTTGTTTAGACGCCTTATATGTTTTAGACATATGGCGGGTCTGGGCACGAGCCGGGCGGGCTTCCGTTGGGCCCCGGGGTGTGACATATCGAGTTTTCCACTGTTAGATTTAAATCTTTGATTATTTTTACCTATTAGATTATACTATTTAACCAATTAACCACTCAACCCTATGGGGCCCACATTATCCTAACCGCATATTTGTCAATCCAAGGGCTAAAAAACTAACAGTACCAATAGCTTAGTGCTAATGATAGTATTCCAGCCCTAGTTTCTATATATATCATATATGATATATATAGTAGTATATAAATATGGGGCTACTATAACTCTTATGAGTATAGACTCCCTTACTCATAAATTTTTGCAGGGACTTCTCTCTCTCTCTCTCTTCTATACAGAGATATAGAGAGAGAGAGAGAGTTCGACTACTATACTATTGATAGTACCAAGCCCTTGAATACTATCAAGTTTTCTGCCTTTGGATCTACCCCTTTGATCATTTCCACCCGTTAAGTTATACTATTCAACAACCACCACTCAACCTAAAGGACCACTATCATTCTAACCGCAATCTTTTATCCAATGGCCAAAAACTCGATAGTACCAATCGATAGTATAGTAGCATAATTCTCTCTCTCTCTCTCTCGCTGCTCTCTCTCTCTCTTCTCTCTTCTCTCTGCTCTCTCTCTCTCTATATATATATATATATATATATATATATATATATATATTATATATATTAATATATTATATATATATCAACACACACTATGGTACTATTATCGCTTATAAGTATAGGGCCCTTTTATTCTCACAACTTTTCAGCCTTTTGATAAGGATGTGCTGTTAGATTGATAGTGGGTCCCTACGGTTGAGTTGAGGTTTGTGTAAATATATTGATCTAACGAGAGAAAATTGATTAAAGGGCTGGATCTAATAGTCGAAAACTTATAAGTATATAAGAGCATATATCATAGGAGTATAGTACTGGACATATATTTATTATATATATATATAAATATATATATATATATATAGTCCGGCTGGGATACTATCGATAGCACCAAGCGTTTGGTGCTATTAAGTTTTCTGCCGTTAGATTTAACCTTTTGACTATTTTTACCCGTTAGATTATACTATTAAACCAATAACTCATTCAACTCCAGGGGCCCACATCATCCTGATCGTACTTATATAATATATAAGAGTTATATATTTAGGGATATTAATAAATAATTAAAATTTATAAATAAAATATTATATAATATCTCTATATAAAAAGAAAATACTATATATATAATAAATAAATATATATTTATCAAGAAAATTATATATATAGAGAGAGAGAGAGAGAGAGTCCGGCTACTATACTCTTATGAGTATAACCCACTTTGTACTTATAATTTTCGATCGTTAGATCTTCTTCTTTGACCATTTCTATCCGTTAGATTATACTATTCAACCAACAACTTACTCAACCCTAGAGGACTACAATCATTCTAACCGGGAACCACTATCATTTTAACTGCACATTCCTTCATCCCAACTATGGACCTTCCTCTTACGCAGTCCACGAGGCTGAAGTGGCCTCATGGATAGCGCAAAAACGCTCCATGAGTCGCAATTTTTTTGCTCCGCTTTTAGTTTTCCGCCGCTCTCGCACGGAAAACGAAAGGGAGAATTTTCCCCATATATGTAAAACTATTTTTCACGAAAAATTTTTTTACGTTGAACCAAACGAGCAGCAAACTAATTTTTTACCGAAAAGTTTTTTTCCACCAACTTTTACGTAAAACCGAACACACCCTTAGTGCACTACAAATACTTATTTTAAAAAGTATTCGTTAGGGTCCAATTTTGTACCAAATGTAGACTAGTATCTTTTGCTTAAGAGTTTGTTATTTATGTAATTACATATGATAATAGTCTTGCAGGTTTTAATTTTCTTTTTCCCCCTCCCAATAATAACGGAGAAGGTAACGCGTGCAGGTGGAACGAATCCTTGTAGTGCATACCATATGGTAGGTGGAACGTATATGTTATATGCATGGAGAAGTTGGTGCTGGTGCTGCGTCAAAATTCGTGATTATGACGCCCCAGCGGCAAGTCAGTATATACAACAAACTACTCATTAATTAACTATAGCCCCACGAGTGCAACTAATAAAAGTATAGTTAATTATGATTCCTTCCACAGTTGTTTGTTTTTTCTTCCCTTGGTTTCTTTTGTATTTCTCACGAGATTTTTGTATTTTTCCACGTTTCTTTCAAACGAACCATTACAATACTATTAGATTATAGAAATATATTTTTGAAACACTTTTGTATAAATATCTCATTATGCCAAAACGTTTTTTAAAAAATCTACTAAAACCTAAATATAAAGCTCAATCTAACCAAAAACAAAAAATTCTTGTACTCAATCAACCCCACCTAGCCCATTCGGCCCGATAACAAATAAAAAAGAAAAAAAAAGAGAAAAATTGATCACCATCTCCCCTTCTCCTCCTCCGCCGTCGTAGCCGACGAGCTAGGGTTCCGACAGTTGGAGTTCAGCCGTGAGAATCTCGTAGCTAGGGACCATAGAGGGTTACGATTACCACATGTTGCACGGCCACAGGCCGCTGGAGGAGTGAGTGAGAAACATCAAGGCGACCCTGCATATAGAGACCCTACATATAGCAATACATTTAAAAAGCATCGGTAATTTAGCTAGCAGCATTTTTTTTGACCTATACCGATATTTAAAAGTGTCGCTATACACCGTTTTGGTTGGAGTGAATGCACCTTATGTTTCATACCTTATATTGTTAAAATCGGAACGACGAAAAATAGATACAAAAAATAATTTAATGCAGGAAAAAAAAAGATCAGGTGAAAAGAGCACACCGATATTTATATGGTTCGGCCAACGGCCTACGTCCACGGACAAAAATGGAGCAAATAATTTATTAATGTCGAAAGACAGAGTATAAAGAAGACCTCTCAGCAGACCAAAACTTTAATTAGATGGAAATCGCCGAAATCTGCATCCCTACAGGCAACTCTAGGATGGCTCGGCTTAATTAATGCTACGGCTCCCCGTGACCGTACGGAACACCAAAGCACGAAGGCTCGGTTCTCTCCCAGCAACCGTACGGCTCAAGGGACTTAATTAATTAACATGCTACAGGACTTCTCTTAGCCGATTGGGAGCACCAAATTCTTAATTAATTTTCTTGGCTTCGTTAGAGTCGCGGCGTCATTAACTTGGCCGTAGCATGTATATATAATACATGTCTTCTAAGTAGAGTCTAATTCTAATTCAATTAAAATTACACTTCTAATTATAATCTATATATGCCAAATTAAATCTAAATTATATATAATCCCAATTAGATTAGCATTTAATTCCAATTTAGGTAACTATAAATCTAAATCAAATATAACAATCTCCACCTTGAATTGGTTTAATTTGTAGTTTAGCCGCCGCTATGTCGAGGTCACCATAAAACTCAACCTTAATTTAAATTCTCCTCAATGCTCCTTAACGCTTCGTGCTCCGTTTTATCCAAACGCCACATAGGGCCTCAAGTGGTGCCAATTGCTACCAAATCCAAACAATGCTTGAACTTGACAATACTAAGAGACTTAGCAAGCATATTCGCCGGATTGTCATCAGTACCAATTTTCTTAACAGTCACCGTGCGTTTCCTGATCACATCCCGAACAAAGTGAAACTTTACATCGATGTGCTTTGTCCTCTCATGAAATATCTGATCTTTCGACAAATGAATAGCACCTTGACTGTCCGAATAAACAATTGTCGGATCTCAATAAGAAGTAAGCTCTTCAAATAAGTCTCTTAACCACATAGCTTCCTTCACACCCTCTGTGATAGCAATATATTCCGCCGCCGTCGTAGACAGGGCAACAATAGGTTATAGTGAAGCTTTTCAACTAACTGCACATCCGCCAATAGAGAATACATAACCTGAAAGTGATCTCCTCCTATCCAAATCATCTGCAAAATCCGAATCAACATATCCAACCACACCATCCTTACACCTCCCAAACTTCAAGCAAGTGCTAGTGGTACCTCGTAAGTATCTCAAAATTTACTTAACAGCTTGCCAATGAGCCTTACCAGGATTGGTCATATATTTGCTAACCATGCTCACTGCGTAGGAGATGTCCGGCCGTGTGCAAATCATAGCGTACATGATGCTCCCGACTGCACTAGAATAGGGAACATGTGACATGTTCTCCCGCTCATCATCGGACTGCGGTGATAACTCGGCGAAAAGTCTGAAATGCGCCGCAAAAGGACTGCTCACAGGTTTTGCGTCTGTTATCCCGAAACGCTTTAAAATCTTCTCTATATATTTCTCTTGTGTCAAATGCAGTAGTCCTGACTTGTTGTCCCTCTTAAATTCCATACCAAAGATTTTCTTAGCAGCACCTAGATCTTTTATCTCAAACTCACCCTTAAGTAAAGCCTTCAATTTATTTATCTCAACTATGTCGCTGGAAGCAATTAACATATCATCGACATAGAGCAACAAATATATGAAATATCCCTTATCAAGCTTTCTGAAATATACACAACTGTCACGCTTGTTTCTGGAATATCCATGACCTGTCAAGAAAGAGTCGAACCGCTTATACCATTATCGAGGAGACTGCTTTAAGCCACAAAGCGATTTTTTTAACAGGCAAACATGGTCCTCCTTTCCTTCAACAATGGATCCCTCTGGCTATTTCATATAAATTTGCTGCTCAAGTTCTCCATGCAGAAAAGTTGTCTTAACATCAAGCTGCTTAAGATACAGGTCATTCATGGCTACTAAGGATAAAAGAACACAAATAGAAATATACTTCACGATGGGTGGAAAAATATCATTAAAGTCAACACCTTCTACCTGACTGTAGCCCTTAGCAACTAAACGAGCATTATAACTTGTATCTTCCATGCCGGGGATTTCGTCCTTTTTCTTGAAGACCCACTGTCTGCCAACAATTTTTTTGCCTGTAGGCGGTTTTACCAACTCCAATGTGCGATTCTTATGGAGAGACTCCATTTCCTCATTCATCGCCACCAACCACTCGGCAGAACTGGCCGGCACCAGAAATAGCTTGATTATATGTGGAAGGTTCACCTTCTTCTGTATCTTGTGCCACTGAAAGAGCGTAAGCAACCATATCTTCATAACTGTATCTCTGCGGTGGTTTAATATGTCTTTTTGCTCTGCTTGTAGCAATGTTCTGCCTCTCAACTTATGGGGTTTCAGTTACTGAGTTGTCTGCCGACTGAACTTGTTCTGACTGAGAAGAATCCTGCGATTGAACTATATCACCGGTCTCTACCTCTACCTTCTTGCTAGCACTCGGGGTCTCATCAGAAGAATTACGATTAGATTCATCAAATGTGACATCCCTACTAATAATTAATTTAGATGATTCAGGACACTACAATCTATATCCCTTAAACCCCGATGCATAACCAATAAAAATGCACTTTTTAGCCCTAGGTTCTAACTTGCCTTCATTAACATGAACATAAACAGGACAACCAAATATTCGCAAATTAGAATAATCAGAAGGGCTGTTACCGAACTTCTAAAGTTATGAAGTTACGGTGTATATTAGCTTGGAGAGTCATTGGAATGATTCCGGCGAGGTTCGAGAGCATTCGGGCGTTTTCAGTGCGCGTTGGACGTGAAAACGGGACCCGAAAGGCTATGTTGGACCGTGGACTAAATCCGGCATAAGCGTGGATGAAAAGATGATGTAAGTACGCTCGAAAATATGTTTTGGAGGTCTCGGTGCGATTTGAAATGAATCTGAGGCCTAACGAGCGAAAACGAGTGAAAACGGAGAGAAAACGGACGAAAGTTGAAATTTGGCTAAGTCCTTAATTACTGGGCTGAGAGGACCTATGGGGTCTGGTCCCTCAAGCCAAGGACCGGTCCCCGTAGCCCGAAAATGCCCAGTTCGGGCTGTGCACTATTTGCAAAGTTGAGAGGTCTAAGTGCAATTGTGTGCAAGTGGGGTTATATGAGAGTGGGTTAGAACTCTCTCCTCTCACTCCCTCACACTCTAAACCCTAAAACACATTCCCTCTCTCTCGTTAAGCTCTCTTTCTCTCTCTCATCAAGGAAGGCAAGAGGAGAGGGATTTGGTGGAGATTGAAGCAAAGAAGGTGGATCTTCTTCTTCTCACCTTCTTCCCTGGTCCATTGGAGCAAGCTTGAGGTAAGCTTCTTGGTAGCATCCATGGTAGCTTCCTAGAATATGGATTTTAATCTCTAGAAATGAATTTAATGGAATCTTAGCATGCTAAATAAGTGATAAATGCTTGAATCTAGAGATTAGATGGTGGATTTTGCAATAGTTGCAAACTAGGGCTCCAAATGGGGTTTTGCTATATATTAGGGTTTGATCTTAATTAACCCTATACAAACCTAATTGTTAGGTTTCCTGACGCGTTGGCGAAGTCGGTTCGGCGATCCGATGAACTTACGAGAATATATTGCAGGAAAAGGTGTTTTCGGTTTCGTTTCTGCCTGGAAGGCCAAGGCGGCATCCAAAAATTACAAAATCGGATTCCTAGCATCGCGGCATCAAGTTATAGACCTTTAAAATCTGAGGCCGCGAATTGACGCACGGTTAGTGACCATTTGCAAGATCGGGCTGAACCGGGCAACGAAAATCACGGGAGGCTGATTGCAAGTGACTACAAGCAATCGGAAAGCAATTTGAGGTGGGTGGTGCTCACCGAAATGTTAAGCTCGCTTCTATGTAGAAGCGATGTGAGATGTGTAATGGTAGTTGATTGCATAGAAGAATGCATAGGGTGGGTACCATGAGAATGAATGAGATGTTATGCAATAACTACTTAGGATGAATGTATATGCATGATGACGGATCAAAGAGTATGCTAGAAAGGATAGGCATATTAGCATTATGATAATGCATGCTAGATGATAATTGCATATTGATATGTTGAAATATATGCTAGGATAATGCATGATGATATGGTCTTGAAATACTAAATAGAATGTGCATGTTGATAATGTGGGTTATACTAGATGTATATGCATGCTGGCATCATAGAATGTAGACTCGGGTCGATAACTCTAGGTTGATAAAGAACTCGACATTGGAGAACAACAACATGTAGCTATAGTACTCAATGTGGACAATTAGGATGTCAAGTAGATCGAGTGGCATTGAACCTAGTGTTGTTAAACATAGGTTGGATATGTGTGGCATTTAACGTAGTGTCGTGAACCTAGGATGGATGCGAGTGGCATGTGAAATACAAGTGTAGTAGTCACACTATGGTATGAACATAGAGATAGATGAGTTCCCGAGTCGATTGATATGTTGCATGAGAACCTAGTGTGGTAGAGACACTTGTGACATGATGACTATAGGAATAGGTGGATTTCTCGAGTCATTGTTATCCCAAGTTGACAGGGTATCCTCAGTGGGCGAGGATTGGATCATATTCACATAGTCTGTTTTGGGTTTGGGGTGGTCGCTCCACACAAGCAGTGCACTTCGGAGTTGTCACATGAGAGAGGTAGCTCATGAGCGGATAGCTCACTGGGTGGGACACGAGCGGGGTAGCTCCTCACCTATTGGATTGGGACGTGAGTTCGGCGAAGAGCGGGGTAGCTCTTCACCTATGAGATTTGAGACTGGAGTTAGGGCGAGGAGCGGCGTAGCTCTTCACCTATAGCATTCGAGAAGCGAGTCGATCGAAGAGCGGGGTAGCTCTTCACCTTCGAGATTGGAGATGTGAGTTGAAGGCGAACCTTCAGGTTAGCCAAGTGATTGGGTGACAAACATATGAGTTGTAGTTGAATCCCAATAGAGTGGATTTGGTTTCCTAGTTGAGTGGATTTAAGGCTGAGGTGTAAGTGAGATGTCCTTTGCCTCGAGCCTGACTTTGCGCGGTATTCCGCGAATGATTGACTCAAGACTGAGTCGGGTGGATAGTATTGTAAAAGTAGATAAAACCTTATGAGCAGAATTGTCAATGACATGAATCTAAGATTGGGGAAACCTTAGAGGTCAGTTGGATGAGCTATGGATAGCGGAATAAAAGTAGAATCGGGTGATCTACTTAGTTAATTGCATTGCATGGTTGCATGATTGCTTATAGCATGTTGCGAGGCATGAATATGATGATTATTAGTTGCATATATTTATATCTGTGGATATTTGTTGGACTAACATATTTGCAGTGCCTCCTTGGACTTGGTGGGTCGAGCTTTTTCCTTGGGTGGCAGTACCCACTGGGAACCATGGACAATAATTCTCACTCCCGTGTTGTTTTTGGGAGTACAGGTTCACACCTGAGTGGCACGGCGGCGCGAGGAGAGGGCGTAGCTCCGTAGATAGCGCCCTATCACCGAGACCAGAAATAGCGGTACCCAGAAGTGGTCTAGCTTAGGGATTGTAAAAAGGAAATAAAACAATGTTGTAATAATGATGATTGTATTCGGAAGAAAATGTAAATGCATAACATGGGATGAATGCTTGTAATAGCTTAGTTGTATTATGTTTTTGATACTTCCTTATGCAATCTATGATTGATTTCTGTTCTTGGTTGGAACATCGTGAATTGTATTGATTGCGACGCGTAGGATGTACAGAAAAAACTCTGTCCGTTCGGCGGTCTGTTCGATGTACCCAAACTCGACCAAATAGGGGGGGCTCGGGGCATGACAAGGGCTCCTAAACCATACCTCCTCCGGAGTTTTGCAATTAAGTGCTGAATATGGAGATCGATTCACCAAATAGCATGATGGTTGCTACATGCTGAATTGGAAATTGACTTAGAAGAAAATATATACATTGAACTTGTCATCTACTTAATCGGATTTTAACATTAGGAGCTGTTTTTTACTTTTGTATCACTGCTATTAGTGCGTCGCGGATATTTAGATTGGTGTAGATTGAGATTACACTCGTGCTGAGATGCCAACTGAATTTTTATAGTATAGTTTAGGTTGCTCCATATTGTCGGGTGTCGTCTGGATTGATGGTGGATCTAGATCCTTACTTTTTGCATCAAATCGTGACGAGGGCACGCGAGCTTTGGTTTCCGTATCCGTTTTACCATTTGCATCGATTATAGCTTGTGCCAGCCTGATTAAGCTCGATAGAGACATGCTTCTATACTCGATAGGGTCGCGCCCTCGAGTGCCGCTTCGGAGTTTGGCTTTCTTGCGTTGATGTTGTAGAAGTCCCGTTTGGGTATTTTACTTGGACCGACCACCCCTCTGGGTGGTGTGTAGTGTAGCTTAGGCACAGGCTGGACTAGTCAGTTGGTGGTCCCTTTGGATTGGGTCAGTGGTGACTGTTCTCAGCTAGTGATGCATATGTACACAGAGAGCATGACATGAGTAGTGGTGGTGTAGTGGCATATTAGCTGTATGTTATTTTAGTTTGCCATATTGTTCTTTTACCTACCAGCTATATTGTTATTCTCATGGACTTAGTGGGTAGGCCGTTGGGATCAGTGATGGTACCCACTGAGGGCTACTTGTTTTACAGTAGTTCTCATACCCATTGTTACCATTTTCTTGCAAAGCCATCAGTTGCCGATGCTACTTCTAATCAAGGTAAGGGAGTCGTGAGTTAGATCTCTGTCTACACCGGTCGTTGAGCTAGAGGAGTACCCCTTTCTGGAGATAGTTCTTTTGTATAGTCGTAGATACAATTGTACTTATTTTATGGAGCGAAGTTGTGAGGTGATGATGATATATTTGGTTTATTTTATACACCTTGGATTACATGTATGTACAGGTGACTATCTATTACTATTTATTAGCTCTGTTAATATCTCGTAGTAGTTCTTGTACTATTTACAAGTTTTTCTATCGCTTCATCTACACAGGGTTTTTTGTGTATGCGGCGGCGGATCCTTTGCCATACCCCGGATTGAGCCTGAACCTGAGGCATGACAAAAGGTGTTTGAAGCAAAAGACCAAAAGCACAAAGGCACAGCATAAAAGATGTTGTCAGCTTGAGGAGGAGTCCTCGATAGTTGAATGGCGTCGAAAATCTCAATGGCATGCCATAAGTCAGCGAAGGACACTTTGACTCGATCTAGCCAAGCTAGGTATGCCTCTGAGATGGTGGGTCCGGTGCGAAGGCTCTTTTATAGTGATCTCGAGGAAGATTAGGAGTGGAGACAAATAATGTTCGCCATTAAAGGAAGCCCTTATGCTAAGAAAGTAAAAACGTTTTGACAGGGGGCCCTACAAAGGAATGGCCGAGGACGAAGCGGGAAGGGTCAGACACAGATGACTTCAACCGGTGGGAGTCAGTATTAGAAAATAAAGAAAAAGGAGGAATTCGAGCCATTGGAGAAAGAGGCTGTAGAGAAAAGGAGTCGAGAAAAAAGATGAGAAGGCGACTTGGAGGAGACGATGTGGTGCCGTCGGAGGGAATTTTGAAAAGGTTTTGACGATAATAGCAATATTTAATGCGCTATTTAATGCCATGGGTAAGACAAAAGGGCATAAAAAATCATAGCCATCAAAGAAGGAAATCAAGGACGAAATAATTAAAAGGCGTGGCCAATCGAGGCCGCCGAGAAGAGAAATGATATGACCGAAAAGGACAATAAATCTCAACCTTAATCTAGGGGCGTCTGATCTCAGCTGTTAATTAAGTAACATCAGTCACCCGTAAATACCTATTTGGAGACTGCCAGGGAGGCATTGTTGGTGCCGAAAAAAATAGTGCCACATGGTAAGCGGTTCGGTCTATGTAATCAGACAGCATAGACAGCATGGAAAAAAATAGAAGGTGACATGTGGTGCACCAGAAAAAGTGATTTAGGCGGGAATGGTTGGAGATGTGGAAAGAGAGTTCCATGCCAGCAAATTATCAACCGAGGCACACCCAGAAGAAATAGGAATGTGGCCGAAGAAAACTCCATGATAAGAATTACCCAATATCTGCATATGGGAGAATATTGCTACTATAAATAGGAAAAAGCACGCCTAGAATAGGAGTCCTGCACATGAGCATGGGCCACAGCAAATTTCAATTTCTTTTCAATTCCCAACATTTACGACTTTTTAGGAGCAGTCCGCAAATTTGCCTTTTCCTTTTTCTATTTGTAAGAGCTTAGTTAATTGTTTGCTAAGAGCTATTGTAGGAGTAGATTTAGTTCCTATAACAGCTTTTGTAATCGCCCTTCTTTAGTTAATAGAAATAGTTTCGCTCTTTCAACTGAGCTCGCCTTTCGGTTCATTGGTCAATAGTTAGTGGAAGAATCTAGTCGGGCTAATCCCTCCTCAACTGAATCGTGTGACTTAGTAGTGGCACATTCGAGGGTCATTTCAGGAGTCGATTCGCACCCCGAGGAAGTGTCTGACCTGGTCGATCCATTGATTCGGTCAATGTCACCCCGCTAGCCCAACACAAATAAATCCAACACTTGTTATTTGCAAAGCCTAAGCCGCTCTTTGCAAGCTAGGCTCGAGCATCCGAACCCATCATAGCTATGTCTGGTCCAAAATCTGGATGCCCAGTGGGTCCGTCTATTTCACAATCCAAGCGGTCGAAACGAGAATCGAGCGTCCAATTGTTAAATTCGTCATGCGAGGGGTGCTCTTGAGTTAAGCATCTGAATGGTGTAATGGGTGCCCATGAGAGACCATTCAAAAGGTGTTCTAGAGAATTCGGGCATTCGAATGCCTATACTGCATGATCCAACTCTTTGGTTGAGGATCCAGAAGCTTTCCAGATGCCCTCAAGTGAGGTCCGAAAACATTTAGGCACCATAGGACAATCCGGGCACTCAAAAGTAGGCTTCCAAGAACCTTTGCTCTTAATTTAGATGAGCATTCGAAGGAATCTAGGTGCTGTAATGGACACTCCGAAACTATTTCGGGTACTCGAAATTCTATTCCGGGTGGCTGAAAAGGTCTGGAGTACTGAAACCATTTCGGGACTCTATTTTGATTCGAATTGTTTTCAATTCGATCCAAACTTGGTCTAAATCTTTCTAAACTCATTTTATTCATGTCTAACATGACTTAATCGGCACTTTGTCATTTTACCCAAAGTGCGATATATTATAACAAACTTGCAATGACAATAATCACCCAAGAAAATGTATCAGTGGCCGCTACTGTCGTATCATTATAGTATTAGAGAAGAATGGATTGGAAACGTTTTTTTTTTTTTACTTTTGAAAATATAAAATGGACACTGTTAGCTATCATGCTACCAAACTAAGCCTATAAAAACAAGCAATTTCTTCACTACCAAAATCTAAAATATCGTGTGAAAGATGAAACTTTCTTGGACTAAATATCCACAAAAAAACACAAACCATTTTAATGGAGCCCTATTCCTTAATAAACATTTTAACTCCCATACAAAAGCGAATATATTCTTTCTTAGGGTTCAAGCAATTTCTTCACTACCAAAATCTAAACTATCGTGTGAAAGATGAAACGTTCTTGGACTAAATATCCACGAAGAAACACAAACCATTTTAATGGAGCCCTATTCCTTAATAAACATTTTAACTCCCATAAGAAAGCGAATATATTCTTTCTTAGGGTGTGTTTGGTTGAGCATAAAATACACCGAAAATTACTTTTCGTCTTGAAATTTTTTTTTTTTTTGTGTTTGTTTAGCCATAAATTTTTTTTTTTTTCAGAAAACTATTTTTATGGATTTGAAAAACATGGAGTGTTTTCGTTTTCCACCGATTTTCGACAGAAAAAGAAACTCAAGCCACATTAAATTTTTTTTATTCCTTTTTTTCCACCGAACCAAACAAATATAAATTTTTTTCTTTCTACCAAACAAATGTTGATGGAAAATTATATTTTTTTTCTTACAAACCAAAAACTACAAAACATAAATTTCACTTCCACTATTTTTTTTTTGATGAAAATATTTTTCACGATTTTACGTAACCTAATATCCCCTAGCTTCAAAAGAGAGGGAGAGAAAGAGAGAATTATATATATTGTTCCTTTTATGGTGCTAGCTATTTAAAGCTCCCTAAAATGGTGCTGTTTTTTCTTTTTAATGAAATTTAGACATAATTTGATTAATTCTAGTATTGTTTAATACAATATTTATTTATTAATTGGTTTATAATACCACATCTTAGTGGAGAGGGATAAAATGATTTTCAGTTGTAAATGTTAACTTTCGTTGTTTGATTACCGTAAATAAAATACGGCCATAAATTTTCTAGAATATCATAAATGACTACACTGGTGCTTGGATGAATCGATTACGAGAGAAAAAGAGAAACAAATAAAAGTAAAAATAAAAAATAAACTTATGCGACTTGTTTCACTCTCTTGGGTATGGAAAATTTTGATAAACCAAATAAAAGAGTTGGAGAACTTTAGTGCCAAAGTTATTAATTAATTTTTTATCAAACAAGTATTGGTGAAAAATAATTTAATCTAAACTTTTATTCAATTGGAAGTCACTTTTAATTGAAAAAGGATATAGAGGCTAGTTTGGCCAGTTTGGGCATTAGAAGCTACTTTGACTTTTTTTTTAAATCTCATTATAACGGCGATATTTTTTTTTAAAATATTACTTTTCATTTCTATGATAAATACAGTATCAAATAGGAGAATCAAAATACCCAAAACCAAGAAATTCTTAATAAAGCATATAGTTTTTCAGTATACAAAATGCAACATAAAAAAAAATTATATATAATTTTTTCAAGGTTTCCAAACATGCTCGTAGGGTGTGTTTGGTTTGGATTACTCCGTCAGGATTATAGATAATCCTGTCAGGCTTACTACGTTTAGTTTATTCAATCTGTAGTCGGCAATATGGTATTACAAATGGTGTAGAATTATTCTGAAAATATTATCGAGTTGGGGCTTGGGTACGTATCTCGTATTACTGATAGCGGATTATCTTCCATGTTATGTAAAATTATAAATTTACCCCTCCCCCTAAACTCTTTAAATACATCATTTTTTAAATTTAAATTTAAATTTCAGTGATTTACTTGAGTGGATTTGCTTGTCGAGATGATTTGCGGCCATAGCATTATTCACTAAAGATGGTTTAAACCGCCCCTATAGAATTCTAGTAACTTCAAGACTTTAGTTTTTCCACTATTCAACATTGTGGTAATGTTATTTTAAGACACAACTAAACTATATTTTTTGTCAACAAATACACTATAAATAATAAATTTACAATTTTAGATGAAATCAACTACCTCCGTTCAAAAACACTGATTTAAGGTAGTGAAGTATATGTTGTTGGTCCATTTTGATAAAAATATAGTAACTTCAAGACTTTAGTTTTTCCACTATTCAACATTGTGGTAATGTTATTTTAAGACACTTTTTATTTATATTTTTTGTCAACAAATACACTATAAATAATAAATTTACAATTTTAGATGAAATCAACTAC
The DNA here is from genome assembly GCF_001540865.1 of Ananas comosus. Classification (NCBI taxonomy): domain Eukaryota; kingdom Viridiplantae; phylum Streptophyta; class Magnoliopsida; order Poales; family Bromeliaceae; genus Ananas; species Ananas comosus. Next base: position 4,218,172 of record NC_033628.1, read on the forward strand.
CTCCGTTCAAAAACACTGATTTAAGGTAGTGAAGTATATGTTGTTGGTCCATTTTGATAAAAATATAAATAAAAAAAAGATACAGCAGAAAAAAAGAAAAAGTTGAGAACAACTCGATAGAAGCTTTCGTTGAATTTAATTATCTTAGAGTTATTAACTTATGTCCAAAATAATAGATTTACTAATAATACAGAGGCTTGCTAGTGAGAAAGTGATAATCTAGTATTGTCTTTAATAAAATAAATATAAATAAATTTGCAAATTCAAGGTAGAGATTGATAAGAAAATGGCAGTCTAATAATGTCCTTAAAAAAAATAGTACAATGTTAAAAATAAAAATAAAACTAAAGTAAAATTTATATAGTAGGGCTTAGCTAAGCCAAAATTCAAATGTATAGAACATTAGTTTTATAGCCAAACTAACTCAAAAGCAGTAAGTAAAACTGTCTCTAGGTATATATTCTCATGTGGAGGCAATTAAAATGCCTCTAAAAGAGGACAATAAGATAAAGTAATCATCTCTATATTAAAATGGTTTCCCAGCAAAACCTTGGTCATCTATTCCTAATTTAGGCCAAACTATGCATTTGGAACTTTGTATCTTGTGATTCCCTACAATTAGAAAGGATCTCAATTAGTTTAGTTGGATCCATCACCCAGAATAAGATTAGCAATTTGCTTGGTGATTGCTAAGATTGTTTCTGAATCATTTTCTAGCTGATCAACTATTTAGGTAATTGGGTATCAGCATCATCAATCCTAAGTTCATTCTTTCATTGATCTGATCTTTATTATTTACGCATGTAAGTGGCGGTGTCAAGAATACCTTAATTTAAAGAAAAATTACTACAGAAAAATTGAATATATAGCTGAGTTGAGCTTTTAGCCACCGGATCTACTAATATAATATAATAGGAGGTACCTGAGAGGTTTAATAGAAGATTTACTAGTGCTTCTGTGAATAGCTAGTTCTAGACAAATTAATGTTTACGGTCATTGGTACCCTTAGGTAGTGTTTGGCTGAACAATTAAAATTTCAAAGATTTAGATAAATGTTTTCTATTGCACATGCTCTCTCTCTCTCTCTCTCTCTCTCTTTTGTAGCATACAACCTATTTCGTTCATTTTCAAACGATGTTTACAAAACTGGGTTAAATAGTAATCCAAAAATATTACTGGATAAAGCGTCATTGATTCAACTAGTGTCAACCAATGGTTAAACAAATGACATCAGCACGTCATCATAATTATTTAATATTATTTTTAATTTTAGTATATAGAGAAATATATTCTAGCATCATACTTACTAATTTCTAAAACAAATTAAATAGATATAAGTTTCCAAATTTTACTTTTTATAAGATATATCTATGCTAGTAGAAAATAAAATCAGTTATAAGTTGATTTAAGGTCGTTGGATTTAATATGACCTGATACAAAAAAATTCAACCGGTTTTAATTTAAGGACCAGTTCACTAGTTTGATAGTTGAATTTGTCAATCACAGTTGAATCTCAATTTCTAGAAATATTTAATAATATGCTTAACCCTTCATTTTAAATTGTACAAAATAAAATTTTCACACAATCAAAATATTTTTCTAAATTGTCTTACGAAAACTAACGGGTGTCCGGTCACTTATCTTAACGCAGCTTGAAATAGGTTGATATGATCCATTGGTGTAGCACTTTGCCCCGTATAGTACTTAGCTCTCACACTTTCATCTAGTATTCGGCTCTCATACGAATTGTAACTATCCAACTCGCCAGCAATAATAACTTGTTGGACTCAAACCATCGGCCCAAAATGCTTAAAGCCTAGTTATTATTACTAGCGTGCGAGGTCTCATATAAACTGATCAAATTCAGTATACCATCCGATGTGAGACTGTTGGAGGCGTTACAAACTCTCCCTGTTTAGATCCTGACATCCTTGTCGGGTCCAAATCAGATCACAGATGCAAATCAGAATTATCAGATGATGTGAGATTCTAGAGGTGGCTCTTACTGGTTCAAGAGGTGGCTCCCACTAAATTCGTTGGTGTAGCATTTTGCCCTGTATAATACTTAGCTTTCACACTTCCGGCTAGTATTCGGCTCTGATACCAATTGTAACTACCCGACCCGCCAGCAATAATAACTCGTTGGGCCCAAACCACCAACCCAAAATGCTTAAAGCTCAGTTATATATTATCACCAACGTGCTAGGCCTCATATAAACTGATCAGATTCAGTATCCCATCCGATGTGGGACTGTTGGGGGCGTTACAGAACGCCTCATGGGCGAGAGAAACACAACGAATTAGACCCACTAATCATCGTGGCTGCTCACGCTTCGCCAGATATGGAGGTGATGGTAGTAGAGGAGGGATCAGATTTCTGGTCGAGAATGCTTTTGAAGCATGTTCGCGACCAGTGTGGCCGTCAGCGACGAGGTGTTGACGGTAGTGAGAAGAAAAAATTTGATCCACGATGAATGTCCACTATTTATTTAAAAGTTACATTATTCAAATATATATTGTTCTATTTAGTAAAAAAGTTACACTATTTTACTGTTTAATATACATATAAAAGAGTATAATTTTTTTGCTAAATAATATAATATATATTTAAATAATACAATTTTTTAATAAATATTGCAATATCATATTGCCGACTTGATTTTTCTCCTTTATTACTGCCATCGCTTCGTCAATAGAAGCACGATCACGAACGAGCACCTGAACCTACATGAGGATCCCTCTCATCTTTACCACGGCGACCTCACCCGCCGATAACGGTCACGGCTACAGTCACGAGCAAGTCAAGCTTCGTTATCGTTCTTTCCCTCATGTGCGAGACAGAGGAGAAGCACGGCGGCAACATTGGAACGCCACAGGAGAAGTGAGAGGAAGTAAGAGTAAAAATAGAGCAAGAAGAGAAAGAATAAAGATATTTTGATTATTCAAAAAAATTTGAGTTAAATCTGTACCAAAAAAAGGTGGCCGACTGTAACAAAATTGCAAAATCAGTAAATTTATTATACAAAAGGACCTGAAATTCTAACATAACTGAATAAATTACTCTAATAGTACAAAATTAGTTAAAGAAACAAGCCGATAAGAAACAAAATTAAGGGGCTGGTAGCCTAGCCAAGGGATTGTCCTTAGATTTTTATCTTCAGATAGAAAGAGCTAGTCGGCATTCTTTACGTATGATGTGTAATAGGCAATCCTTCATACATATTTTTTATTAAAAATATTTAAATCGGCATCTTCCACCATTGAAGTCTGTTTGTGACGGCAACGAGATGGTGGCAATAGTGAGAGAAACAAATTTGATCGACAACAGATATTGCATTATTTGTTAAAAAGTTATAGTATTCAAACTTTTATTACACTATATATTTAGTCAAAAAGTTGCATTAATTTTAGTTTAATATATGCATCAAATAGTATAATTTTCTTGTTAAATAATACAACATATGTTCAAATAATGTAACGTTTTAATAAATAGTGCAATATTTCTTCGTTGACTAGATTTTGCTCCTTTACTATTGCCATCGCTTCATTGGTGGCGGCCACGATCGCGTACCCGCACCTAAACCTACTTTAGGGGATCCTGGACCAGTGATCATCGCCTTCCTCTATTGGAACCTTCATCTCCTTTTCGACGATGCTCCGAGTAGTCCCACCCTTGTTTTTACCATGGTGACCTCGTTAGAGAACGCCGATAACGATGATGGCTGCAGCCACGAGCAAGTCAGCTTCGTAATCATCCTTTCCCTCGTGCGTGAGATAGGGGAGGAGCGCGGCAGCAACATTGGGACTGCAGAGGAGTGAGAGAAAGTGGAAGGAAAAAAAGAGCAATAAGAGAGAGAATAAGAGTATTTTAATTATTTAAAAAAATTTCGGGTTGAACCTACACACAAAAAAAATATTAGCCCACTGTTATAATATTGTTAAATCAGCAAATTTTTTATTAAACAAGAATTAAAATTTCTAACCTAACTAAATAAATTACTCTCGTACAAAATTAGTTAATGAAATGTGCCGATAAACTACAAAATAAAGGAATTTGATTGTCCAGCCAAGGGAGTGTCCCTAGATTATTTATTTTTTTTGGGAGATAGGTAATTAACATGCTACCCGCTTCATTTATTTTATTTTGAAATAAACTTAACTGGTAATGTGAATCAACTAGGATTCGAATTTGGGACCTCGGACACCAACCACCAAACCTGTTGCCACTTGCACTAGGGGCGGTCAGTAGTGTCCCTAGATTTTTATCTCCAGAAAGAACTAGCAGACATTCTTTACATACAATGTGTAATATAGATGTCAGCAACCCTCCGTACATATTTTTTATTAAAAATATTTAAATCGTCATCCTGCAGTTAAAGTTGGAAAATTTACAGTTATCATAAATTTTCAGCTAGTAGAAATATTAGAATTTCTGAGATTTCATATTCGCAGTTTAGTTGTTTTATATTTCTAAATAATTTATTTTTAAAGGAAAAAATAAAGTGGATAGCTTTGCTCGCTCTCTTTCTCTCTCTCTCTCTCTCTCTCTCTCTCTAAATTCTGATAATTTTGGTACTTAATGGGATGTGATATGTGATATTGTTAGATTAATTATTAACTAGTGTAGTAATTCGTGCGATGCGACAGATAAATAAGTAGAGAAAAAATAAAAAACAGCAACAAAAAAAGAGAAAACTACGATAAAAGAAGTGACGATAAGGGGAGGAATTCATCTTGTTGATAAAGGAAGGTAAGAGCCGAAGGAAGTGGAAGAGGAATAGTTCGGCTCAATGTAGAGGTATGATCCAGTTCGATTCAATCACAAAAAAAAAAATCCGATTTGGTTCAAGAAAGAAAGAGAAAACTATGTTGAGGGCTTAAGTCGATTTGAGAGAGGCCACACTCAATAATTATTTATTTGGTTTAAGCAAAGAAAGAGAAAAAATCAGTTTGGTTCAAGTAAAAAAAGAGAAAAATATGTTGAACACTTGAGCCGGTTCGGGATGGACCCCACACCAAACAATGAAGGAAACGTTGTCATACAGCAAATTTATGAAGAATAATGTATAGATATAGATAGATAATATATAAAGCTCCTAATGACCTTCCAGCTCAAGTGGTATTGTTAGTTAGTAACAAATTTGCAATTTCAAATAGGGTTAAATTAACGCACCATATAACCGCGCGCCCAACGTTTCGATCACCTGTTTATAGATAACCACATACATTTTAGAAATTTTATATTTGGTACCTAAAATATTAAAATTTTACAATTGATTATCTTGACTTACATTTTAACAATTTAGTGCAACTCACATTAGCCGAATAATTGCAGAACAATAATAAGCGCATGTCGGGAATATAGAACAGTCTTTTTAATGTCAAAATTCATCCTTACAAGAATGCAATAATTATGGCCATCACAAATGTAATTTTTGGCCTTAAGAGAGCTCTCTGATTTGCCGACATGCTTTCTCTACTGTTTCTTTATCAATTAGCTTAATACTAATCACTTCAAATTTTAATGAAAAGTTTAGATAGTTAATTACAAAAGTTTGAAAGTTTTGGTATGATTTTTATTCTTTTTTCCCTCAAAAAATGCTACATTTACAGACATTTTACACCGCATCAAACTTTCAAGAGTTTAAAAACTCCTTTCAGAGTTTTAGTATTTAAAACAAAGGATTAATAAGACAACTGAATAAATTTGGATCTCTAAGAGACTAAAATATAAGAATTATGCTACTATATTATCGATAATACCAAGCACTTGATGCTATCGAGTTTTGGGTCGTTGGATAAAAGGATGCGCGACTAAAATTATAATGGTCCCCTAGCTAGGGTTGAGTGGGCGGTTGGTTGAAAAGAATAATCTGATGGGTGAACATGATCAAATTAAGAGTAGATCTAACAGTAAAAAACTCGATAATACCAAGAGCTTGGTACTATCGATAATATAGTAGCCGGACTAAAAATATTAACTTATATCAAATTAGATTATAGATCTACAAAATTTTATAATTATTTTTATGTCATGAAAATATCCGTACAAAGGAGATGGAAAATGAACATGCAACCTTTCTTACCAACCCTATAATGCCTCCAATACCCATTTGGTACGGTGTCACCTTGTTGATGCCAAAAATTAGCGCGCCATAAGATAGACGGACTGCCCGCACGCACGAGCCAAAATAATAAGGACACATACGTGGTACACCATGAGCCGACAACAATCCGTCCGAAGGTAGAGAAATATTAGGCTGGAACAGTTGAGAAGGAGGCGTAATATGTGCAATCATGGCTATAGCACTACCTCCCCTATTAAAACCGATCAATATGTGGGTTGATAAGATATTACTATAAATAATAATTTTGAAGCCTGTATTAGATGTCTCTCTCCCCTATGAACGAAAAACCATTGCATTTTCAACACTTCTAATTTCAGCATTTACAGTTTTTCTAACAGTAGTTTACTTGCAATTTTTACTCTTTCAACATTTACAGCTTTTTCTAGAAGTAGCCTTAATCCAACTTGTAACCTAAGCTTCCCCACGATACAACGAACTTGGTTCATTCGACCGAGTTCTCGAATACTCGAATACTCTTTTCCTGAATCTTCGGCTTTAATAAGTGAAGTGAGATAGGATTCGGTTGAGCGAATCCCTCCTCAACCAAATTGCTTGATTTGATCTTGGCGCATTCGAGGGTCAATTCATGAGCTGATCTAGATCTTGAGGAAACTTCTAATCCGGTCAATAGTGTGACTCGGTCAACATCACCTCGCATCCAGTTTTTGCCTTAACAATTTTGCCACACTCGATGGAACTCTCAGGTATTAGTCTTTTTATAGATATGATGATTGATGAGAACCCTCTTAACCTTCGAAAGAGAGCTGATCCCAGGTCTTCTGGGAACGAACCAGTTATAGATACCGAAGATTTGAGTGAAATTCAAACGACACTAGCTGAAAGTTTTAGTCGTTCTGCTCCTCAAGAGTCGAACCTAGTTCAAACTCTCGCTCAAATGACATGAGTATCACAAAACTTTGACCAAAACAATTAGTAAAGTACGCCTCATTTTGTCACGTCCCGAATTACCACGTTTTCCCGGGCGCGCCCACAGACCCGCCGTATACATAGAAATTTTCAAGGTATACGAAGCGATAGCTGTACCTGTAATCAAATCATAGCTACAACCGGAAGTATAGACCTGCTAAACTGAAACATTTATATATAAAACATAAGGTTCATAATACATACAAAAGCTCTAGACCAACACTAACACCTCGCTCCAGCGAGTAAACCGAACATAGAGTATGTACATGAACAAAACCCACTATCTCTGACGGGTACTCCGCTAGCACAGCAACCAAGGGTAGGAAGAATCTAGCTCGCAACTTCCTTTCCACGGTTAGAATCAGCAATAGCAGCAGCCGCACGCGCAGGCTCTGCAAAAGAGGGGCAACAACTGGATGTGAGAACTACTGCAAAACAAAGTAGTCCTCAATGGGTACCGCCACCGACCTCAACGGCTCACCAACTAAGTCTACAGAAATATGTGCAATGGATAGTAAGGAAAGCTGGAGAGGAATCTACAGCTACATGCCACTATACTATCGCTAACCAACACTATCTATCTGTAGATATGAAAATGCATCACACTGACCCAATCTCACAAGGGATTGCAATACGCCCGTCCCGCTTGTCTAAACTACACCGTACACCGCCCCGAGAGTGGCCGATGGAGAGCATGTCCAAACCGGACTACTACGACATCAAAGCAAAGCAAGGTAGCCAGACTCCGGAGCGGCACTCGTGGGCGCGATCCAACCGAGTATGCAAGCGTGTCTCTGCCGAGCTCAATCAGGCTCTCACAGGCTGTAGTCAATACAAAAGGGTCTAACTGGTCTAACAACCAAAGCTCACGTACCTTAGACACAATTTGATGCAAATCTGGGTCCACCGTCAACCACGACGACACCCGATAGTACAAAACAGTCTATACACAACTGTACAATGAGCTCGGCCTCCGAGCACGAGCGTAAACTCATCCTACATAATCTGAGTATCCACCTTGCACTAACAGCGGTGATACAAAAGTATAGTAGCTCCCAAAACTAAATCTGATAACTTTTTAGAAAATGACAGTGTAGGTTTACTGGTTTTCTCCTAAGTCAATTCCAAGTTCAACATATAAAAAGGTTCTAAAATTAAGGCTCCAAATTCAGATTCCATAAAAGCTATGCAAATCGATGAATTGAGCTGCTAAATATGATACTAAACATAAAACATACATGCTGACAAAACTCAAACTTAGGAGGAAATCCAACAATTTCAGTAAACATCAACCTATCTCAAACGCTTGTCCAACGTCGGCTAGAAGTCGATAGGTGGAAACCCACTCGCCCGACCTTCAACGGCACAACCGCGACACCCACGCGCCTGAACTGTAACATACCAGATTTTGGTATAAAAATAAAAGTAAATAAAAATAGGGTGAGATACTATTTTTATTGGATGTAGAGGAGTAAAAACATAAGTCAGAACTGNTTTGGGGTTTTACAGGTTTGCACGTGAGCGGCGCGGCGGCGCGAGGCAAGGGCGTAGCTCCGTAGATAGCGCCCTACCCAGAGACCAGAGATAGTGGTACCCCGAGTAGGCATAGCCTAGGGGTAGAGGGAAATGAAAGAACAAGATGTATCAAATGTGTAATAAATTGTAATAACTCAGATTGTATGTTGGAGAGAAAAGTGTAATTGTGATGTAAGCAAAGTACTAATGTGAATGCTTGTAATAACATAGGATGTGTTTATGTTGTTGATACCTTTCCATATGCAATCTATATGTTGATTTCTGTTCCTGGTTGGAACATCGTGAATTGTATTGATTGCGACGCCTAGGACGTACAGGGAAAACTCTGTCCGTTCGGCGGTTTGTCGGCGTGCCCGAATCCGACCAAATAGGCGGGTGTCGGGGCGTGACATGAACGGTCAACCCGAGCAACGTCGAAGATAAACGAGCTCGATCCGCGACTCCCCGACGAAAGGTTCACACCAGCTAGAGAGATAGAGGGAAAAGAGAAGAACCCTGCTCTCTAAAGCTCTCTACACATATATATAGGCTGGGTAAACATAGGGTTGAACGACACATCAAAAGGAACAAACTGCCCTTCACCAACTCACTTTCCAGATGGAGTACCGGTACTCAGCTTGAATATCGGTACTCGGGCCCTCAGCCTGCAATCTCACGCACTGGGTACCGGTATCAGCCCGATGTAGTACCGGTACCCGAGCTCGATTCCGGTACTCGACATCAGGTACCGGTACTCAACATCGGATATACGCAAACCCGAGAGCATCCAGTTCTGCAACCTAACAGGGTTACCGGTACTTCCCCCCCAGGTACCGGTACTCAACACTGAAATCCTGCACTTTGTAGATTTCAGTGTCGGAACTCCACTCTTGCGTCGCGCTGAGTTCGTTTTGTGTCCATTTCGCACCAAAACGACTCTGACTTGTCACGACACTCTCCAGGCGTGTCGACAAGCCTCAGATGCTGAAATCACACAGGTAGCTAAACACCAGGGACACTACACGCTTAGATGCGATATTGGCCGTGGTCACGACCTCAAATGAGTGTATAGCTCGGATTAGGCAAATATTAGTCCGAAGCGATCAAATAGTTAGGGGACCTCAGGGCCCCCCAACTTTAAATTAGCTGAGGGCCGAATGCGTTTCAGGCAAACCCGCAATTACAAACCATGGCGACTCAAGTGTTGTTGCCACAGCAACGAGCATTGCAAGTGGCCTATCGGCCATTGAATGTTAACCCTGGACCTATAACAGAGGTAGCTTGGGGGCTACCTCCTCCTCCGCCTCCTCTGCAAGTCTTTCTGCCACAAAATGTAGGCTTAAGGGTTGGGGGGCAAGGCCCTAATGGAGGACAACCTTAAACTCCCGTTGCACCAAATGTTCAACCCACAGCTAGACAAGACAGGAATCAAGCTCAAGCACCTATTCTGGCGGTAGGAAACAATGAGCTTAATGCTCAAATTAAGAAGGCTATAAGAAATACCTTAGTGTTGGAGCCAAGTCGGCTATATGGCCAGTGTTTAGATCTCCATACCCTTCAAATATGGATGTGGAGCACCTGTATCCGGCAAACTAGAAGACGCTGAAGTTCGACAAGTTCTTGGGAGAAGAGACCGAGAATACTGTAGAACATGTTGCTTGGTTCACAGCCCAGTGTGGAGAAAAGGACGCTGACCTATTTTTGAAACTTCATTTATTTAATACGTCATTAACTAAGACAGCTTTTACATGGTATACAAACTTACCCGCCAATTTCGTCCGAGACAGGGACGAGTTGGAGTGAAAGTTTCACGAACAATTTTACATATCGGAATCTAAATTATCAATGGCCGATTTAGCTTTATATCGACAAAAGTCGGGTGCAATGGTCGAAAAGCATTTGAACTGTTTCAAAATGGCCAAAAACCGATGTTTCGTGAGGATGGCAAAATCTGACTTATGCCAAAATGACATTCAATGTTCTGCATTTTAAAATAAAGGACTATTTTGTAGATAAGCATTTTCCTAACCTATTTGATCTGGATGTTCGAGTTGCCCAATATGAGTAATTCTAGAAGGAAAATGAGAATGATCGGCCGCAATGGAGCAAAAAAAAAATCAGAGAAGAGGCAAGGAGAAATCCTTGATAGAAGAGCAATCGGTACAAGAAGAGCCGAGCCAATAGAGTGAAAGTGAAGAATCAGCTGATGAGGCCGAAGTGAATGCTGCTGAGATGGTAAAGAGCCGACAACCATATAAATATGCTTTCTTTAAGCCGACCAAGACCAGCTAGACTAAAGCTCGGGTCTCGGCTGTCATTCGGCCGTTAATTTGGCATCAATAGTCATCCGAAAGTCCATTCGAAAGACTATCGAGAGGGTACTGTTGATGCCAAAAATTAACGCGCCATAACATAGATGGATTGGCTCACGTACGAGCCAAAGAAATAAGGACACATGATACACCAAGAGCCAAAAACAATGCGCCTGAAGATGGAGAGATCTTAGGGGAGTAATGGTTGAGAAGTGGGGTATAACTTCCACGATCATGATTACAGCGCTACCTCCACTACTAAAACCGACCAATATGTTGGTTGATAAGATATTACTATAGATAGTAATTTTCAAGCCTGTAATACAGGTCTTTCTCCCCTATAAATGAGAAAACCACTACATTTTCAATACTTCTAATATCAGCATTTATAGCTTTTCTAGGAGCAGTTTACTTGTAATATTTACTCTTCCAGCATTTACAGCTTTTCTTAAGAGTAGCCTTAATTCTACTTGTAACCTAAGCTTCCCCACAATGCAACAAACTCGGTTCATTCAACTAAGTTTTCGATCAGCCGAATGCCCTCTTCCTGAGCCTTCGGCATTAATTAATTAGCGAAATGAGATAGGATCCGGTTGAGCCGATCCCTCCTCAACTGAATCGCTTGATTTGATCGTGGCGCATTCGAGGGTCAATTCAGGAGCCAATCCAGATCTCGAGGGAGCTTCTGAACCAGTTGACAGCATGACCTGGTCAGCATCGCCTCGCATCCAGTTTTTGGCTCAACACACCTAAAGTTTTGTTTTAATTAGGAGCGGCAATCCAGCACACTGTTTACGAGCCAGCTCATGTTGGGTTCGAAATTAGCTTAAGAACGAATTACTTATTTAGTAAACGAGTCGAACATAAGCTGGATTCAGCTCGCTCGTGTTAGGCCCGATAACAGCTAAAATACATATATTTTATATTTATATTTATATATTTATATTTATATATATAAATAAATAATTGTATATATATAATACAGATTTTTATTATTTAATTTTTAATTCAACCTAAATATAAAGTCCAACTCAATTATAAAAGACCCATGCATTTGCATAGTTTCAAGCATTAGATCAAAATCTATTGGGTAAGATTTCACTAATTTATTTTCTATTTGTATCATTTCTTATCCTTTTAACTTATTGTTCGCGAGCCAGGTCGAGCCGAACATGAACTGAATTTGTCGTCTCGGTACTTTAACGAGCCAGCTCGTGTGTCCAGCTCGTTTATATAATTTTAGTATCTGAATAAAATATTCAATAATAATTTATTTAAGACAAAATATTTTATGTACAATTAAAAGGTAAAAATTGACTTTTTTTTACGCAATATTCTAACTGGATCAACAGCGAACAAAATTGTAGAATCCAAGAAAAAGACTAATATTAATTAAGACCATATATAACTATTTTTAATCAGTCCGATTTTTTTAATAATAATATAAAATCAGAAGCTGCCGCAAATCAAGTTACTTTACTGTAAAAAAATGCTTAGATTAATTCGTCCGTTCATAGATTGATGCGACAAAAACATGATCGGATTCGCGAATAAAAAAAAGAAGCCCATGATAAGACTGGAGATAATGTCACATGTTCTGTCCAGGCGATGTGGATGCTTCATCCTGCGGACTTCGCCGAAACATTAAATATCTTTCCGAAGATAATGTGTGTAATCTGCGAGTTTGACTTCCATTGAAAGCTTGAGACAATTCTAGATCTCTCTTCAATTCCCTAGTCGTTCTTCGGTATTTCATGATGTGATCCTTGCCTTATGGTGCAAGAAAAACATAGATCTTTTTTCAATGACTCCAAACTAGTCACTGATCCAAGAGAGCACTTTCTTTTGTCTCTAATGATCTCTGGTTTCATTGATTACTTACTGTGTACTCAAGGAGAAGCAAAATCAAGTTTTTTTTTTTTTTTTTCTTTCGGATTTTTTTTTTGGAATTAGTTCAATTTATTTATCTATCTAACAACTATAAAGCTCCGGAATAAAACAAGTTTGATTAGGCTAAACTAGACGACCTTTTTTATTTTGGCAGTCTTATAATAGCAATTTCTGAATTTGAATTTTTTTCTTTTTTTTTGGCACTTATTTAAGCTCAAGTTTTAGTCCAATTACCGAACGTCCCTAGAGTAAGTGACACAGGGCTTGGTGGTTGGTATCCGAGACCCAAGTTCGAATCCTAATTGATTCACATTTCCAGCTAAGTTTATTTCTAAATGAAATAAACGAAGCGGGTAACGTGCTACCTATCTCTCAAAAAAAAAAAAAAAAAGTTTTAGTACAATTAGAAATTTCGAACTTACAAAAAGGATGACGGGAGATAATATTAAATATAATATACTGAAATACAATCTTTTCTAGCAATATCTGATATTTCTAGATTGCATTTATCTACAATAGCACTAATTTGGTGTAAATTCATACAAAAATTAACCAGGGCTCCACATGCACCCCTTATTAGATATGATGGATGTAAATTATATTTATATCTTTTTTTGAAAAAAAAATATAATAAAAAATACTTTTTTGAGAGAGAAAAAGAAAGCACAAAACCAACAACTTGTACACACTACATACTGCTAAATTTGTTGGATTATGCAAAAACATGTTTCAAGTCAATTTTACGATCAAACGTCAAGTTTTTGAGATTACTGGATGTTGAGCTCCGTAGTCAAATTGGTGGATTCTGTAGCCCAAGCTAATTTCTGAGCTCGTGCTGAAGTTTCGCATAACCAGAAGGTGTTTTGGTTGGGCTTGCACTCCAGCTCTAGAGCCAAACTTTTGCTCTTGAGCCAGACATCTGAAAAAACTTTCAGTTTCGAAGCCAACTGATTTTTATTTGAACCCCAAGGCCGTGGCAGACTTTCTAAGTTGGATTCGACTCTAACTTGGTCTAATCTTGTGCTATAAGAGTCGGAATGGATAAGAAACATCTTGAATATTGTTTTTAATTGGAGATCAACAATTAGAAGTTAATCATAAACTGGGATGAACGGTGGAGATCGTTTCAAACTAGAATTAGAAGTTTGGGATTTTAATCCCTTCTAACCGTTATTTTTCAGATAGAGCTTCATTGTAACACCCTCAAGGAGAGAGGAAAACGTGAGAGAGAGTCTAAAGAGGTATTCCTGCAACCAATCTACTCGTATTTTTTATGTCGTGGATTAATCGAAGAACACATTGAACAAGTCTTGTCGTGGACCTAGGTTGACACACTGTTGGTCGAACTATGTAAATTTTTTGTGTTCGATGTTATTACTGCTTTGTTCATCCTTGTGCTTCTGTTTTTTATTGTTCTCATCTATTTTCATCAACATACGATTCGATTTCCGTTGCACTCGTGTATCGTATGGGGTTGAAGTGTGCTTTTCTTGGCTGGTTCCTTCAATTGGTATCAGAGTGTTGGTTCTTTCTAATTTGGTTGACTGTGAAATAATGGCTAAAAATTTATGGTGATGAAGTATGAGATCCCTCGGTTTGATGGAACTAATTTCACATTGTGGAAGTTGAAGATACAAGCGATCCGATAAAAGATGCTTGTATGGTTGCGCTGCAAGGAAAGGAGAATAAGCCCAAAGGGATAATAGATAAGCAATTTGAATAGGGAGACGATGATTTTGGCAAACCAATACTTGGCATTGGATGATTCGGTCCTATCACTACAACAAAAACGGTCTATAGCGACACTTTTAAATGTAGGTACATGTCAAAAAAAGTGCTTCTAGCTAAGTGTTGCTATATGTGGGGTCGCTAGGTATATAGTGACAGTTAAAGAGTGTCGCTATAACCTAAAAGAGTGCTGCTAATTTACCAACACTTATTTAAGCATTTAGCAACTGCCGAAACTCTATCTCGTTGGCTGCGGTGGCGGAGGAGGACGACAGTAAAGGCTCTTCGTCTAAAATTTCAGTGGATTGAGTAGAGAGAAAAGAAAAAATGATAATTGATTTTTCTTTTTTTTTTCTTTTTTATTTGTAATTGGGCCAAATGGACTGTGTGTGATCGGTTGAGTAGAGTAATCTTTTATTTTTAGTTGGATTGGGCTTTATATTTAGGTATTAGTAGATGTGTTTTTAAGTTTTAGCATAAATAGGACACTTACTCAAAAGTGTCCCAAACATGTGTCCCTATAACCTAATTCTGTTGTAGTGTATTCAATGTAGAGAAAGAGACTACTGCAAAAAGATTCAGGCAAAATTGAAGAATCCCTCTGTTCAAAAGTCATTGGTGAACAAAAATTTCCTGGGGACAACAATAATACAATCTAAAGATTAAGGACGGAGCATCGGTATAAGAACATATAACTGCTTTCAACTCCATTGTGAGAAAGCTCACAGCTCTTGATGCAAGAATCGATAAAGAGGAAAAAGCAAGTATTTACTTTGCTTAATATCCGAGTCTTGAAGTAACTTGATTATGAACTTGAGCAATGTTGAAACCCTTAAGACGGAATCAATTGTGGTATCATTACTTACCAAGAAAATGTTGTGCAAATCTAGTCAAGAAAGCTCTTTAGGAGAAGCTATGATAGCACGAGAAAGACCTTTTCAGAGGAAGTATGGTGATCGAGAAAAAAGTCAAAGTCAAAGTCAAAATCTAAGGGCGAGAAGAAAGTAAACTGCTGGAATTGTGAATATCGGGGCACGTGAAGAATGATTGCCAGGTGAACAAAGAAGTTGGTGGTAAATCCGATTCAAGCAAATTTCAAGATAATGTGGCTGAAGTGGATGCTAAGTCAGCTACTTCGGAGAATGAAAATGCATTGGCCGTATTGAATAAATCTAAAATTGTTTGTCACTGGATCTCGGATCCGAGCATCGTTTCACATGAATCCTGATAAGGAGAGGTTTCATACTTAATTACAAATCATAACATGGTAGAGTTAACTATTTAGGTGACAACACGACATGTCCGGCGGTTGGAGTGGAAGATATCTATATAAAGATATTCGATAGTATTGTTCAGACAATATACTTACAAATCATGAGATGATTCAGTTTTCTATTTGGATGACAACATGGCATGTCCGGTAGTTGAAATAGGAGATGTTCGGATCAAGATGTTCAATAGTGTTGTTCGGACAGTTTCTAATATTTGATATATTCTCACACTTTGGAAAAGTTTTCTATCACTTACTGGAAAGTTTTGCAAGTAAGAGTGATTCATCAATAAAAAGGATCACTTGAAGAAATGCTAAGGGTGTTTGATGTTGATGAAGGGAGAGCAGGTAGTCAATCTTTATAGATTGGTGGGTGAGACACAAGTAGGAGAGCTGATTGTAGCAAGCACGAAAGTAGAGACTCTGATGCTGTGGCATCGTTGTTTGGGATACATGAGCTAGTATGGGCTGTAGGTAATTTCTCACTGTGATCTTTTTTTCGATTATAGGTCTACACCATTGGGTTTCTATATAGATTGCACCTGTGAGAAGCAAAGAAGGTTGACGTTCCCTCTAATGCATCAAAGGAGTAAGAGTCATCTTGAGTTAATTTACTTGGATACTTGATGTGTCGTTAAGTAGGTGTTCTTACTTTATCTCCTTCATTAATTATTACTCTTGGAATGTTTAGGTGTATATTTTGAAGTAGAAGTTCGATATGTTTGAGACTTTACGAAGTTCAAAGCTTTTGTGGAAAATAAAAAAGGTTTGGAAATCAAGTGCCTATGTTTTGATAACAGAGGAGAGTTTTGCTCAAGGGAATTGATAAGTTCTGTATTGAACATGTAGCACACTGGACCTTTGCAAATTGCGAGGTTCGAGTGTTTGGACAGTGTCCTGAGCTTTTCCAGACTTTCTGGTGGGTTGTTGACAGTGTTCCGACCTATGGCTCGTATCCCGAGAAATGTGGTTTAAAGCTGTGTACCAAAACCCGAAAAATCGGATTTTTGGCCAGCTCTCGAGTAGCCTTCAGAGGGTCTTGTACCGGTACAAGGTTGATGGTTGTACCGGTACAGCCATCGGACTTGTACCGGTACAGAGCTGCGGAACCCCCCAGACCCGAGCCTCGGGTTGAAGCATTTCGTGGGGCTTGTACCGGGACAAGGGCCCGTGTACCGGTACAAGGTGGCAGAATTTGAGCAGTTTGAACTGCAGGGGTGTTTTTGCGATTGTGGGTCTCTTATAACAGCACCCACGCCCCTCAGGGCCTTCCCTGAGCTGAGAACACAGGGAGACAAGGTTAGAGGAGCCCCATCTTGCCCCTCTTTGGTTTTGATCTCATTTTGTTGGGTTTTAATGAGATTAAACTTCTCTTTTTGCTTAATGGAGGTATTTCCACCATTGTTGAGGCTTGGAGCTTCGGTTTCGAGCTTGGTGGAGGGAAGATCCTAGAAGTTTGAGGACTTTGGACTTGGATTGAAGCTTCTAAGAGGTAAGTGGCAAGATCCTTTCCTCTAGTTTTGGATTTTGGAGTTTTCTTTGAGATGAAACCCTAGATTGAGAACTTAGGGTTTATTTTGGGCGTTTCGAATCTAGGGCTTTTGGAGCTAGATTCTTTGGATTAGAATCGTCCTTTGGGTTGGATTGGAAGGATTCTAGCCCTCTTTAGGTGCTTGAGGGAGATTTTCTACACATTAGGTGAGTTTTAGCCCTTTTGCCTTGTTGGTTAATGTTTGATCTTATAGTTGATCGTAATGCCCGTGTATCTCTTCGCTCAATACTTTTAGGGTATTTTGAGACTCGGGGACAACTTCGTTCGGCGAAACAAGGCACTACGTGACGGTTCGGTGGGTTTGACCTAGCCTATAATATGAGAAATTCTCATATATGGTGATATATGTTTCGTAAATTGGAAAAGCATGCATGTTCATACTAAATGTATTTATTATGATTTTTAGAATGCTTAAAATGCCTACGTTACATGTAATGAAATTTTGGATCTCTATGTAGTAGAGAATAGCATATGAAGCTTATGCGGGATTTTTAGCATTCTTATGTTGGATCATGTTCCTTATAGTGTAAATGAGCTTTGATTCATGCATTTAAACCTAAGTTTAATTGAGACATGAAAGATAACTAATATGCCATAAAGAGGCACCGAACTTGAATGTTATGTGATTTAGAGAGCTAATGTCATCAAGCGGCATTGAGCTCGGGACATGTGTGAACCTAGTGGATAGGGCCATTGAGGAATGTGGAACATGCTTAAATATTGAATGTCTAAGTGTCATAAAGGGGCACTAGACCTAGAGAACATTGGAACTTCACTTTGTGACTTAGAACTAGATCTTCGGGATGCTAGTGACTATACCATGTTAGAGACATGATGATTGGATACTTGAGCCTTTGACTATGCTTGCTTGCCATTTGTGCTCATTCGCACATGCTTGTGAGGGTCGCTCCCTACAAGCCGGCACTCCGGAGTTAGCCTACGCGACTTATGTTCACTCGTGCGGTATTGAGAAGCCTACGGGGTCGAGTGGGACATGGGTGAACCTAGTGGATAGGGTCATTGAGGAATGTGAAACATGCTTAAATATTGAATGTCTAAGTGTCATAAAAGGGCACTAGACCTAGAGAACATTGGAACTTCATTTTGTGATTTAGAACTAGATCTTCGGGATGCTAGTGACTATACCATGTTAGAGACATGATGAGTGGATACGTGAGACGTTGACTATGCTTGCTTGCCATTTGTGCTCATTCGCACATGCTTGTGAGGGTCGCTCCCTACAAGCCGGCACTCCGGAGTTAGCCTACGCGACTTATGTTCACTCGTGCGGTATTGAGAAGCCTACGGGGTCGAATAGGATAGACACATTCCAAGAGTAGGAATGTCGGGCTACCACAGGCACTTAGGCGGCACAAGCTGGACTACCTTGGATAGGCCCTTAATTGGAAATGAAAATCGACACAGTGTTGAGTGTGTTATAATCACTACTAGATAGAGATTAGTAGTTGGATTGCTTGGACTTGCTTCTAGCATAGTTTTGGACACTTGAGTACACATACTTACATGTAGTATGCTAGGAGATGTTGCTTATTGCATTCATATATACATTGTTGCCATGATAAAGCATTATCCTTATAACTTCATAAGTGAACTGTGACACTTACTTGTAGCCATGTAGAGACATATTGGTTATGATAAAGTAAAGGTGCATTATTTTTAACACCATGTTTAATTGTAATATAGCGGCTTAGCATTTTAATTCTGCTCTCATAAATGCAGTTTATTCTTTATTATTACTCTTTTGACTTACCCTTTTCTTTTGGGGCCTAGTGGTGCATTGAGCTGAGGTCAGTAATTGCCCACTGGGAACTATAAATTATAGTTCTCACGCCCTCTATTTTATATTTTCTTTCAGAGCCTTCCACGCCGAGAGAGGCTAGGGACCGTGGGAAGGGCGTTGCTTCGAGCTGGCTCTTCAGCGAGGGACGAGTTGCTAGGTGGTCTACCTTTCGATGTATTTTATTTTGGGAGAGGTTGAGAGCTGTACCAGTGTACTAGAAACCACCCTTTTGTGTACTTTTGGAACAGATATTGTTTTACCTTATGGTTTACTTTTATTGTTTAGTTGTATCCTTTCTCTTTCGTTATAGAAAGTAGAATCATACTGCTCTGATATCATTAGTTTTTGCTCTTTCCTTTCGGCTATGTTCCTTGCTTTATTTTCGCTGTTGATGTAGACGCCTTATATGTGTTGACATATGGCGAGTCTGGGCACGCTACCGGGAGGGCCTCTGCCGGTCCCGGGGCGTGACAGATTAGTTTGGTATCAGAGTCTAGGGTTGAGTCTTAGTGGACCTAGCAAACCATAGGCCGGTTGGACTATAGGAATTAGGCTCGTGAGAGACGAAGTCTAATTGACTTATGAGCGAAAGTATTATGATTGGGTTTTATGACAACTCTAAAAAGTTAGAGTTTGATCGAAGTGTATGACTTCTAACTTCGCGGAGGGTTACGTTGGCGGCCGACAACGTAACATCGGGAGTTAGTAGTGGAGGACACTTCCTTACTTTCGTATGATTTGGGTTTTATCTATTTGAACGGGGATGCGGTAGCGTGGGTTACTAACTCGCGCTTTTATGTTTTATAGTGACGATGCCGATTACACGCTCCCAGTCTGCCGGGGCGGATGATGCGGCACACCCCGAGGAGGCCAAGACCTCCGCTACTTCCGGATCTAATGAGATCCGTGACTTGAGGACCCAGCTTGCGGTCCTCACTGATCTGTTGGCGCAGCAGACGGCAGCGGCGCAGCGATAGGCTGAGGTGGCTCAACGGCAGGAGGCGCGGATGAAGCATCTTGAGGACCTCCTACTTCAGCAGGCGGCAGCTTCAAGGGAGACCCAGGTACCCACACCACCAGCACCTGTGGTGGACATCGCACCGAGGGCGCAGTCCCCCGCGCCCAGTTCTTCACGTGCGGCACCAGCAACCACACCTCGGGAGGAGGTGGCTGCGGCACCCCCAGTTCAGACACCGGCCACGGGGGCAGCTTTCCCCGTGAGGGCCGAGGGAGCCGAGCGGGATCGGCTCATGGATCGCCTCAATGAGTTTAGGAGGTGCAGCCGGAGGACGTTTGATGGCGAGAACGTCGACCACTGGATTGTTGAGAAGTGGTTGATGCACATGGAGAAGCTTTTTCGAGACACCTTCGTGGAGGAGCGGGACAGAGTTTGGCTCGCCACTCACTTTCTGGACGGCGAGGCCTACCGTTGGTGGTTGGATATCCAGGACAACCCCAACACCGACTTGGCAGCGATTACCTGGACGAGGTTCAAGAAGCTCCTTCTGGCGCACTACTTCCTGACCAGCGTCAAGAGGAAGATGGAGCAGGACTTGCGCAGCTTGCGCCAGGATGAGCGGTCTGTGGCCGAGTACGAGAGGGAGTTCTCCCGGCTACTTCATTGTGTACCGTTTGTTGTGAGGGATGACGAGGACAAGGCCGGCATTTTTTAGCGCGGATTGTGGCCTTCTATTTTCCGGTTGGTGCAGTCTTCCAACCTCCAGACCTATCGGGAGGTTGTGGATCGAGCATTGATTGTAGAGGATGGAGCGGCAGATCATCAGGAGCGTCGCGAGAGCTCGGAAAAGAGGAAGGAAAAGAGGCCCGCGGCTGAGGGTACGAGTCAGACGCACTCACGGAGGCCGCCGAGGCACCCCAGGAGCCGGAGCCAGTCGCGGGGACGTGGCTCGTCTACTCAGCGAGGAAGACCCGATCGTCGCCAGGCTCCCCGCTGCGTGATTTGTGGCGGTCCTCATTACCCGCGGCAGTGTTCACGCAGTTGGGGCAGGTGCTTCTTATGTGGCCAGGAGGGCCATTTTCAGTCGGACTGCCCGAGGAGTCCATTGCCAACGCCATCTTCGGCATCTGCACCAGCATCGCCAGGTCACAGTCAGGGGACATCTTCTGCACATCACCAGGCCGGGCGGCCGCCAGTTCTACGGCAGGCGGAGGGGTCACAACAGGCCCCGAGCGGGCGCATGTACGCGGCCCAGACTGAGGAGGCGGCGGCAGCCGAGAATGTGGTCGCAGGTATCATTTTACTTTATGGTATTCGAGTTAGAGCATTGTTTGATACCGGTGCATCACATTCATTCATAGACCGGCTGTTTGCCGAGTTGCATGGCATCCCACTTGTATCCTTATTCCACCCGGGCCGAGTTGTTGTACCCGACCATTCTTTCGACATTCGGGAGTTTTGCCCCAGTTGCCCTATTCGGGTTGGAGATTGGATCATGCCCGTGGACTTACTAGTGTTGCATAAACTCGGGGAGTTTGATATTGTGTTGGGCATGGATTGGTTAACCAAGTACTTTGCCACCATCGATTGCAAGAATCGAACGGTGACATTTAGAGAGCCGGGGCAGGCGGAGGTTGTGTACCGAGGATGTCAGAGTTCGCTGTTTGCGATGACGATTAGCTCCTCTCGAGCTAGGCAGTTGATTAGTAGAGGCTGTGTGGCCTACTTGGCTACTGTTGTGTTGAGGGGTGATGATGATGCCCCCAGGATTGAGGATATCCCCGTAGTGCGGGAGTTTGGAGATGTGTTCCCAACAGAGCTTCCAGGCATGCCACCTGATAGGAAGATTGAGTTTGTGGTAGATCTCGTTCCCGGGACTACTCCAATCTCAAAAGCACCCTATAGGGTGGCACCAGCTGAATTGAGAGAGCTGAAGGCACAGTTGCAGGATCTTTTGGACAAGGGTTTTGTGCGACCGAGTGTGTCACCTTGGGGAGCACCGGTCCTGTTCGTCGAGAAGAATGATGGATCACTTCGCTTGTGCGTGGACTATCGTGAACTTAACAAAGTCACGATTAAGAATAAGTATCCATTACCGATGATTGATGATCTATTTGATCAACTCCAGGGACCTTGTGTATATTCCAAGATTGACTTGCAATCGGGTTATCATCAGTTGAAGATCAAGCCTGAGGATGTGTCGAAGACGGCTTTTAGAATACGGTATGGACACTATGAGTTTACCGTTATGCCGTTTGGGCTTACTAATGCCCCGGCAGCTTTTATGGATCTAATGAACCGTGTTTTCAAGCCTTATTTAGACAGGTTCGTTGTGGTATTCATCGATGACATCTTAGTGTATTCCCGGAGTGATGCGGACCACGAGGAGCATTTAAGGCTTGTACTTCAAGTGCTTCGGGAAAAGGAACTCTACGCCAAGTTGAAGAAGTGTGAATTTTGGCTTAGAGAGGTGGCGTTTTTAGGCCATTTGATTTCAGGATCAGGTATAGCTGTGGATCGAAGGAAAATTGAAGCTATCAAGGATTGGCCAAGGCCGACGAGTGTCACGGAGATTCGGAGCTTTCTTGGCTTGGCCGGCTACTACCGACGATTTGTCGAGGGGTTTGCAAGATTATCTACTCCTCTCATGAGGCTCACGCATAAGGGCACCAAGTTCATTTGGAATGATGCGTGCGAAAGGAGCTTCCAAGAGTTGAAGCAGAGACTGACTACCGCCCCGATCCTAACCTTGCCAGTTACTGGAGCAGGGTATGTGATTTATAGCGATGCTTCCTTTAATGGATTGGGATGTATTTTGATGCAGGACGGGAAAGTGATCGCGTATGCATCTCACCAATTGAATGATTATGAAAGGAATTACCCCACTCACGACTTGGAGTTGGCGGCCGTGGTCTTTGCATTGAAGCTATGGCGCCACTACTTATACGGCGAGCAATGCGAAGTATATACAGATCACAAGAGCTTAAAGTATTTATTCACTCAGAAGGAGTTGAACTTGAGGCAGCGCAGATGGTTGGAGCTACTCAAAGATTATGATCTGACGATTCTCTACCACCCAGGCAAGGCTAACGTGGTGGCTGATGCGCTAAGTAGGAAATCGACGAAAAACTTAGCGATGTTTCTGGTGACTCAACCGCCATTGATCGAGTAGATGAAGCGATTGGAGTTGGAGGTGGTGGCTCCTGACACACCTTTGAGGCTGATGACTTTGGTGGTGCAACCTACACTTATGGAAAGGATTAAAGAAAAGCAAGCTTCCGATGTGGAGTTGCAAAGGATTCAAGCTAAGATGGTTGATGGTTGCACCGGTGATTTCACTTTGGACGGTGATGGATTGATGCGTTTCCGCGGACGACTTTGTGTACCGGCGGACTTGGGTATTAAAGAGGACATTCTTCATGAAGCACACCGAGCACCGTATGCTATACATCCGGGAGGCACCAAGATATACAAGGATTTGAAGTTGCTTTACTGGTGGCCCGGATGAAGAAAGATGTTGGTGAGTTTGTTGCGAGATGCTTAACTTGCCAACAGGTGAAAGCTGAGCACCGAGTTCCTGCGGAAAAGTTGCAGAGCCTACCGATTCCAGTATGGAAGTAGGAGAAGATCACCATGAATTTCGTGATGGGATTGCCTCGCTCACAGGCCGGGCATGACGCTATTTGGGTGATCGTGGATAGATTGACGAAATCGACATATTTCATACCTATCCACACTACTTGGACTGGTGAGAGACTCGCACAGGTTTACTTGGATGAGATCGTGCGATTGCACGGGGTACCTACTTCTATAGTATCAGATCAAGATCCCCGTTTTGTATCCCACTTTTGGAGGAGCTTATAGGTTGCTTTGGGTACGCGCTTAGATTTCAGCACTGCTTTCCACCCCCAGAGTGACGGGCAGTCGGAGCGTACTATACAGACTCTTGAGGACATGCTTCGAGCCTGCGTGATCGACTTCCAGGAAGGATGGTCGCAGCATCTACCTATGGCAGAGTTTGCTTATAACAACAGTTATCAAGCAAGCATCAAGATGGCACCATTCGAGGCACTTTATGGACGGAAGTGTAGATCGCCACTTCATTAGAGTGAAGTTGGCGAGAGAATGGCTTTAAGCCCCGATGTGCTCCAGGAAGCAGAGAATAAGGTTCGCATTGCTAGGGAGCAACTGTTGACAGCCCAAAGTAGGCAAAAGAGCTATGCTGATCGGCGTCGACGGGACTTGGAGTTTCAAGTTGGAGAACACGTCTTCTTGAAAGTCTCGCCGACTCAAGGGATTAGAAGATTTGGAATCCGGGGTAAGTTGAGCCCCCGATACATTGGACCGTATGAGGTTTTGGAATGTGTAGGCCCGGTAGCGTATAGACTTGCTCTACCGCCGAACCTATCGGGTATACACAATATATTACATGTATCGGTCCTTCGGAAGTATATCTACAACCCGGCTTATGTTTTGGACGCTGCACCAGTGGAGCTGAGGGATGATCTGAGCTTTGAAGAGCAACCCTTGAGTATTTTGGCTCGCGAAGTAAAGAGGTTGCAGAACCGGAAAATTTCCTACGTGAAGGTGCTGTGGAGCAACCACGACGAGCGCGAGGCCACTTGGGAGTTGGAGAGCGCACTACGGAAGCGCTATCCCCATCTTTTTTAGATGGAGGCTTGAGGTACTTTATCTTTTTCGAGTTTCGCAGACGAAACTCCTTTTTAGGAGGGGTGAATGTAGCACACTGGACCTTTGCAAATTGCGAGGTTCGAGTGTTTGGACAGTGTCCTGAGCTTTTCCAGACTTTCTGGTGGGTCGTTGACAGTGTTCCGACCTATGGCTCGTATCCCGAGAAATGTGGTTTAAAGCTGTGTACCAAAATCTGAAAAATCGAATTCTTGGCCAGCTCTCGGGTAGCCTTCAGAGGGTCTTGTACCGGTACAAGGTTGGTGGTTGTACCGGTACAAAGTTGATGGTTGTACCGGTACAGCCACCGGGCTTATACCGGTACAGAGCTGCGGAACCCCCCAGACCCGAGCCTCGGGTTAAAGCTTTTCGTGGGGCTTGTACCGGTACAAGGCCCCGTGTACCGGTACAAGGTGGTAGAATTTGAGCAGTTTGAACTGCAAGGGTGTTTTTGCGATTGTGGGTCTCTTATAACAGCACCCACGCCTCTTAGGGCCTTCCCTAAGCTGAGAACACAGGGAGACAAGGTTAAAGGAGCCCCATCTTGCCCCTCTTTGGTTTTGATCTCATTTTGTTGGGTTTTAATAAGATTAAACTTCTCTTTTTGCTTAATGGAGGCATTTCCACCATTGTTGAGGCTTGGAGCTTCGGTTTCGAGCTTGGTGGAGGGAAGATCCTAGAAGTTTGAGGACTTTGGACTTGGATTGAAGCTTCTAAGAGGTAAGTGGCAAGATCCTTTTCTCTAGTTTTGGATTTTGGAGTTTTCTTTGAGATGAAACCCTAGATTGAGAACTTAGGGTTTATTTTGGGTGTNAAGGGCGTTGCTTCGAGCTGGCTCTTCAGCGAGGGACGAGTTGCTAGGTGGTCTACCTTTCGATGTATTTTATTTTGGGAGAGGTTGAGAGCTGTACCAGTGTACTAGAGACCACCCTTTTGTGTACTTTTGGAACAGATATTGTATTACCTTATGGTTTACTTTTATTGTTTAGTTGTATCATTTCTCTTTTGTTATAGAAAGTAGAATCATACTGCTCTGATATCATTAGTTTTTGCTCTTTCCTTTCGGCTATGTTCCTTGCTTTATTTCCGCTGTTGATGTAGACGCCTTATATGTGTTGACATATGGCGGGTCTGGGCATGCTACCGGGAGGGCCTCTGCCGGTCCCGGGGCGTGACAGAACATGGGATTAAGTGGCACCTCACGATACTCTGCACATCCCTATAAAATAGTGTAGTGGAGAGGTTGAATAGAAAATTAATGGAAAGGGCCCAGAGCATGTTAATTATCTCAAAACTCAACAAAAAAAATTGGGTGGAAACTGAGAGCATGGCTTATAATTTGATCAATCAAGCACCGATCAAATTATTTGATTTGCTTCTATCTTTGCATTTGTGGATATGATGTGTATGCATGGATGCCAAAGGAGAAGAGATCAAAATTGGATAAGAACCCTCGAAGATGTGTCTTTCTTGGCTACTCGAAAGGGGATACAAAGTATCAATTGTGGGATCCTACAACCCACATGACTATTGTAAGCTATAATGTTGTCTTCAATGAGGGGTTCTTTTTAATGCACCAAGGACAAGCAAGATAATCATGTCGTTGTTCTAGTTAAGTTCTTCGAAGCATGCAATAAGGTGCAAGTTCAGCAAGCACAATCAAATGATGAGGTAGTTAATGATAAACCAAACTCGGAGTCTTTGCACTCATACGGAATACAAATTAACTGGTAGAGCCAACGGCAAATTCAAAGCATGCCAGGAGGGTCACTAGACCACTTATGAGGTACAATGACTTTATCACTTGCTTTATTCTTTCTCCTAACTATACTAGTGCATATGTCGCTTTGCCAGAGGAAGATGTGCTTACTTCATACAAGAAGGCTTGTAAGTCGACCGATACTGGAAAGTGACAATGCATAGTGAAGTAGTAGAAGGAGTCACTTCAAAAGAACAAAACCAGAAAACTTATTGACTTACTAAAGGAAAGAAATACAAGCAGATGCTGATGGGCATTTAAGGTGAAGAAACACATTAATAAAAATGTGGAAAAGTTCAAGACAAGGTTCATAGTGAAGGGATATGCTCATAAGCCGAGGATCGACTTCGATGAGATCTTCTCACTGGTGGTTCAACTTGCTGCTATTCAAGTTGCTTTGGCAATTGCGGTAGGCATAGATTTGGAGCTTAAACAGATGGATGTTAAGATGACATTCTTGCATGGTGACATAGAGAAGGAGATTTACATATTGCAATTTGAAAGTTTTGTCAAAAAACGTAAGGAGAATCTAGTTTGTCGGCTGAACAAATCGTTGATTGGCTTGAAAAAGTGCCAAGAAGTTGGTACAAGCGATTTGATTCCTTTATTGTAAGTTTCGATTTTGATAGGTTTGAAGCAGATCATTATGCATACTTTTGTGGATATAATAACAAGAGGTTCTGTATTTTGCTATTGTATGCCAACAACATGGTGGGCCTTGAAAATAGTTAGGGCTAGAAATCTACCTTGAAGATTTGGTTGGCTAAGGAGGAGTTTGATCTGAAGAACTTAGGAGTCGTTAACTAGATATTTGGAATAAAATGCTATGAGAGAGGCATAGGAAGGTTTGGCTTTCATAGAAAAGTCATATGGAGAAGGTTGCGGTGCTTCAATATATAGAATGTTGAGCTAGTTTTTACCTTGTGTCCTATAAATTTAAAATTGTTGGTCGAAAAATCACCCAGCTTACAAATGGAAAAGACGAACATAGCCAGGTACTATATTCATTGACAGTAGGGAGGCTTATGTTTGTCATGGTATGCATGTGACATTGCTCGAGTAGGAGAAGTGAGTCGCCATATGTGGATATAGATTTCATAGGAGATAGAAATAGGAGAAGATTTACCTTGGGTTATGTATTCTCTATTGGCTTTGGGGCTATTAGCTAGGAGTCAAAGTTTCATTTAGTGGTCGCTTTATTAAGGATTGAGGTGGAGTACATAGCAGTGATACAAGCTTGTAAGAAGGCTATTTGGTTGAAAAGGCTTCTAGGAGAACTAAAGGTGAAGCAAGATGTGGTGAGGGTGAATTATATTAGTCAGCGTGCAACACACTTGGCAAAAAGGCTGATATTTCACTTTCGGACGAAGCACATTAATTTACACTAGGTATTATCTCACTGTTGAAGGTTTAGATCGATGTAAATGCAGTGGATATCTTGGTGAAGCCAGTAACTCAAGAGAAGTTCACTTCGAGCATAACTTCTCTCGGTCTTGAACCTAAGAACAATAAGAGTTAGCAAGACTTTTGATATGACGTTTTATAATGTTCAACACATATATTCAAGTAGAAAATTGTTGGATTATCTAAGGACATGTTTTGAGTCAATTCTATAATCAAATGTTGAGTTTTTGAGGTTACTGGATGTTGAGCACTGGAGACAAACTGGTGGGTTCCGAAGCCCGTGCTGAAGTTCCACATAACTAGAAGGTGTTTTTCACTAGGCTTGCAGTTTAGCTCTAGAGCTAAAGTTTTGGGCTTCAGAGTCCTACATTTGGAAAAGCTTTCAGTTCTGGAACCCACTATTTTGGCTCCAGAGCCCAAAATCCTAACAGACTTTTTCAATTGGATTCAAATCCGACTTGAATTAATCTTGCACTTTAAGATTAAGGGTGGTTAAGAAACATCCTAGAGAGGGTTTTTAAGTAGAGATTGATGATTAAAAGTGAATCGGGAACTTGGATGAATGGCGGAATCATTTCCTACTAATATTGAGGTTTAGGATTTAAAACCCTTCCTTTGTTTTTTAGATAGAGCTTCATTGTAATACTCTTAAGGAGAGGGAAGGATGTGAAAGAGAGCGTAGAGAGGTGTTGGTAGCCGAATTTCCCGACACTTGACCCGGTCAAAGATCCTCCTCGGGGAGTGCGTCGAGGTGAAGAACGGCTGCGGATAGTGACCCTCAAAGTTTGCGCCTTCGACAGATCAAGCGATTCGGTTGACGACGGATCGAGCCAGC
Source organism: Ananas comosus (assembly GCF_001540865.1). Classification (NCBI taxonomy): domain Eukaryota; kingdom Viridiplantae; phylum Streptophyta; class Magnoliopsida; order Poales; family Bromeliaceae; genus Ananas; species Ananas comosus. The sequence continues at coordinate 4,246,940 of NC_033628.1, forward strand.
CGGGTTCGAAAACCACTACTATCTGTTTCGGTTCGGCTGGTATGAGCCGAATGTACAGAGCAGGCCGGAAACGAGGCCGGAAGAAGAGCCGAATGGCTAAAGCAACACGAGATTTGGTCGGCTTGAAGAGCCGAAATGACTTTCTATAAATTGACTGATGGGAAGTACAAGGACGGATATGTAGTTTACAACGGAGTGATGCCCGTGGGGCAGACAGACTCCAGGGTTCTACTTAGCGAACTACTCCTAGAAAAGCAGTAAAATTACAAGTAGACTACTCCTAGAAAATGAGGAAATTACGAGAAAATAAGGGTGGTCTTTTATTCACATGAAAAAATACCCCCTTTTAGGGCATTATTACTCTATTTATAGATCGCCCCTTGATCAGTTATTGCTCTTACACGATCGGTCATTATCTCCTAATATCCCGAACCATCTCCAACCGATCGGAACCGCATGCAACTGCTTGCGGTTACTGTAACTTCCTTCAATTGGCGCGACGGTTTTCTTTAAAACTTTTTTCGTGCTCCTGGTGCAAGGCCAGATTGATGCCTTTGAAGGGAACACCGGCGTACCACCTGTCCGCGCCTAATTGACTCAACAAGAGGTATTCATGTTATCCAATCTACTTTTTTATTTGTTGTGCCGTGGATTAATCGAATAATGCATCGAGAAGGTCTTGGCCATGGATGTAGATAGGCACACCTAGGGGTGTCAATGAGCTGAATACGTATGAGTGAGCTGGGGTCGGCTCGTGTTTGGTTTCGTTTAATAAACGAGCCGAACACAAGCTGGCTCGTTAAAGTATCGAGCCGAAAAAATTTAGCTCACGTTCAACTTGTTTATTAAACAAGCCAAACACGAGCTAGCTCGTTAAAGTATCGAGCCGAAAAAATTTAGCTCACGTTCAACTTGTTTATTAAACAAGCCAAACACGAGCTAGCTCGTTAAAGTATCGAGCCGAAAATTTAGCTCCTGTTCAGCACGTTAATAAACGAGCCGAACATGAGCTAGCTCACAAGCTGGCCAATGAATAATAAGTTAAATAGATTAGAATGGATATACATAAAAAATAAATTTATAAAATCTTACCCATTAGGTTTTGATCTAATGGTTGAAACTTTACATATAAATGAGTCTTTTTATAATTGAGCTCAGCTTTATTTTTTTTCTAAAAATCAAATAATAAATATATATATACATTATATATAATTATTTTTATATATATAAATATGTATAATTATAAATTAAATAAATTATATAAATAAAAAATATACATATTCGAGCTGTTATCGAGCCGAACACAAGCGAGCTGACCCGAGCTCGTGTTCAACTCGTTTACTTAATGAGTGATTCGATCTCGAGCTCATTTCAAGCCAAGCAAGAGCTGGCTCGCGAACAGCAAGCTAGATTCCCACCCCTAGACACACCGTTTGCTGAACCATGTAAATTTCTTTTGTTCTCTATTTTTATTGCTTTCTTATTCTCATGCATCTTTTCTCGATCGTTCTCATCTTTTATCTACATAAAATCTGATTGTCATTGCACTTGTCTGTAAGAGTTTGAGGTGTGCTTGCTAACCCCTCGACCGGTTCCTTCAAAATTATTATACATAGGAAAAATTAAGTCCGAGTAATACATTTTGTTTATATATTTTTTTCTATTTTATTTTTTTCTCTATAAATGGCCTAATTTGCAATTGATTGAGTACCAAAATATAGGGTAAAATGTTTGTAGAACCCTATACTTTGGCATTTTTATAAATATTCCTCTAAATTTTTAATTTGGCAATCGGAATTTAAAAACAAAGAGTTCTATTATAGCATGTAGCAACCAAACCAACAAAAAAAAATCAAATTTTGAGTTTAAGCTTAAAATTTGAAAATTTTAAATTTATTTAAATTTTAAGCATTTGAATTTTGAGTTTTAAGTCAAATATTAATCTAGTGAAGTTCGAGGTAACCAAACGTAGTCCGTCTGAAATCCCCCAGCTGGCTGTCTGCGGTCACCAACTTATACTTATGTCCTTCAACATGTTTTCTCGTCTCCTTCTCTTTGCTCCCATGCTATGAGACTCCAGATAGTCCTATATATATGATATAATATGGCTAATACTCTTAACCCGGCTTAAGCATTTTAGGTGGCGGCTAGGCCCAAGAGGTTAAAAGAGTTAAGCGTGTTAGGACGGGAGTAGTTCTAGAATGGGTAACTCTAGTTCTTGAATCGGTGACTCTCTGGGGAGCTGGGGCATCACATTTGGTATCAAAGCCAATTACCAGCCCGAAGTGTGAGATGAGTCTCCGCTGAGCCAGTATTGTACAGCAGGGAGACCGAGCCACTCACACTGTTGATTGTTGTAAGTGGAGTGCAGCTCACCATAAGGTCGGTTTAGGTTAGCGAGACGAGTCTCACATCACCTGGTACTTGTGAGTCTGAGCCTGAAGAGGAACTCAAGGCTTAAAGGGGGGTAGAATGTGAGACCCTAGGTAGTCCTATATATATGATATAATATAGCTAATACTCTTAACCCAGCTTAAGCATTTTGGGTGGTGGCTAGGCCCAAGAGGTTAAGAAAGTTAAGCGTGCTAGGACGGAAGTAGTCCTAGGATGGGTGACCTCCTGAAAAATTAGGGCGCCACAGTATATTCTGTATAACCCAATGTCTGAATCCTAGGACTACTCTGATACCAAATGTGACGCTTCGCTTCCTAAGGGGCCACCCATCCTAGGACTACTCCTGCCCTAGCACGCTTAACTCTCTTAACCTCTTGGGCCTAACCACTATCCAAAATGTTAAAGCCAGGTTAAGAGTATTAGCCCTATTATATCATATATATAGGACTACTTGAGGTCTTACACATGCACAAGGCATGCATAGGGGCTTCCCCTCTCTCTCTTTCTCTCCTCTTCACTTCATCTTCTCATTTTTTCCTCTTCATTCTCTTTACTGTCCTTCTTTTTTCTCCATCCACTTAGCTAAAGTTTCCTTTTCGTTGTACTCTTGAGGGCTTCACTACCATCTTGAACTTACTTCAAAGTAGTGGCTGAGGGTCTCCGTCTGTGAGGGTTCCGGCCAATTTAGGGGCCGAGTTTCGGTGCCCAGAGTTGAAGCGCCGAGTCACTTGACTAGACTATAATTTGGGCAAAACTTAGAACTTAATCAAAATCTTTATTTTTTGTTGAATAAATTACGTCCAGTAATATTGTTGAATGTTCTTGATGGAATTACTAATTCTATTCTACATGGAAATGAGTTGGTTGTCATGTCTGTTTGGTCTAGTGAAGTTAGGTTTGAACTATAGTTTCCAAGTACGAATGAGATGCTTGGGAAAAAAGTAGCTTCGATCCCTTGAACGGTTGACTGCCCTTGTATTCCGGTCGACTGTTAGTGTTTCCATTTTCTTTTAGGTTTGATTGAAAGTCCTTCCTTACTTTCCACCTTCTGAAGACCTGATTGAAACCGTGAGTAGAAATCATCTTTCTAAATTACACCGCTAAATTTAAATGTTACTCTCCTTGTTAAATTTGCGTAATATTCAATATTTAATTAAATATGAGTTTTTTCTTTATAAGTTGTGCTTTACGTCATAGCATGCTTTACTTTTTAAATTGCTTTCACATGAACTAACACAAGGAGACAAAACCGTTGGCTGTAAATGAGTCTTCAAGATCAAAAGGGACTCTTTAGATAACATAGAATAATATAAGGCCAGACTTGTTGTCAAAGATTTTACTCATAAGGAAGGCATTGATTATCATGAAATTTTTTTTTCAGTATCAAAGAAGGATTTATTAAGAATTATCATGACTTTGATAGCTCATTTTGATTTAGAGCAACATCAGATGGATGTAAAAAAGGCATTTCTAAATATGGATATAGAGGAGATAGTCTATATGTAGTAGCTCGAAGGTTTTAGCATAGATGAAAACCATCTCCTTGTTTGCAGACTAAAGAAGTCTATATACGGACTTAAACAGCCTTCCCTCAAGTGGTATATCAAGTTCCATAATATAATTACTATATTCGATTTCGTAGAAAATATTATGGACCAGTGCATGTATCTTAAGGTTAGTGGGAGTAAGTCTATTTTCTTAGTCCTGTACGTGGATTATATTCTGCTTGCAAGTAGTGACTTGAGTTTGCTTAAAGATTCATAAAAATATATCTCAAAGAATTTTCGGTCTATCTCAGAAAGCCTATATCGAAAGAGTTCTAGAAAAGTTTAATATGACAAATTATGCACCTACAGCTGCGCCTATTATAAAAGATGATAGGTTCAATCAAAAACAGTGCCCACAGAATGATTTAGAACGAGAGAATACGAAGAGCATACTATATACCTCTATAGTAGGGAGCTTGTTCTATGCGCAGGTCTGTACCAGACCTGAAATTTCTCATACAGCGGAGATGTTGGGTGGATACCAAAGCAATTCTAGCCTTTATCATTGGAAAGCTACAAAGAAAGTTATGAGATATTTACAAGGAACAAAGGATTATATGCTCACCTACAGTCATATATTTTTTACCATCTTGAGGTGGTTGGATATTCAGACTCTGATTTTGCTGGATGTGTGGATTCTAGAAAGTTCACATCATGATATATTTTCTTTCTTGCTCAAGATGCTATATCTTGGAGAAGCACTAAGCAAGATACAGTTGCTACATCCACTATGGAGGCAGAGTTCATCGCTTGCTATGAGGGTTCGTCACAGGCTTTATAGCTGAGAAATTTTATCTAAGATTTAAAAGTTGTCAATTCTATCTCAAAGCTAATTAAGATTTATTGCGACAACTCTGCTACAGCGTTCTTTGCCAAGAATAGTCGAGTTACAGATCGCAGCAAACATATCGATATAAGTATCTTGTTGTCAAAGAATACGACAAGAAAAATGTGGATATCCAACGCATTGGGACCGAGATAATGATTACTGATCCTATGACTAAAGTATTGCCGGCAAACAAGTACAAGGATCATGTTCATCATATAGGTATCTTAAGTCCATTTTTATAGTTTAAGTATTTTTTTCTTATATAAAGACTTTAAAGACTATTCTTATTTGAGTAAGAATATATTTTGATTTTTATACATATGCACATAAAGTTATCTTTTGTACATTAAAGTATTATTATACACTAAAGTGGAACTCTGAATTGAACTTATAATAAGTTCATACGGTTATAACCTATAAAGTTATTTGATTAAATAATACGTACTTTTGATGCATGGAAGGGAGTGTTCATCTTTTGGAACATAACCGCTATGATCAAAGTATTGTGATTCCTTGGTCGAGTGGGAGATTTCGACTATATAATTTAGTTGGTACCTAATAAAGTTTTATATCACCTACACGGTATGAATATATCACTGGGCCAAATAGGAGAATGTTGGATGTAGCCAATGTGATTTATTCAAGGCGATTTATAAACATACAGTCGGTCTATTCAAGTCGATCTATAAAGATACAATATATCTAACGGTTAGGATGTATCTGGACATGTCCTTGATGGTCGAGCGTGATTTAACATCCTTACATCAAGTTATATATAAATATGTAACATATGGGAGTTTCGATCTAACCCTAATCCAATTATCTGTGACGGCTCCATCTCGTAGATAAGGGAATTAGACTCGAAACGTCCCGCTCTCTTCCAAATTGCGATCTAGGACGGACCATGAGTAAGAATCGCCAACTACAAATTGGGTACAGATATCGAAATTATGGCAGAAGGTATGATCATAGTTTCTTATAAAGTTTAACAATTCGGACATCTGAATTCCATTTCGAGCGCATGAATTGAGAAGTGGCGGACAAAGCGGGCACCCGGTTTAGGAACCGAGCGCAGCTACGTGAAGCTTGACACTCTACATTTTCTTACATGCCTAGAATGTCGAGTGGATGCCCAAATTTCGACACACTGACTACGTTTTGGTCTGCTGTAAATAGGGGGGTAGTTGCTATTGTAGTAACCCTATAAAAGGGTTTCCATTGTAACCCTAACACCCAGCCATATTTCACCCCCTCTTTACTCTCTCTTCTCTTTCTCTTTCTAGGAGGGAAAATGACCGATCCGACATGGTTGGAGCTTAGAGTATAGATCTATCTTCTCCAAAGCTTGGAAAAGTGGAGAGCTTCAAGAAAAAGCACTAAAAAGAAGGAAAAGGCTCTTCTCTCCCTTATTTGGCCTACAAAAGGAAAGAGGTGAGTGAAAAATTAGAAATATGAATATTAGAATTTTCCTAAAAGGGGTTTTTTATGTATAAACCATTTTTAAGGTTTCCTAAGAGATCAAGTCTATCTCTTTGGTAGAGGATCTAGCAAAAGTGGACATGTGATTGTATGTTTATTGAGAATCTTGAAAATAAGCTAAACATGAGTGGCATCTAAATTTAGGCCAAAACCCAAGGTAAAATATAGGAACAAGTGAAGTATAGGTTTAATAAGAACTAGAGAACAAGTTGTCTATATTAGACAATGAATATTAGCCCTAGAAGTTATGGGCTTAGAGTGTAATTGTAAGATATTGATCCTCGTTGTATTAAACCACTTTTGGTCAAAAGGACCAAAGTGTGGCGAGAGAGATACTTGGACATGTTCCATTTGACATTCCAATGATGTTGGAAGGGTTAAAGTTGAACTCCTAGTGAGATAATTGAATATTAGCATTGCTCGGCGAGAAGTAGAAGTCGAACAAGTGCTACACTGCAATCTGGGCATTTTGTAACCGGTTAAACATTAGGGTGGTACCGGTACCCTGTAGCAGACCGAGAGTAGCAGCTCTCGGGTTTGAGTATTTTTGCCTGTTAAACCAGTGACACCCTTGGTTTGTACCAATACCAGATCAGCTACCCGAGAAGGCAGCTCTCGGGTTGGCTGTTGCGTAATCGTTAAACCGGTGACAAAAGTCACGTGTACTGGTACCAAGTGCATGCAAAAAACTGCAGAATGCAGTATGTTCCAAGTAGCAATTGTTGGGGGGTTTTATTGCAATTGTGGCAGCCTATAAATGGACCCCATCACCCTCTCTTGTGTTCACAGCCAGAGAACACTCGTCCTTCTCATTTTTCTCTCTCTCTCTTTCTCTAGAAGCTCTCTCAAGGGTTTAATCAAAGAGGAGGGATTGGTGGAGATCGAAGCAAGAAAGTCGATCTTCGTCTTCGTCTTCGTCATCTTTTTCCTTGACTTGGAGGACTTGTGGAGAGGTAAGCTCTTGGAGCTTTAATGGTAGATTTCTAGGGTTGGCTTCTTATACGCTAGAAATGGTTTTAGTAGAACCCTTTGGGGCCAAATAGATGATTATTGCTCGAATCATGAAGCCATGCGATGGATTCTTGCAATAGTTGCGATCTAGGGTTCCAAAGTGGGTTTCGTTGGAAAGAGATCTAGAGTTGGGATTGATCACTTTTATACCTATCTGCTAGGTAGTCGAGCGCGTTGGTGAACTCGGTTCGGCGATCCGACGAGTAGGCGCGAAGATATTAAAGGAAAGCCTGTTTTGGCTTCGTTTGCCGCAGTCGAAAGAGATAGGCGGCGGAAAATTACGAAAGTTCGAGTCTAGCTTTGTGGCATCACCAGAAGGTGGGGGGGTGTCCATCCCGAAGCAGTTGAACTTCTTTCTATGTCCGAGTTGTTTTATAATAGCATTTGTTCATATATATTGTTATTATGCATTATAGGTTGTGTTAAGTAGTTGTACTTCAATTCCTTGCATGTTTCCATAGTAGAAATCATAAAGTGAGTTGAGCACTTGATTTAGTGGACACATGAGAATTGGGTCTTGACATGGAATCCTATAGTGCCAAAGAACAAAAGATGAACTTGGACATGTAAATGAACTCAAAGATGACATTTGGACTAGTGTAGTAGAAACACTATGACATGAACTTAGGGATAGATGATGATTTCTTAAGTAGTAGCATGTAAACCAAAGAGTGGCATTTGGACTAGTGTAGTAGAAACACTATGACATGAACTTAGGGATAGATGATGATTTCTTAAGTAGTAGCATGTAAACCAAAGAGTGGCATTTGGACTAGTGTAGTGAAAACACTTACAACTTGATGACATGAACTTAGGAATAAAAGATGATTTCCTAAGTAGTAGCATGTGAACTAGTGCAACAGAGGCACTAACTATCCTCGAGTGAGAGGATTGGATCGTACTCACATAGTCTGTGTAACCTTGGCGTGGTCACTCCACCCTAAGTAGTGAGCTCCGGAGTAGATATCGCGTTTGGATAACACGATTACCCAGCAGGCGGTCTCGGGTTTTTGTAGCGCAGAGTCTACTCACCGGTGAGATTTGAGATATGAGTTTGGGCGTAACCTTTTGGTTAGCCGAGATGAGATTGGACATTAGACATAGTACTTGATAGTAGGTTTCATTACTATGTAGTTATTTCCTTTATATCATGCAGATTGAGACATAGTATTATGTTAGTAGAGTACATTATTATGTTCATGCATTCATTCTGTATATTGAGACATAGTAGCATGTTGTAGATTTTGTTACTATATAGCAGCTCATTTTCATATCTATCTATCTACCTATCTACTTATGCCTACTTAGACCTAGTGGGAAGATCGGCGGAGTCGGCGACCGAACGCACTGGGAACTATTTGTAGTTCTGACCCCACTTTGGTTGCAGGGCCGAGTTCGAGCGGACCGGGCGAGGACCGGGGTAAAGGCATAGCGCCCTAGTTAGCTAGCAGCTTTCCTTTATGCATTAGTACACCTTGTATAGATGAGAGGACATGATGTATATATATTTTGGAGAGTTGTGGAGGAACTTGTATACATTTTTGGAGATGAAAAATGTAAACTCGATGTATATATTGCATGGAATTGTAATAGCTAGATCTTTCTCTCTTTTGTCGATTGCTTGTATTAGTTCTTACTTGATCATGTATAAGGTTATTGTTTCCTGGGCAACTGTTGACATACATGGTCTCGTTGTTGTTAGCCTTGGGCGGGCAGGGGAGGCTCTGCCCGTTCGGCGTCTGATCGACGTGCCCGAACCGACCAAATTGGCGGCGCGGGGCGTAACAGTAATAGTAAAACATGCGCAGCCTTTCGAAAGTATCAAAATAGAATGAAAGATGTGCGAGCAATCGACTCCCTATAAGGTACTTGAGGGAGTTTGGGAGCAACCAACTCATTTATCTGCTGATTGGAGAAGTCTGTGAGCAATTGACTTTTTATGAGGTGTAATAAAGAAAGAAAACCAAACTAGCAAGTTGGTAAAAGTATTTAAAAAAAAAAAATGAACTACTAATTGGAGAAGTGCGAGAGCAATTAATTGACTCTCCATGAGGTGTGGTAAAAAGTGAAAATGAACTAACAAGATGGTTAAATAAGTATAAAATGGAAAGGTAACCAGATTAATAAATTGGTTAATGACAAGAAATGAGATGGGATAATTAAATGTAACCACAGTGTGGTATAGTGTTTACCCATGTGATGTGTAGGCTACAATGGAACCAACCAAATGGATGGTTATATGAGATAGGGTAAATATAGAACCATGGACATGGTAAGTAGTGGCATATTTTATACTTGTCTGAGACATTATAGTTGTAAAATTTAACTACCACATTATAGTTGTAAAATTTAACTATAGTTCTCGCCCCCTTGTTGGTTATCATTTTTTTAGATTCTAACATTGTTGGTGAGGCATGTGACAGCAAACAAGGGCGTCGTGGAGTAGTAGGCCTAGAGAGAGGTCTAGATGTACCCATTATTTTGGGCAATTAAAGTATTATAAAATTTGGGATCAAATCGTGTAAACTGTAATGAGGTTTAATCTTGTGAAAAGGTTTCAATTAGTTGTGGACTTTAAAATTGTTTAAAGTTGAATATTTCAAATTAGTTGTTGTAAACTGATTTTACATGTATACATATCGTCTATGATTGTACCGGTTAATATATGATTCTGCTTTGTACGGATAGAAAAAGCCTTGCCCATTCGCTGGATTTATTGCACATGTCCGAGCGGACCCAATTGACGGTCACAGGTCGTGACATTAAATAGGATAATTGGCACTTAGCTATCTTGATAATAGGTGCACCATTGAACGATTTGACTGAAAGATATCGTTTACGACCTCTCGGTTATTTTAGTAGAAACCCTTAAATTTTATACTTTCTTATTTTGTTATTTAAACTCATCTATCTTCCATTTTGGACACAAAACTTGCGTGAGTTTGGATTATGAGAGTGGAGTTAGAGTTGGCTTTTGTATTTGTGAGAGATGTCGCTTTATTGTGAAGTGTTGCAGCTATGATTATGTTGATATGTTGGATTATGGGTCCGAACCAAGGGTACAAGTTGGTTATGTGGTACTAAAATCTTTGTGACTTGTGACTTATAACTCTGGATGAATGTCAAATATAGTATTGTGGGATGTGGAGTACTGGAGCTTGTATTAATTAGCTTGTATTAATTACTACACTCTGAACGGATGCTGGATATAGCTAATTAGACGATGAAACACTACCAGCAAGTGAACTATCTGAGGACGATGATTATACTCTAGACATATATGTAGTTTTAAGGGAACATAAGTCATACTCTAAACTCACTACAATAAAAACGGTCTATAGCGACACTTTTAAATGTAGGTACATGTCAAAAAAGTGCTGCTAGCTAAAATTACCGACACTTTTAAAAAGTGTTGCTATATGTGGGGTCGCTAGGTATATAGTGACAGTTAAAGAGTGTCGCTATAACCTAAAAGAGTGCTGCTAATTTACCAATACTTATTTAAGCATTTAGCAACCGCCGAAACTCTATCTCGTTGGCTGCGGTGGCGGAGGAGGACGACAGAAAAGGCTCTTCGTCTAGAATTTCAGTGGATTGAGTGAAGAGAGAAGAAAAGATGGTAATTGATTTTTCTTTTTTTTTTTTTTTTTGCTGTTTGTAATCGGGCCAAATGGACTGGGTGTGGTGGGTTGAGTAGAGTAATCTTTTATTTTTGGTTGGATTGGGCTTTATATTTAGGCATTAGCAAATATTTTTTTAAGTTTTAGCATAAATGGGACACTTACTCAAAAGTGTCCCAAACATGTGTCCCTATAACCTAATTGTATTGTAGTGACTGATGTCGGGCATGAATAAAGTGACAATATATATCGCTAATGTGCGATGTCATATGCTGAATGGATGTACGTAGTATGTCAAAAGTGGGATAAATAATGTAAGTTTAACAAATGTCAGCATAAATTATGACTGTTATTCTGAAGTGATGTGCGATGTACTGAGAAAAGATATATGGTATGTAGTGGATTAGGGTGGAGCTCATTGGTATATCGACTGTTTTATCTATTGTCAAGTCTAATTTTTGCGATGCTTGCGACATTCGCTACTTGTTTCTGCTCGTTACTATTTATGTTTTTACAATCAAACTCATCTTCATATTAGAATATATAGTATTTATATAATATCATAGGTTTCATGCCCAAGTTTAGCACCATCGATCGAGCACGAGGAAAGTTCCGAGACAAGCGATTTGTGGCATTCATACTACCACTAGTTTGCTCACTCTTCTTCTTTCCTTTCTTTACTCATGCATTAGTTGTGTATTTTGGTTTGTGCCTATCTTTTTCTCGGGTTGATCCACGAGTATGTAGATATTCATTTTTGGCTTGTACGTACGTGCACCCATATACGCGTCATTTTGGGTTTGTATCAATTGCATGTATTTCGTTTATCACTTCTAATTCACCTTTGGGTGATCTTTTCTTCTCTTAATAGTTCTTGTTGTAGTTTTAATCATCCTGTATAGAGCTTTCTTGTATTTGCTGTGATTGTGATGCTATAAGCCCTTGTAGTACACCTGCGAGTTGCGAGTTACGAATTTAAATTTAAATTGCTTTTTATATGGAGGTTCGATGATCCCGAGTCGAACTGTGCATGAAGTTTGGGCCTTGACATAACACATGAAAAAAAAAGTAATAAAATTGAGAATAAATTGACCTTGTTCTTCAATTGTCATACTTAATTATCAAAACTGGAAAAAAAAAAAAAGAAAAAAGAGGCTAGCTACTTTTATATTTTTAAGCTATACAGAATAATGTGCAAGACGCGTCACTAAAATGGCCATTTGATTAATAATTTTGCTTGAGGTTTGGGCTTAATTAAAATTTTGGTATTTGAAAAAGCTTGAGGTCTTACTGCAAACCTAGTCTCGTGCTTTGGGTTAGTGGTTTGGATACTGACTTGGTGGATCTTCTTAGGTCCGGTAGACTTGTGCGTACTCAGTGTTCCGACGCGACAGTGACAGGTAGGTGCTTCGAGCTGGTAGTCGATGAGAGCGTTTAACTTCCTTCTCTTGTTTTTCTATTCCTGTGTTTAGACTCTACATGTCATTGCTTGTTATCGTTTGGTTATCGTACCCCTTGATTGCATTGTATAGTTGTGGATAGACATGTAGAGCAGGTTGCATTTGTATTTCAGTATCTCTGTGGACCTTGGATCCAGGCAACACATCGACTCTCTTGTCGTGTGTTTCGATCTGGTTGATCGAGGTTCGGCGTTGTACGCTCTAGCTTCTATTTCAGTTTGGCATTGTACGCCCTCGTTGTTGGCTTCGGCCTAGGCACCGGCTTTAGCCGGGTTTGTTTTTGTTTGAGCATACCAGCATGACTTAGTCACGGCACTTGGGGGTATTCATGACACCGNCGAATATAAAATATAAGTATCCTTATCAAACTTTTTCTCTACTTCTTGAGTTTGTACATTCGTTCACAGTTGTCAACGTTGCTTTGCATGTCTATCTAAAGTTTTGCAAAACTTTGAATATACGTGCAAAACATATATATATACAGTACTCGACCTTTTATTTTATTAAGGAAAAAAGATATTTAATTTGAGGCGTCATCTATTGTATTCTTTGGATTACAAGTTAGTGCCATGATTGATTGGACGCTGACTTGGACATCAAGAGGTGTTTGGTTTATCCAAAATACATATAAAAACTATTTTTTAAATTTTCTTTTATGAAAAAATATATATATTTTTCTTCCTAAGAAAAGTTTTTTTTTTTCTGGATTCTATAAAAATGTGGTGCTTTCATATTCAAATTTTTTATCCCAAAAATAAAGACTATAGGAAGAAAAATATATATATTTTTTCATAAAAGAAAATTTAAAAAATAGTTTTTATATGTATTTTGGATAAACCAAACACCTCTTGATGTCCAAGTCAGCGTCCAATCAATCATGGCACTAACTTGTAATCCAAAGAATACAATAGATGACGCCTCAAATTAAATATCTTTTTTCCTTAATAAAATAAAAGGTCGAGTACTGTATATATATATGTTTTGCACGTATATTCAAAGTTTTGCAAAACTTTAGATAGACATGCAAAGCAACGTTGACAACTGTGAACGAATGTACAAACTCAAGAAGTAGAGAAAAAGTTTGATAAGGATACTTATATTTTATATTCGTAACTAAAATGCATATTTTATAGGATAATATCTAATATGTCTTTCAAAATTTCAAAAATATAATTTATCGATCAAAACTTTAATAAAATATATAATTTATGCCTGCTCGACCAAAATGTTCCAAAATTTTTTTTTCAAGTATACCCCTGCTCTCTAGGGTTCACTAATGGAATTGGGGTTTTAAGAACGGTATTTTGGAAACTGAGGGATAAGTTTAACTTGAATAGTATGTAGTAAAGGGTGTATACGTAAACAAAACCCCCCTTTTTTTAATTGTTTGCATTAGTATTACTACTGCACTAGAAAATATTTCCATAAACTACGAATCAGCATCCAAAAGATCGATCTGCTAGTAAAAAGATCGAGACTTACCCCTCATGCACATATATGGTGGATATATATAAAAAAGCATATAAAATCAACAGATGAGGTATGAAGTTATAACCAAATTGACTTTCAATATAGTAATTTAAACCATTAATTATATATGTCTAGAGAGGACTAAAATTCATGACCTCATGAAACTGAGGTGGTTTCGAATTTGCTCTAATACCATATTATCTAGAAGATCAATCGATCTCATATATAGGAATGAATTAGGACTATACTTAGCGTAGCCAACCAAAAATTCATGAACTACTCGACCCAAAAAATTAATAAAACACGGCCATGTATTCTTCATGTACAAAATTATAAGTTAGCGTAAATTGTAATTGATTGTCCTGTGTATTATCCCAACATTACGTTTTGATTAATTTCTACACTTTTCGCTTAACTATTTTTCTATCAAAAGTTTTACAAATAGAGGAATGTTTCAATACACCATAAATATTAAAATCTAATTCTTAATTAGTAAAAGGTTTAATTGGATTTTACATGAAGTAACCTGTTGAACAGGTTACCGATTTGAATTAGTTAATATGACAATATTGGAAAAAAAAAAATAGTAGTATATACCAAATTTGTCAGCATTCTATAAATATTAAATATCTTATTTACTTTGTAACTTACCAAATTAGATAGTACCCAATTTTTTAAGTATCTAGGTCAAAAAAATTTTAAATTAATTTTTGAAGTTGGTATTATAATGTAAAATTTTAATTTTGAAATTTATATTAAACTTTTAAATTTGAATCTAAATTGAACTTTTAATCTTAAAGCGAAATTTTAATTTTTGATTTAAATTGAAAATTTGAATTGGAACTGAAAGTTTTATTTTAAATTTATATTTTATATTTAAAAAATTTGAATTTGATTTATAATTAAGTTTTAAATATTGTTTTGAATTTAATATTACATTTTGGTTGTAATTTGATATCCAACTATTGCTGTAAGTATTTGAAAATATCACAATATTCTTAGTTGGATATAGACTGAAATATTTTACAAAGACTAAAATACCCTTTAAATAGGTACCTCGTGAATGGTGTTGGCCTAGTGGCCCTAATCGTCTATTAGATTTTGATGATAACAAATAATCACGATTATTGGACTAATTCTTTTATCTTAAGTCTTGTGTTTTAGATCTCTCTATCTTCAAAAAGGATTCAAGATGGGCAATATTCTAGCACCAAGCTTCACCTCTTGAAGCTGTGTTTGCTTCTTTTGTCAAATAGACAAACTCACTCTCTCCATTCTTAATTTGATTAATATTATGCTTATGATTAGAGTGAGAAACTTTGAGTTAAGTTTAAACTATTCTTCTTATCACCTTATAGATCACTTAAACAAATTTCTAAATTTATGATTAGGTGAAAAGAACTTTTAAATATTCAAAAATTGCTCAAATTCTGTGTTCTGTAAAGTTGCAATTTCTGGACCCTGTTCTGGGCGCCCGAAAGTGGATCCGAATCTTTTGAAACCTTTTGGATCCTGCCTGTTTGCTGTTCGGGTGATCCAGNATTGAAATATTACTCTTACAAATATTGCATTCCTTTACATGCAAAATGAAAATCACTTATTTATTTTGAGATAATTGCAAATGGCTCCCTGCAAAGATAATCAGATAATAATTAAATATATTCCTATAAAACAAAAGTTATCAGATTTATTCCTCCAAAAGTCCTCCCCTCTATAAATATATCCTTCTGTTAGACTGTTACCAAAATTTTAAATAACTGACCTTACTCTAAATAGTGAAAAGAATTTTCTATAAACTTTTCATCGAATTTGGATTGTTTTACACCGTTAAACTCACAAACATACCACATCGGCCATTAAAATTGTCAATTTTGAGATATTTTGATCACTAGTCAAATGATGTCGAAAAAATCTGAAATTTAGTTTCCAAATACTTTCAATAGTGTAGATCAAGTCTAACAGAGCCAATCGTCGATTTGGAAGCCACATCATCGAAAACCACTTGGTAGCACGGAAGCCTCCGTGCTACCGATAGTATAGCAGCCGGACTCTCTCTCACTCTGGGACTCTATATATATAGAGAGAGAGTGAGAGAGAGTCCGGTTGCTATGCTATCGATAGCACCAAGCACTTGGTGCTATCAAGTTTTCTGCTGTTAAATTAACCCCTTTGATTATTTTACCCATTAGATTACACTATTCAACCAACTACCCACTCAACCCTAGGGGGCCCACATCATCCTAACCGCACATTTCTCAATTGAAGGGCTAAAAATCTAATAGCACCAATAATTTGGTGCTATTGATAGTATTCCAACCTAACCCACTCAATCCTAGGGGGCACACATCATCCTAATCGCACATTTCTCAATCGAAGGGCTAAAAAATTAATAGCACCAATAATTTGGTGCTATTGATAGTATTCCAGCCTAGCTCTATATATATATATATATATATATATATATA
>NC_033628.1:4264830-4271057 GCF_001540865.1 Ananas comosus
GAACCGATCGCCGAATCAGACGTCTCATCATCGAAAATAACTTACAAGTACGGAGGCTCCTGTACTTTCAAAAGTATAGGAGCCTAGCTCTATATATATTGAGAGAGAGAGAGAGAGAGAGAGAGAGAGAGAGAGGCTAGGGGAAAAAAAAAAGTCCCGGAAGCCCCCGCGAAACGCGGGGAAGGCGCCGTACAAACTCAGCTTTTACTATATGTATTGATAACTGGAAGGGAGGGGGTCCACATTAAAAAACAAAAAAAATAAAAATAGTGGGACAAGTTCGGATGTCATTGTCTTTTTTCTTTCTTTTTTTTCTTGTTTTTTAAACAGTAATGTCATAGCTAGTCTCTTTTCCTGTCCCTATCCTTCCTAGTCGCTAGCATGATTTTGCTCAACAAATCAAAAGCATGTGTCCTTTCTGAGGATAAGGAAAGAAATTCAATTAATGGTGCATATAATAATATATAGTAATAATTAATAAAATAATAATAATAAAAAAAAAAGAAGAAAACAAACTCTAGAAGGAATCTACAACATTTGACGTATGCTTTGTGGGCCTTCTATTTATTGCATTTTGTATCTGTTTGCATGCGTTGTTAAGGCGTCATCATCACGAATTTTGACGCAGCATCTGTACCTACTTTTGTTGTTTTCTTAATCTTATATTCTTATTTGGCATGCGTGCACACAGGTAGTTCATTATTCATGGTCCTATAATATATAATATATATATATATATATATATATATGTATATATATATACATTATATTATGAACTAGTATAATTCCACCCTCAAATTCAACTGTTTTAAAAAATTTACTTGTTTAATCAGTTCAATCCAAATAATGATTAGTATAACTCATTTTAAATTTTTTAATTACTAATTTTTATATATATGTAAAACAAGAAATATAATACTAATTATAATTATTGAGTTAATAATTACTTAGGTAATCGCGGCGTGTGATTCTTTCAAAACCTAATTGTTTGAATTGTTGAATCAAGACTAAACAAAAAAGAAATAACTTGTTGAATCAAAAGATTCCGTTACTACTAGTTGAGCTTTCAACTTTCCAACTGTTCAATATGATTTTATTGAGCCCATCAAATTTATGTTTGACTCGGACCACGAAAACTTCTGGTCGAGAATTCAAGAATAAATAATCGGCGGAGAATATACAGTTAAAAACCGAAACCTTGTCCACATGGACGGAGCGCTACATTGTTGAGGCTCACGTGCCAGACCTTCCTTAACTTTTATAAAAATGATATAAGCCTTTATACTAACAATTAAAAATATATATATTTTTGTTTTGGGGAGAGCGCGAAATTGGATTTTTTTTATATAAAACTTGTATCTCAAATGTTTTTTTCAAATCTTTATGATCATTATTCCTTCTGATATATTACAAATTTTGCTTCTCTCTTGAGCATCATTGTGCGCTTAGTCATTAGCAATCAAGGTACCAGGAGAACATAACAAACTCTTTTTCTTAGCTATCCACCTAACTCTGTCTCCTCCTTGGCCTAATGCCATCTGTACATCATCTCTACGGGTGTTTGCTTGGCAGGTAGAGGGGAGATAAGGGGTTCCCCTTTATCCCCAACAAGATTAGAAATGGGGTGAGGTTAACAACCGCAACCCGCACCCCTAGGAATTGGTGGGGGGATGCTAATCACAATCCATATTAATTTTTAATGAATTTAATTTAAATTTTAAATTTAAATTTTAATATTTTAAAATTTAATAATTTGTAATCTTAAAATTAACACTTATAATTTTAAATTCTAAAATTTAAATTTTAAATTTAAAATTATTTTTTTTAATTTTTTAAAATTTAAATTTTGATATTTGATATTTTTAAATTTATATTTAATCTTAAATTTAAAATTTAAATTTAGAACTTCAAATTTTTAAATTTGATATTAAAAAATTTTAATTTTAATTTTGAATTTTTTAATTTTATATATTTAAATTTAAAAATTTAAATTCAAATATAATATAAGGAGCAATATTATTACTTTCTATTTATAATTACCAACTATTTTTTTTTATTTCATCTTATCTATTCAAACGCTAATTTTTTTTATTTTCGAAAATAACTCAATTTTCATCCAAACGTAAAATTGGTCTATTTCAGGTTTATACTTGAACTTGTATCTATCTCTGAAATAAATATATAGTTTTTGTTTATATCCGAACCAAACGAAGCCGAAAGTACTGGCAGGGGAAATAGGACTATAATTCACCCTCTGTTGCCGTGTAGGACTTTTCATTATCCTCAATCCTAAAACAATTGCGCACCCACTATCCGCAAAACCGTACGTGGTTGATCCATTAAGTGGGCCATAAAATTGTTGTCGTAATTTAAATCTTCTCTAAGCTTCTAGCAAAGTTATTAGCAGTACTCCCCTTTTTCTATTGATTTTTTTAGAGTTATTATCTAATCTTTATCTTATTATTAAGTGATAGACAATGGTATCAGACTCATGATGATGAAATTATTGTTTGAACTTGGTCCACTACATCAGTCAAGAATCAAAAAAAAAAATTTAGAATTTAATTCCAAGCAACAAGTGCAATTATAATCTACAATCTGTAAAAACCAGGAGTTCGATTCTTAAAAGTTCAAGAACCTCAGTCACGTACATATGAAATATTGGATCTATGTTCAACGGATCACACCTACCAAGAAAAAATATTTTGTTTCGGTTCGACCCGTAGCCACATATGAAATATCCGATAAGATAAATTTAGCTGGCAACACTTTTCCCTTTGGATATCTTGCAGGAAAAGAATAATATCCAACTTAGAGTTGTCAAAAAAGACTGTCGCTTTATATGAGAAAAATTTTAATTATTGAAAATTTATATAATTTACTAGATTTTTGCAAATTAGCACGGTTTGAATATGAAATAGCATTTCATACTATTTAGAGTGTTCTGGAGGTTTTCTGGATGAGCTGATTCAGTTCTAGCGCGAAAACAAAGTCTGGAATCAGCTTATGCAGAAACTAAAATTCGGTGAACTTCCGGATGCTTTGAAGTGGTTGCGGGTGCCTACAAATGGTGTGTACCTGAGATTTTTGTGAATTCTGTTGCCCGGATTATCTTGTGGATGCTAGAATACTTTTGGACGGGGAATAGGATGCCCGGAGGTGGACTTGGACATAACCCAAGAGCTCGAGTTACTATTCACCTTAAATATTTGGGCGTCAGGAATCCCCTGCGAGCGCCCATAATCGTGTGGATGGTTTAGAGGGGCGTCGGAAATCTGTTAGCAGCTGCATCAGTTATGACCTTTCGGACTCCCAAAATATTCTAGGTGCCCGAAACCTGACGCGAGCCGGAAGGTTGTTTTCTTGTAATTTTTTTGGTTGTGGAGTTTAAGTGAAATTGTTTCAACCCTATAAGTCACCCCTCACCCTCAAGTGCCTCTCTCATTCCTCACCTAAGAACCCTAGCCCTTCCTTTTCTGCATCTCCTTCATCACTCTCACTTGTTCCCTATCAACTACTTGTGTTGTATTTTGGTTTCTACTTTCCTCCTAATAATTTTTAGTCCCTTCAAGGTTCCATTTTGAGCTGAGTAAGGAGGAGAACTCTTGGAGAAACCTCTCTTGTGTAGTAACAAGTTAAAGCATGGTAGAGATAAGATTTAGTGTTTTGGAGATATGCAATAATGGTTTTGGCATGATTTCTTTAGAAATAATGGTATTGAGATAATTTTGGAGGTGGTTGTTCTTTATTCATATACTAGTGTAGGCCCGCGCTTTGCGGCGGGAAATTTATGCAATTTATTTAAACTTTAAAATTTTTAACGTCCTTTTGTTTAAATCCTAAAATTTGAACTTAACATTTTGAACATTTAAATTTAAAAAAATACATTTTATCTTAATTCAATTTGTATATTTTGAATATATGATTTTAAATAGAGTTTTGTTGATTCCTAATCTTTCTAATTCTAAACTTTTATATGCATCGAATAACTCGCTGTAATTTTTATTTTTTAGGAATTCAGCTAGATCAAATTTGACAATTGCCGTGATATAAATTTAATAAATTAATATATATAATTTTAAAATTTTAATTTATAATTTGAATATAAAATTTAAAAAATCTAACAATTAAAACTAAATTTTATAAATTTAAAACATGAATTTAAAAAATTAGTTCTTAGTAATTAAAAAATATAAGCATTTTAAATTTTAAGTTTTAATTTTAATATACATATTAAATATAAAGGAATTTTGAAAAATCAAGTCTGTTAAATTTAAATTGTGAAATTTCAGATTTCAAAGTTAAAATTTAAAAATTTATAGCTTCCAGTCACCATTTTATAGTAGCGCAATTTTGCAAAAGTGAACTAAAAATTCCATCAAAAACTGAATTATAGAACGAACATAATAGTTCCATAACAACAATATGAATAGGATACCAGAAGGCTGATTCACCGTGTAAACTTGTAACTATTGTCACGGCCCTGCCCTTCGTTTGAAAAACAGCGGAAACGACTATTTTTTTTTTGAAACACCTGACCCCAATAATGTCAGATCGGCCACAAATACAGGCAAATCCACTGTTCACACGGACAGATCTCCCGTAAATTCGGCACGGCGGTCGCACAATAGCAATTATACAACCAGAAATACAACCACAACCCATATGAAAGCATACAACGACCACACTACATACGTCCATACATTCACCATCACAACATATATCCATATTCATAAATATTAAACACTAAATCGGCAGATCTATCATTTGAACCTTTCCTTCCGAAACAAGTTTGAAAATACTAAGTCTCAAAAATCCATTGGAACTCTTTAAGACTGTTCCCACATTGGAAATCTTTATCTTAAAATCGCTACCACGAGGGGTAGATAACATCGAAAAACTGTGTCGCATATAAAAGCCCTTTTCTTTTTAAAACAAGCCGCTACCAACGAAGGTGATTTAAAAATCATTTTTTACTTTGAAAAGCCCACATAAGATTCTTTTAATACACAACGCTAAAGCCAGCAAAAAACCAAATTACTTTAAGTACAGAAATGAACTTGAACCTCATAATAAAAGTTTACTATTTGATTCAAAGCAAATGAAAAAGAGATAAACCAAACGGACGAAGCTCTAACGCGCGCTAGACTCGCTCACTCACTATCTGCCGTCCAACTCGGACTACTGTCGATCCGGTCACCTTAATGGGGGCGGCGGGTGAGAACATAGTAAAGCATGTCTCCCCTCACCAGTGGGTACGCAGCCCGACGAGGGCGAGGGTACGCACCCAGCAAGGAGCTAAAACAACATAAGGGTAACAAAATACAGTAGTACTATATATAATAACAGAAATACAAGTAAGGAAACTAATGTAACAAGTATGAACTACTCTGTATGTATGGCACAACTGGTGGATAGTCCAATGGATACCCAATCTAAACCTGCCTGTGGTACCGGAGACCTCAACAGCCTAATGCCACCAATCACTCACCTGCATATACGCCAGTCCGTAACCTCTGAGCTCACGTGGCAAGCCAACACTTTTCGGAAAGAACACCCCCTCGCGGTGATCGACCGCTGGTGTTCGTGAAATGCGAAGCGAGTGTTTGACGAATCGATGCTGCTATGCTCCAATACAATCGTCGGCAGCTCACCGACAATACTGGCCCCTGGCATACCGACCGTATAGGTCATCAAACAACGGAACGCGTCGAGATAGTCAATTGTAACGTAAAGTAATGAACGACCAAACGTCACGCCGATGGCAACTAGAGAACGACATCAGGTACATTATACGTATAATTACTAATGCCATCTACTCTATCCCTACATCAGAATACTACGAGCAATAGGAATCCCTACCGCACGGGCCAGAGAAATAAAGACAAGTATATGGTGGCAAGCCAAAACTGTTTAAAGAGTAAGGCATAATGACTAAAGATGTAAAAGAATAGCGTTTAAGGAAGACATCATCGAGCAGTGCACCACTGTATCTCCGACATTTCGATCGAAGTACCCACGCTGTATACAGCTGAAACGGTCTCGCGAAAGGCGGAGACGAAGCGACGACTAGGAAGGGTCCAACGGGTTAAGAGTCTAACCCACAAACACAATAACAGACACGACCATTTCTCACACAAATCCTAACCAAACCCCTTCGAAATGGTTTCTCAAATGCAACTACCCGAAGCCAGCCAGACGTCCGGAAACCCGTATCGAAATCCACA
>NC_033628.1:4271587-4273324 GCF_001540865.1 Ananas comosus
GGGGGGTTCTAGGGTTAGGGTTAGCTCAAGAAACCCTAGGTCAACCTATATATAGGTGCTGCGACTTTGCGGAAAACCCCCTTCAAGGCTGAACGGTTTAAACCCAGCTCCCTGCCAGCGAGTGCTTTATGCACGACAATCCCTCCGAGTTTGAAAACTCGCAAATCGGCGCATAAAATATTAGGTCTTTTCGCGAATAATCCGATTTCTCAAATCAGCCCCTTCGTGGACTTTTTGCGATTCCCGAAGATCCGTCCGTCGGATTTCCGATCGGATAGCACCAGCGCGATCAGCACGACAGAGGCATCGAATCTAGCATTTCGTTTCGCCCGAAAAGGTTTCCGATTTGCGACAAAACCATCCCTCCTAGGTTCCACCAAAAACCACATATAGACAACTATATGTAAAAACCATTAAACCCCTTTTTCTCGAAATCCGTGCAGCCAATTCCAATTCCGTCAGTGCCATTGGGTCCAGGATAGTCAAGCGGTTGAAAACGAGCTATTGGAAGGCTATATTCGGAGTCCGATACGCGTCGAAAGTCCACTCTACTCCACGGCCTCTCTGGAAAACCGAAGTTACTATTCACTTAAGTCAAACTTCCGGGTCGCGTAACTTCTCCGTTTTAACTCGTTTTCTCCTGAAATTTGACGAGTACACTTATAATTGTATTACACACAAGAAATCATCAAACAAAAGGGTTTAATCAATAAATCAAAAATCTCAGTTATTACAAATATGAAACCAGCGATTCAACCTACATGAAAAGTCCAAATTTGCATCAAAAAATTGGAATAGAACTATAATAAGAATTGCTTCAGATATTTGTACATAATTTAGATGGGTTACAGCCATTTACTTACAGATTCACCACTTGCATTCATAAAAGTTTGAGGTTTGGCAAGCATGATAGGAGAATCACCAATACGACCTGCATATAAACCGATTAAAATATATCTAACTCCAAGTATATATATAATCTATATTAAGTTACCAACGGGATTTGCAGTTTTCAGAATAAAATGAGCACCGATAATTAAACAGACAAAGACAAACTTGCATATTTGTTTGTGGATATTAGCCTACACCTACAAAAGTTCGCAACACATTCCTACAGGGAAAAAAATCAGTCATTTGGCTCTCCTACAGAGAAAAGAATAAGTCATTTGGATTATTTAAAGAACAATGTTGATGTATATGTAAAAAAATTTTAAAATTCAAATTTTAACATTTTAAAATTCAATATTCAAATACAAAATTTAAAATTCAATACGGTATTTTTTTTTCTTTATATATAGATGTTTAAAAGAAAGCCAAATAAGCTACATTCAAAATAAAAAATTTAAATTTAAAATTAATTTAATTTTTGTATGCGACCCACAACACTCAGGGCTGGCATCCGCGCCGGTCGCACCTGCGTTTAAAATTATTTTAATGTTTCGTAGGCCACCCACAACACTCGGGCTCGCATCCACGCCGGTTTGCGCCCTCGCACCCGCGGCCACTCCCGATCGGGCGCGCCCGCTCGCACCCGCGCACGCACCCGCTCGCCCACGTGCGTCCGCTCGTGCCCGCGCAAAAAAATAAATTTTAAACATAAATTTAAATTCAACCCACTCGCGCCTGCACACGCACCCGCTCGCCCGCACGTGTCCGCTCGCGCCCACGAAAAAAATTTAAATTTAATTTAATTTAATTTAATTTCATTTAAATTTAAATTTAAAAATTTTCTGTATG
>NC_033628.1:4273983-4364529 GCF_001540865.1 Ananas comosus
AGAGAGAGAGAGAGAGAGAGAGAAAGAGCCGGGGGGCTGCCATGTGCGCGGTCCCCTCTCGCCGGGGCACGCGAGCAGAGAGAGAGAGAGAGAGCCCGCCCCGCCATGTGCGCGGGTCCCCTCTCGCGCTGGCACGCGAGCAGAGAGAGAGAGAGAAAGAAAGAGAGGGAGAGGGAGACAGAGAAAGAAAGAGAAAGAGAGAGAGGGAGAACCCGCCCCTACCTCGGAACTGAGAAGGATGGGGGTTGCTGGGGAGGCGACGCGTGGCACTTTAAGGTTGCCCTTTTATTATATGTATTGATTGAGTTATGAACACACCGAATAAATCCTAATATGTGAATTATGATTAACGAGAATAATTTGGATATATAATGAGAGTAGAGCTGGAATACTATCAATAACAAATGGATTCCATTGCCATCAATTTATTTTTAATGATAGAGCCTCCAAATCGACGCTCGGCACTATTGAATATAATCTATATCACTTGAAATATTTAGAAACTAAATTTCAAATCTTTTCGACATTATTGACCTAATGATCAAAGGGTTTCAAATTTGCAACTTTAATGGTCGATAAAAAACGTTTTCTCATTTAACAGCATAGAGATATCCAAACCAATTGAATTTCAGTTAGAAAATTCTTTAAACTATTTAGAACAAGATTTTGTAGGTTACAGAAACCCTAGGATCAATCTAGATAATATCACACCTAGAGGGGGGGTGAATAGGTGTATGGCCTAAATTCGCAAAACTCAATGCTATGAAAAATAAATGCAGAAAATAAAAATAGCATACCGAGATTTACGTGGGAAACTCCACTTTGGAGAAAAACCAACGGGACCAACACGCGAAAACACAATTCACTTAAGAGAAAAGATTATAAGGTGATTATCGACTCCACGGACTCGACCTCTCTTAACCTCCTATGAATCTCGCGCAAGCCTCCGGGTTGTCCACGCCCTCAAGTTCGAATCCACGAACGCATGGCACACGTCCGAATCCACGAACGTCACTCGAATCCACGAGCTCACGATCCGAATCCTCGAACCGCCTTCGATCACGTCGAATCCACGATGCCGTTCATGAAGAACATCATGATTATTTGGTGATCCTTCGCTTAGAGTATCGATGAAGAACCAGAGAAGAATCTCTAAGCGAACCTTAAATCAATTCGACCTATAGATATCAAATTACAATATCTCGAATTGACCTAAAAGAGGTTAATATGTGGAAAATAGGTTTAGAACGAAACCTAGCCTCTAGGGTTACTCTTTCATATATTCTCGTGCTTTTTTATCAATTAGAGAACCTCAATAGTTTATTTATAGACCTTAAAATTAATTAGAGTCGGATTAGAGGCATTATTAGGAATTTTATATTGAGTACCGGTACTCAGTAAGTTGGTACCGGTACCTCATGACGGAACAAAAAATTTCTGAGGCTGAGTACCGGTACCAAGTCGATGCAGTACTGGTACGTAGTCGATTGAGTACCGCAATACCGGTACCGGTCCAATGCAATACCGGTACTCAATGCAATTTCCAGAATTGCATCTCTCGGGTTTGAGGTACCAATAGGAGGTACCAGTACCACTTGTTGAAACTTGAATTTTCGAGGACGGTTTTGAGGAACTGAAATATAGTACCGATACACATTATCAAAAACTTTTATAATCAATTCAAAAGTACCAAAACCCATTTCTAATCCTTTAAACATTTAATTATATGATTCTAATATCATAAATAAGTATGAATCACTATAACATGATTTAAAACCTTACCTGAGCATCGTGATTCATGCAGTGAGATGTTTCTGAGTTCTCGGAACCTTGGATTCTTCGATCTTCGACAATCATGCAACGAACGTATCAAGACTCCGACTCAAATCACGAAATTTGCCAACACAAAATACTTAACAGATTTATATATACTCTTGATCTTGATTACAAAACTCTTATCACGAGAGAACAATATAAAAAAAATAAAATTTAGTTTTTAGATGCTTCAGGTAGTATAGATCATGTTCAACAGTACTGATTGTCGATTTGAAAACTCTATCATAAAAAATACTGGAGATAGGTGACAATGGAGCCCGTTTGTTATTGATAGTGATCTCCTAGGATTGAGTGGGTGGTTGGGTGAATAGTATAATCTAACGGGTAGAAATGATCAAAAGGTAGATCTAACAGTAGAAAACTCGATAGTATCAAGAGCTTGGTGCTATATATCGATAGTATAGTAACCGGACTATATATATATATATACATATTCATATATACATATATATATACATATGTACATATGTATATATATAATATATTAATATGATTAGCTGGTATCTACTAATGAGTAAAGCTCTATTTTGCTATCAGTTTTTAACCTTTGGATGAAAATGTTGTAGGGTCAGGATGACTATTTGAGTTCGTGAGAGTTGAGTGGTCCGCCTATGGGTTTGAGTGTCCCCACCTGGTTATATAGTATTTAATCCAATGGTTAGAGAAATAATGAATAAGAGTTGATCCAAAGCTTAAAACTGGTAGCAACATGGGATTTTGCTACTAATAGTAGCCCAGTCCCAACTATATATAGTATTATAATATATATATATATAAATGCTATGATTATTAAGAAAGGAAGAGACGAGAGAGAGAGGATTAAGAGATAGTAGGGCTAGACATAACTTTTACAAGTGAATACCCAAGTGATACTTATGTGTTTTTTTAACCATTTGATTTATTTTTTGATGTACAAATAGCCTTTAGATCAAACACTATTCTACCTACCCCACCTAATCACACCTACCACCATCATCTCAACCTTCACATCTCTCCATCCAATGGGCTAAAACACACAATAATCACTTGGTGATACTTTTACAAGTGATTCTAGCTCTACTCTATATATATAATATATATGCTTATTATACTATTATCAGTATGATCGCCTCGTACTCATACAGTTGTTTTCCGATGAAGATGCTTTCCGAATCGACGATCGCCACACACGTTAACCGTTATTCTAGATATGTTGACACCCCAATAGATTCCACATCGAATGGGAATGGGTTGTCATTGGGTTTATAAGAGACTTAGACACTAGTAATAATAACTGGGCTTAAGCATTTTGGGCCGGTTGTTTAGGTCACAAGTTATTGTTGCTAGTGGGCTGGATCGTTTAGCAGTTGCGTATCAGAAGCGTCCATGCCAGCTGGACAGTGTATGGCAGTCTTCGCTGAGCTAGGGTCTGGATGACGGGCTAGCGAGACGAGTCTCACATCGCCTGGTGATCTTGGGCTGTGTGTGTGATTAGACTGACGAGGACGTCAGGGCCTTAACGGAGGGAGTCTGTGATACCCCAATAATCCCACATCGGATGGGAATGGGGTTGTCATTGGGTTTATAAGAGACTTAGACACTAGTAATAATAACTGGGCTTAAGCATTTTGGGCCAGTTTTTTTGTCCAACGAGTTATTGTTGCTAGTGGGCTGGGTCGTTACACTAGAGCATTTAAAATGTTTAGAAATCAAATTTTATAATTTTTCGACATCATTTACCTTACGATCAAAAGGTCACATAATTGACAATTTTTAACGCCCGGTATGGGATATGTGCTAGTTTGACGGTATAAAAGAATCGAAATTAGTTGAATTTCTGGTAAAGATAAAGATCAATAACTCTAATTTTAAATTGAAGAATCCGATCATCCATTTTTAAGGCGTCGTTCGATTTTGACTGTTCATTTTAAACCCGCTTGATGAAGTTTCTTATGATTTTGAAAAATTACGAAATTTACTTTCTAGAAGTTTCAAAAATACTTTAGATCATATTTAATGGAGTGGATTGTTTATTCGTAAGCACTAATTTAATGAGTTTTAGAATTACAATTTAGGCATTACTTTTATATCAATATATAAAAAAAATTACAAATTGGTAAATATTCAAATTCAATATATTTAATATGTTTAAGGAATTTTAGAATTTCTTTAATTTAGACATTAATTTTGTCTTACTAAAAAATTTTGAATTTAGGTAAATATTTAAATTCAACGTATTTAATATGTTTAAGAAATTTTTGAATTCTCTCTAGTTTAGAAATTAATTTTTATCACTCTTTAAA
Organism: Ananas comosus; assembly: GCF_001540865.1. Taxonomy (NCBI): domain Eukaryota; kingdom Viridiplantae; phylum Streptophyta; class Magnoliopsida; order Poales; family Bromeliaceae; genus Ananas; species Ananas comosus. Next base: position 4,278,102 of record NC_033628.1, read on the forward strand.
AAAATTGAAACTGGATAAAAATTTAAATTCAACATATTTAATATGATTAAGGAATTTTAGAATTCCTCTAATTTAGACATTAATTTTGTATTATTATTTAAAAAAAATTAATATAGTTAAATATTTGATTCAAAAGGAATATAGGGTATAATTCAAATTTATTCTCAGAATAGAGTTGTCCGAGCGAAATTAATTCAAATTTTAATAGTAAAAATTGATCTTTTAAAAGTAATGAGATCATGTATTATAATTTAGAATATAAACTGAAAATAAATTTTTAGTTTAGAATCTAAACAGTATATAGAAACCACCTATAAGTTTAAACATTATATTGCAATTTAAACTTACGGCTGAACAAATCTAGACTATATAATTTAAATTTTAAGCTTATAATAAATCTCCACCATAGAGTTTTAATAAAATAAACAAAATTAAGACTGTAGATAAATTAAATAAATCTATATAGAACAAATCTAGGCTATTTGTATATTTTATTAATTTGATTAGTCTAACTGATTTGATTTATTAAGCTAGTTTTGATTTTTACCTTCAAAATTTTTAAGCTTTTAGTCAAATTTCAAAATTTTAGTTCCTTACATTTTAGTTTGCAATTAGCTTGCTAACTAATTTTAATTAATTAAGTTAGTATCAATGATTTAAAAATCAAATTGAACCGACTAGTTCGAGCGGTCAAACCATAATCCAATCTATCATGTGGTTCGGTTCAATCCTTCAAATTGTATAAGTTTAAGAATAGTTTTGAACCATTAGAGATAACAAATGTTTCAAATAATGACATTTTATAACAATCAGAATCGATAATAAATATTTTAAATGGAAAAATTAAAAAGGTTAAGATTAGTGGTTTTTAAAAAAAAAGTAATGATTAGGGATTAATGGTTAGCGATGTCAACGGGTTAGATTCAAGTCAGGTTTCAAAAATCTAAAACCGAGCCCGGCTATCAATTCCAAAACTTGCATCCAAATTTGACGAATTTTAAAATATAGAAGTTTTGGATTAGTATTAATGATTTATACAGTATATTTAGTATTTAAAACTAGATTGAACCGACTGGTTCGATCGGCCGTCAGAGCGTAATCCAATCGATCAAGCGGTTTGGTTTAACCCTTTGAACTGAATAAGATTAAAAATAATTTTGAATATTGTTTTCTAATTCTTTAGCCATCACGAATTTCAGAAAGTTATTAATGTCAAGACTATGTGATAAAATTTTAAAATTCTCATCCTTCGAACTAGAAATAAAAATAACTACCAAATTAAATCAAAAAAAATAATCTAAATTTTCTTCCTTTAAAAAAAAAAGATTTAGAAAGTAGCAGGTATGGAAATAAATTTTAATGCAGCATAGTTTCTTAAAATTAAAGTCATTTGCAATATAAAAACAATTAAACAAAGAGAAAAAGAAAATTACCTTAATTTGAAGACCATAACTAAATTGGAATATTCAAAATTTATAATCTATCCAAAAATAAAAACTCCTACTTAGATGGAAAGGAATCAAGGATAGATAGGGGAGATAGAAAAAGGAAACAAAGAGGAGAGAGATGTTAGATTAGATAATATCGTAAGGGCAAAATTACTTATTTATCCTAGAGTTAAAAGACCAAAATACTCTTTTTTAGGGTACCTGGTGACCGGTACCTCTCTCAAGTGACTTGTTATTACAGATCACAATTAAATAAAAATTAAATCTAAGCTGTTGAATAGAAATAAATAAACGGCATCCAAAAATAAAAAAGTATAGAAGCATTGCTAGCGGCTATTATACTTTTCTTTTCTTTGAGAGAGAGAAATAGGTAGCACGGTACCCGCTTCGTTTATTTCATTTAGAAATAAACTTAGCTGAAAATGTGAATCAACTAGGATTCGAATTTAGGACCTCGGATACCAACCACCAAGTCCTTTGCCACTTGCTCTAGGGACGGTCGGTCTAGCGGCTAGTACATTTAGACATCATGACATGATTATCTATTACCTATTGTTGACCAATATGTGTGGCTTGTCTGCGGCGGCTCACTATACCCACTGGGAAACACTTTTCTATGTTTTTCACTCCCCCTTCTCTACAAGGAACACGAAAGGTGAGGTCCAGGGCACATCGTGAGGCACGCATTAGATAGCGAATTACTGTATTGAGACATTGGCTACTTGTGCGTAAGTAACTTTGATGACTAGCTTGATCCTTCAGTTTATGTACTACTCATGTGATGTTTAATTTGATGGCTTGGAGTTGTCATGGTTAGGTAGTTAATTAGTTGTTTTCATGGTTATGATGATATTATCATGGGAGTGTTTACATGCTAGTTTTGTTGTCAATTACCTCATGGATTTGATGATGGTTATTCAGCGGCATGCAGTTTTTCTCAATTGAAACATACAAATTGCAAATTTTATTACTTGTGCATTTAGTTTTGGTTGGATCTCAAGTGGTGGATTTGACTTCATGATTAGTTAATGGTTATTTTTCCTAGTTGTTGGTAATTGGGTTGTTTCCTTCCCATGCATGTCTTATTCTCTACTGCATATATATATATAGGTTTTGTAGTTGTTGTAAAGTGATTGTCTGTGAATAATTTGTATTTTGACACCACACGCGCGCGCGGACAGAAGCTAGAGATGCACTTCATGTGAGGGGTCTATCGCGCTTTGGGTCAGGCTCTAAAACTAATTATTTGATCAAGCTTTATGCCCAACTCTAATTGTCATATGAAAAATGATTTTAAAAGTGCTTTTAGAAAAGGAGCTCTAGGCTTGGCATGATCTCTAAATTGTCTACACATAAAATGGTATAATTTCTGAAAATCAATTTTTCGTGCATCATGTATAGTCATCAAAATTAATCTACTAAAATGGCCATTAATTAATATTCAAATATTACATGAGATAAAGATTATTAAAAATTGTAATTTTACCATGTAAACATTTTAGATGTTATAAATTGCATCCAACGAGATCACAGTGATAATAATAGTTTTAAATCCTAGGTGTTTTTTTTTTTTTTTTTTTTTTTTTTTTTTTTTTTTTGATATATAATTTTTTCTTTAACATTTCAAAGAGCAAGACTCAACAGCAATGTTAATTAGCTATCTAGCGTATGTTTGGCTTTGCCTGAATGCCTTTTTTTATGCTGCTTTGCAACCATAAGAAGTTGGAAATGAATTCCTATTCTCTTTTTCCAGGGCGGCGCAATTTAGAGAGGTATTAACGAAAAAACTAGCTAGTAGGACTTTTCCACAAAGGTATGCTGCTGAAAAAGTATTTTTGCAGAAACTCTAATAAGTGAGCAAACAAGATCACAGTTGCTGGATAAAGCAATATGTCGGGCTAATTTGGCTAATTACAAATTGTTCGTCAATTTCATTTAAAATACTAAATCTACAATCAAATTAAAAAGAGAGTTGTAATTTCACAACTCTGCATCCTAGCTAAGATTCAGATAATTTCTTCTCAGCTTATAATATCAAAAAAGAAGCGATGAAACTACAGGAAAAAAATTGGTTCTTGTATTAGTGACGTTGTAAGATGTGATGAGTCAGAAGAATTAAGCTTTCCCCATTATTTTTTTGTTTTCCGTGCCGGAAAATAAAAAGAAAAAAAAAAGCCTTTGCGGTTCCATTATTACATATTTATTAGAGCATGATGTAGTTATCTCGGCTATCAACATATAATCCTTACATACTACGACCTTTCCGGTTCATTTCCTGGATCTTTGTCCTCCCCGACGGTGCCATGGGAGCCCACACAATTTTTTAATTACTCTACCGAACACAAACAGGATCCATGTTTGCAGATTTTTATTGCTCTACCAAACGCTAAGAAAAGAACATTTATTGCCCTACCAAACGCAAACACACAAACAGCTGGGATGCATGCTGCCGCGTGTATCGAGTATCGACGTCCAAGCTAAATATAACATAACATAACATAAAAAGCATCTGCACAACTTTATTACATACAGATTGTCTCATTTTATTTTTTTAATGGACCAAACAAACAGATCCTTATTGTTATTATTATTACTTACTTATATCCCTCGGTAAATTTAACAATTATCTCCCGATATTTTATATATATATATATATAAAGAAAAAAAAAACCAAAAAATTACGAGCTTATATTCCCGATCGACTCCGTATCCTTCTCGACAGCCATCCACACTCATTTACACAGCCCCGTCCACTTCTCAGCGCGACCCACTCCGACTACTACTATCATTATTATTATTATTAGATATATTATATATATATATATATTTAAACTAGCATCATACATACATACCATACATACATAATCCTAATAACATCGCCAACAGCGCGAGAGGAGGGCGGTAACGCCTCACTTTGAACGGCGCGAGTTGCAGGGGGAGGGGCAGGACCATATATATATATATATATATATATATATATCGCATCACATCACGGCGCACGCGTTGGGGTTCTCGTCGCTGAAGATCTGCGGCGCGTGCCCCATCTCCACCCTGTACCCGTACGGCGCGTAGTAGTCGTACCTATTCACCTCCGCCGACGCCGGAGCCGCAGGTGGTGGAGCCGCCGCTCCCTTCTCCCCTCCGCCTCCGCCTCCGCCGCCGGCGCCCTTCTCGTCCTTCTTCTCCTCCTTCTTCTTATCGCCCCCTCCTCCCCCATCCCCCTTCTTCTCCTTCTCCTTGTCCTTGTCCTTGTCCCCCTTATCGCCTCCGCCCGCGTCCTTTTTGGCGGGGACGATCTCGACGCTGCGCCGGAACTTCTGTTGGAGGTACGAGGGGAGGGTGTTCACGTCCATGGTGCCCTTGACCGTGATCAGGTCCTTCGCCGCGTCCACCGTCACCTCCTTCACCCCTGCGCCGCACAACCGCTAACTATTATTAATTTAACTTCACATAAGAAAAAAAGAAACCCTAATAATAAATATTATTATAATATAGCACACGAGCAGTGAGTTTCTAGAGCGTCGCGGTCGATTGATGATGATTACCTTTCACTTTGTAGATCCGCCTCTTGATTCGGTCGATGCACCCCTCGCAGTGGAGCCGGATCTTGAGCATCACTGTCGACTCCGGAGGCTATAAAATTTTTTTTAAAAAAAAAAAAAAAATTAAGAAATTAATACCGATGAATTAATTAATTAATTAAAAACCACCAATAGGTTAATTAATTGATAAAATAAATAAATAAATAAATAATTGGGCACCTCTTTAGGCTTTTGGTCGTCGCCCTTGGCGGCGGCGGCAGCGGCGGCGTCTTTCGGAGGCTGCTTGGGGGGGTCGGCGCCGGGTTTCTTGTCGCCGCCGACTTTGTTATCCTTATCTTTTTTGGGTGGGTTTGCAGGGGAGACGAACTCCACCTTCCTCTTGGTTTTGGCCTCGATCCTCTCCTTCACCTCCCACGGATCCGCGGGGCCCGTCACCGTCACCCTGTTGCTCCCCGCGTCCGCGGATACCGCATCCACCCCTGCGCAACGGGCGAGAAAGTAATTAAGCGCGAATTCTTCAAGAAACCGAGAAAATCGGAACAAGGAAGAGCGAGCACAGGGGAATAGAATCGAATAGGAATAGGAATAGGAACCTGGGAGGGATCTGATGGCCCTTTTGACCTTCATGGCGCAACCCTCGCAGTGCAGATCCGTCCTCAGGACGATGATCGGCGGGGATTCGTCCTTCTTCTCCTTCTCCTTCTTCTTGTTCTCCGCACCCCCATCGCCCTTATTCTCCTTCTCCTTTTCCTTCTCCTTCTCCTTCTCTCCCCCCTTCGGTTTCTCCTCCTACATACAACATATTCAAGAAACAACCCATCATCATTACGAACCGAATCGAATCAATTAGCTAGGGTTTATGCGAAGAGGAAGAGAGGAGAAAGACGACGAGGCGAAACCCTTACCTCACCCATGCGTCTCTCTCTCTCGCTCTGTGACTCTCGTCTCTCGCTTTCGCTCTGTTTGTGCGTATCCGTAGCGCTTGAAGAGGGGAAATTAACCAGGGGAGGGGGGAGGGCTTAAATAGGGAGAGGGAGGCCTCCGTGTTCGGATCGGATCCGGAGAATCCGATCGTGCGTTTAGACCCGCTCATGGGCATCATTTGTATGGTAATGGTTATGTGCGGCCATCATGTCATCACCATGCCATGTATGTTACTTAAATGCGCTCGTGCTACCAAAAATAAATAAATAAATAAACTTTTTCCGTTTTGAAGTAGCCGCCTCAATTTTAGTAACTTTTATCAAATTTTAGAATTGAGTCATTTTAGTCAAATAAAGTATAAATTTTATCAAATTTATTAATATTTTATTCATTTTAACATTTTGAATTATTTTAAGTGAATAAAATTTGACCAATAAAAAAATTAGTAATGAATAAATTAATTTAATTTTATAAATTTTTTAACTGAATTATTAATTAGTATAATAAGAGTTAACAGGACCGTTCCCCCATAACCTTTGTCTGATTTTTTCAGTTTGGCACAGAATATATTTTTTATTATTAAATTTTTTATTTTTATTTTGTCACAATTAGGTTTTATTTATTTTGATACAATATTCGACAATATCAACTCCAATAAATTTTCACCTATTCATATGAACTAAGGTCATAATCTAGCAACATTCGATTCATCTTTTCACTCACTTTTTTTTATTTTTTTTTTTTAAGAGTTTGGTTGGTAATATGTCTAATTCAATGCCAAAAATATCAAATGCTTTGAAAGAGACCACAAATATCATGTACAAAATTGAAATGATCATAAATGCGGAGAACAATGTTAAAGATGGTGAGATTTGACTTGATGTAATGAGCAGCATATGACAAAAAAAAGTTAGGGATTAAAAATAAAAAGTGATAAAAATTAGTGCAATTAATCTGCCACTACAAAGAAAAAAAAATCTGTTATTACAAAAAAAAAAAAAAAATGTGTAGAGAAATAAAAAATCAACTAAACATTGAAGTCCAGTAACGCCATTTAACTCTATTAAAATTAGAGAAATGCTAAATCTACCACCAGAAAGGCTCGTAACTGTCACAATTTCTTATTTAACAAATTGTAGAATTGACTTACTCTCTTTAATTTTTTTTTTATTAAAAACACAAAATTATAATTCAAAATGAATTATAACCCTAGCACTGCTATAAAAATTAGGATTAATTGCATATAGCTTCCTGAAAAAATATAGCAAATTAATTATAAATATATCCATACAAAATTCAACTTTTTTATGTTATTCTTGTGAAAGTCCTAATATTGTCAAATATGCCCCTATCATTAGAATTCGTTAAAAAAATTTAGTTAACTATAGATAAAATATTTAATATCCTGGTTAGTTACTAAGATAAATTAATATTTTTATCCATATTATATTATACTTTTTTCTCTCAATCAAAACCCTTGCAATGGGACTCTTCTTCTTCCTCCTCCTCTCTCTCCTACATGCTAGTTTCAAACCGGTAACTAGAATTTCTCCGTCCCCATCCATTCAGGACACGTGTTGCTTCACCCATGACGAAAGCGTGTTGCTTTTCCATTCAATTTTTCTATAATTTTTTTATTTTGCTCAAAAGAAAAGGTTTAGGACAAAAGAAGTACTAGAAGAGGTTGCAACAATGATGAATTAATTAGGTTGGGTTTTAAAAAAGAAGAAGATGAGCATTGAAAATTTTTTGGGGGACATTTTTGTACAATTAGAGCAGTTCGGGCTTTTGGAGGGATATATTTGTGATGACAAAATTAGCATTTCACTTATCTGCTGTTAAAAAATAAGTAGTTATCTAACGGCAACAAACCAGTATGAACAAATATGAATATTACTAGACTTTTGCATAAATAACATAAAAAATTTAATTTGTAAAAGTATATTTGTAATTTGTTAAGTTTACAGAAAACTATACGCAAGGGCTTTTTTTGCATTTAGACCCCTGGCAAATTTTTATTTTAAAAATAGCCCTGTCAAAATTTAATTTGCAAAAATGGCCCTGGGCCTGCCACGCAGGCGCCACGTCAGCGCCACGCGGGCAGGGCCGAGATTGTGTGTTAAGTTGAACACGGTGAACCATTCACCGTGTTCAAACACAGTGCGTGTTTAGTACGTATTTTTTATATATTGAAAAGAGGAATAAGGAATAGGGATGTCAATAGGTATGGATATCCGAAATATTATCCGAATTCAAACCCGAATAAATTATATATATATATACATAATTTATTTTTATTTATTTATACAATATATAAAATATTTAATAATTTTTATTCCTTAGATCTTCATCTAACCCAGCGAGTTTTAAAAATCTATACAGTTGGATGAAAATTTAAGAAATAAAAATTATTAAATATTTTATATATTGTATAAATAAACAAAAATAAGTTACGTATATATATATAATTTATTCGGGTTTGGATTCGGATAATATTTTGGATATCCATACCTATTGACATCCTTACTCCTTATTGATTTTGTTTCAATATTATAAAAAATACGTACTAAACACGTGAACCATTCACCGTGTTTAACACGTGAATGATTCAAACCGTATTCCACTTAATACTCTGGTCCAGTCTCTGCCCGCGTGCCGCTGACAGGGGCTGTCGTGCAGGCCGACAGGACCATTTTTTGTAATTTTAAATTTTGATAGACTATTTTTAAAATAACAAAATTTGGCATCAGAGGAACTATTGTAAAAAAAGCCCTAATACCCATTAACCCCAAAAATGAATAGGTTCCACATTTTCGAAATGATTTGGCATTCGAGGGGTCTCGGATACAATTTTAATTATGAGCATTCCTATACACATGGTCGACACAAGCAGGCTGGGTCGCGCAGACAGTTGGTCCGTACATGATGAGGTGCGGAGAGGGAGTACAGACCAGCTGAATGCTGCCACGTGACGTATCATTTGTCGGAGTTGCTCGCCTACGCAAAAACCCCCCGAGCCCGTTCAAGAACTCATCAGCAAACAAACCCGCTCATTGACAACCGAGCCGTCGATCTCAGAACGCTACCATTTTTTTTTAATCTCCACGTCTAGCAGCACGTTTCTAGCTTTTTTTTTTTCTTTTTTTTTTTTTTTTTAGCTCGGTATAGATTCAAACTTCCAAAGGGAGGAGGACGAAGGTTCGGTCCACCGATGAGTTTGGCGAACCTGGTCTAGGGAATAATTCCCTGCTCCGCTGGACGAGTCCGGCACGTCGGCGCCTCTTTGGTAAGTTTCCCGCGAGGCGGATGCTCTTTTGAAATGACCAAAATGCCCCTGACGTGTCCACGAGCCGTGCCGGGCTATGGCCGCGGTGGTAAGGACAGGACGGTAAAAATTGGTGCGGCGGTTCAAAGGCACGTCACGTGACTGCCACGTGAATGAAATTTCGCGCCAACTTCGAAATTAGAAAGGCACTAATGGGCCCAGTGGACCGGGTCCATAAAAGGTGGTGGGCCTAAACCTGCTTCTCTAGCCCAGGGTGTTTCGGACTAGTTTCCACCACCTTTTCTTTTTCTTTTTTTCTTTTTTGTTTTTTGTTTACATTTGTTTATTATTTTATTTATATATTAAGCATTACTATGAATACCTCATTTAGGTTCCCCATAATGTTGTAGATAACATGACAGCATCATTAATGTACCCTAAACATCATTACTAGATCCTAAGTATCATCGCTAACCCTAAGTATCAAATTCTAATCTTGCAAATTTTGTATTAGGGCCAGTGATTCAAAGACTTACCAATCCATATTTTGGACTGAATTTAGAATCGCTGACTTACTAACTCAACCGAGATAGGTTGACAGTTTTTACAAAGTTAGACTCTGTTTGCAATTATTAAATATCCAGTATCATCAAAAATACAAGTAGAAATGAAGCATCAGAAATTACATATTGAGTTTAATTTAGATCCGAACTTAAAAAATTATAAACTAAATTTCAAGCTGGTCCAATAAGCTTATAAATTGAAACATAAACCAAGCATCTGTTAATTAAAATTAGAAATATAACTGAGACAGCATTATACCCCGAAGTTAGAAAAATAAACTACTAACTGATATATATAGATATATATATATATATATATATATATATATATATATATATATATATATATATATATATATATGCTGAGACAAATGTAATAAATAATGTCCAAAATTCTAGTAAAAAATAATCAATATAAACCTACTTAACTGCAAAATGACGTATAATTTACCGTTAATTAGTATCGTAGCTCAACAGCTCAACACGAATGAATTAATGTCATAATATGTATAAATATAGTTACTATGTAGGAGTGATTCCATACCCCCAAGCCAGTAAATATTAGAACTTTCACCATGCATCAGTGCTAGATCTAGCATGGTACAAGTTGAAGTCATGCCAAACTCCTACTATTATTTAATTTCCTTTTGTTTAATCAAAGTTCATATTATGGGTCTGTTAAAAAGTTTTGAGGCCAAACGTGAGGAAAACTGTTAAATATAAAATATATAAACGTGGTAAGCTTTTGGAGAAAATAATTGTTTCATTTAAACAAAAACGATTACATGTTTCGTATAATTTAATTTGATAACAAAGTATGAGGTTCTGAGCTCGAGTTATGCCGGATTCTAGTATAATTAATTTTCTTCCGTTTAAGTCAAGTCCACATTATGAGTCAATCAAAAAATTTCAAGTCTAAATATGAGAAAAATGTTAAATATAAAAAATATAAAAATACTATCCTCTGTCAGCTTAATTTTTTAGAAAACCAAGGTGAGTTTCATTTAATTTAATAGTACGAACTAGCGCATTGTAGAACACGTACTTTATACTATAATGAGTTCTTGAATGCAAGAAAAAATCTCAATAAATGTCGCATTTAAACTCTGAAATTGATTTTTTTTTTTTCTGGATCCTATTAATCGTGTGAAAATATATATATATATATATGTAATTAGCAGCATTTTAAATTAACGGCCAAATAGTTTTAGGGCAATCAAAGAAATAAAATATAATTATACAAGAAGGCCTAATCTCTGGATTGATTTTGAAATTTGTTACGATTGAAGAGCAAGACCACAAGAACAGATAGGAAAAGATAAGTAATGTGCTAGTTAAGAAATAGAGTTTCCTCAAACTCAACTTTTTAAATAGTTACCGACCTTTCCTACTACAAGCGGCCAAAGATTTGATGGTTGATACCCGAAGTCTAAAGTTTGAATCCTAATTAATTTACATTTTCAGCTAAATTTATTTTTTTTAAAAAATAAACGAAAAGAATAGCATGCTATCTTTCTCTCTAAAAAAAAAAAAAACCTTTTTAAGTAATTCTTACCAAAAAAAAAAAAGCAAAATAAAGAGGAAGAAGTGGCGTTCAAAACAAGGTAAGGAGTTTTTTCGATTAACATCGGAAATAAATGCGAGAATAGCACTATTCGAGGAGGGTGAGGGCAAATTGGTCTTAACAGGCTATCCCACGATAATCGTTTTTTATGAGTATAAAATATGTCATGTAAATTTCAACATGTTTGACAAAATAACTAAGATCAAATTAATGACTTATTTTATATATCTAGTTGTTATCCTAAAACCAAATACAGTGTTGCAACAAACTAAAAAAAATATAACAAGCTCCTATTTCGGGCCCATTTTGGAAAGCACTTTCGTAGAAATCCTTCTATTTTGAAAAACAGAATTTGCGGAAAGCGTATAATTTTTTCTTTTTTGTAAACCTTGCCTGAAATATGCACCCGCCGCACGTACACAGTATCATCTGTCCACACAGACAGAGTCTTCTCTATACATGCACGGTGTGGAAGCACAGATCAGTAATCACAAGTAATCAAAACAAGATAGTTTCATTAATCAACTACTAATAAATCCAAAATCATAATCCATAATTCACTAAACCACTACAATAGGAAAAACCCAATATTTCAACTAAACTCAAACCATAATAGTAACATACGAACATCTCCACAATATCAAATGAAAAAAAAGAGTAAATTCGAGACTACAATAAGGTCCATAGCACGAACTGTCTAGATGCTAACTAACCGTGTTCTCACTCAGAGAATGCTATGTGAACATTCCAAAAGAGGGCAAAAGAGGGCCATAAATCATATACCTATCCATGCAAGGATTTAAACTACCCATTTGGATTTTTCATAAGATTAACGTAAAAATATTAGTGTCTTTAGATGAGTAAGGTATAAAATTTACACCCAATTAATTTTTAGATGCAAGGATAACATTTTTTTTTTTTTTTTGAGAGATATAGGTAGCATGCTACCCGCTTCGTTTATTTCATTTAGAAATAAATTTAACTAAAAATGTGAATCAACTTAGATTTGAACTTAGGACCTCGGATACCAACCACCAAGCCTTTTACCACTTGCACTAGAGACAATCTATTTTAAAAGAGTAATGTTTATCTCTACATTCTAACAGAACATAAATCTTGTACCTGTTTATCCAAGAGCCAACTTTTAGCCCTTGTCTTGCCATATTTTTTTAATATTAAAACTACTTTTTTTTTTGAATCATTATATTAGCCTATTAGGAGAAGCAAATCTTACATAATTTTCTTTCCACGTAATAAATCCTTGCTTTCGAAGCCCCATCTTGGGCTTGGTCCGGCCCAACCGAAAACCCGGCCCGGTGGAAACCCAACCCGGTAGAAAGAAAAGAAAACCCCGTCCACTCTCCTCTCCCTCCCAGGCGCTTGTTTTAATTATCGCCCTCTCAAAGCGACTCCGCAATTCTCAACGATCTCCCTCCCTTTCCCTCTCTCCCTCCCTCTCTCTCTCTCTAGTGGCCGAGCCATGGTGAGCGCTCGTCGCCGAGAGGACGACGATGGGGGCAAGAGCTCGGCCTCGGCGAGGGGCTTCCCCGGGGCCGGGCCTGGGCGCGCCTCCCGGGGCGCGGCGGCGGCGGCGATCTCCGGTGCCCCCTCGGCGTCCACGAGCGCCAGCGCCGGCTCCCCCTCCGCCCTGAGCGAGGCCGCGGCCGCCGCGGGGAGCGACAAAACCTCCGCCGATCCGCACGGCCCCGATGCCCTCCCCGACGACGACGACGATGCCGCCGACGCCGCTCCGTCGCCGCAGGGGGCTGCAAGGTTTGTGCATAATTTCTTACTGATGTATGTAGTATGGCCCCTTCTCAGTATGCTTGTTGGATTGAATTTGCAAATGAGAGGAAGGTTTTTGGGGATCTGTTAATAAGGTGTGTATTTGCTGCTCGATCAATTGTGGGGATTCAGTAACCTAATAATTCGCAGTGTTAAAGAGAAGTATTGGGTGCTTTGATGTAGGAGGGATCCTGTTTCCAAGATTAAGATGCAATCTACTGATCGTTAGTGTAGAAGAGACTACATATGCAGATTGGAAAAAGAAACTGATTGTAGGTTAGTGTGATCTCTTTTGCTGATTGACGGTTTGATGCAGGACTAAATGTCGGATGAAAGTATCTAGTTCGCGCTGTTTCACTATCTTGAGAATGTAATACTTTGGAAGATAGTAAGTAACAGTATTGACGGGTTGCGGATTGCCCGGGATATTACAGAGAACTTGTGGGACAGTAATTAATCCTGGGGTTGTTTCATTGTGTTCATGATTCCTAGTTTAGCTGGAAGTTCTTGTTTTTGTTTGTCATAGTATACTTAGATTGCATCATTATGATGTAAAGCATCTTAGGACTTGGCATTTCATCTTTAGAGTTGCATAATCTAAAGCAAGAAGAAGAAGCAGCACTAGAAGCACGTAGATCCAGTTGAATGACACTAGGTTCCACTCAAAAGGATTTGGAACCAAATCCTTCCTTTTCGCAAAATTGATGTTCGGGCATTTTATTCAACAAAAACAGTGACAATAGAAATATTCTAGATTATTTGAATCTATTAGAAGCAAAATTTTTATAAATTTTTATTGTGGTTTGCTTATGCATCAAGTCATCTCGAATTTCACAATTTTAATGGATTGACAAAAATGTGTTCATTAGTTTAATGGTTAAATATGATTCAATAAGTTAGAAATTTGTTAGAACATACTTTTAGATGCCTTGATCGAGAATATTGACTTTGATTTTGATTATAGGAATCATATGTGCTATGTTTTAGAAGCTTATTCAATTTAGACTGTTCATTTTTGTCTCTTTTCAATGCATAGAAAAAGAAGTATTGAAAATTCATGATTTTTTGTTTCTAGTACCTTCAAATACTCTTAAATCAATTCGAACAGCACGGATTTTCGATTAAAACATCCTGCATCAACTAGGAAGGATCTGGGGTCAAATCCTTTTGTGTGTATCCTACCTTTATTCTGTCTAGTTTGAACTAAAGATATTTTTGTTTACCCTGTACCATTTTTTTAGCTGGTGGTTTCAAATTCTTTACTCCTGTTTGAATAACTAATGGCATCCTGATCATGCGTGAAGAGTTATTCTATGGATTGATCCGTTCCTATTACTAAAAGATTGGGATAGGCTTCCTTGTATCAATTCTATGCTCTGTGTAGATTTGCAGCAAAATGCTAGTCCAATGTGTTTGTTGTAGTAAGTAATCACTTCGAGTATCCTGTTTTGTGTTGTTTCCTTTAAGAGGTGAAAAGAGGAAACTAGCTTCTTTTGCCAAGGTTTTTCTTCTTAGTTTTCGTTTTCATGTTGGGCTTAGTGACCTTGGCCATGGAATTTAACGAAATTGAGTTTTTTGAGCAGCGGAAAGAAGAAAAAGAGGGGAGCCCGGGCCGTTGGAGGTGATAAAAGTGGGAGGGGACTTCGCCAGTTCAGCATGAGAGGTAAGTGGATAATGCTTCCTAAATGTGGTATATATGCATATCCTTTTATCTTAGGAAGATGTTTAACGTTTCATGCAGAGACTATAAAACCCTTTGATTTTTTCTAATCCAACATGTACATTTTTTTTAAAAAAGTTTTTTTTCTGTTATCTTGGAATGGCAATTAATCTGAATCTCTTCCCCTATTCTAAGATTATTGCACTATTTCCCGTTCTTTTTTCATGCTGTATTATGGGTTGGTATGGTGAAGTTGTTTGATATTGGTTACCCATCAATTTGTTCTTTTTGAGATAGTCTTAGTTATCTCTACTTCTCTGTTTCCCATGTTTTGATCATGCAAATTGTGCTCAGTTTGCAAGAAAGTGGAAAGCAAGGGGAGAACCACTTACAATGAGGTTAGCCTTTCTCTTTCGTTCCCTTCTTGTGTTATTTTAAATGTTCTGACTGTCATACTTACTTTTACCTGAATGTTATCTGTATTTTCTACTGTACTAGGCAAATTTAGTAGTATTAGAATTTCTGTGCCATCCTTTTTTGAGCAAGGTGTTTCCTTAAAGCTGGATGATTAGTAATGTGGATCCTTTTGCCTTTGTTTAGAGCTATTTGCAATGACTAGTGATAACTAACATTGTTAGTTTTAAATTCTTTGATGCTTTCTATTTTGTTCCTCAGCCTTTACATTGATGTGCCTAACTTTCTGAACTTATTAAGTGTTTACATACAATCCCGGCAGATCAAATGTTCATTTATAGCTCAGTTAAGAAAAGTGCTTCCCATAACACTTTATTTCAACTATTATACTTTTCATTTTAATCATCTACAAACCAGCTAATCAGTCTTGTAAAAAAAGTTGCATGGGCTACAATAGCACATAATATTCATGTCACACAATACTTTTCAGGTAAAATGTATGGAACTTACTTGAATTATGGCCTGTTTTGATCTGACTACCTAGCCTTTAAAAATTCCTCACGGTTCAATTTGTTTGAATTAGGCATTTGTTAGCTTTTCTCTTCCAAAAGTCGGATATACTGTTTACTTCAATGAGAATGTAGATAAAGTATTCTAATTTAGTCTATTAAAATAAATGGAACATTCAAAGTTTGAAGTAGAAGAGTTTTCAAATAGCTCAAATCAAATATTGAAAGGTGAGGCAGCAAAATTGAAGTTTTTGAAGCTTGGGTAGTCAAATCAAAATGGTTGATATCTTAATTTCTAAACCAGATCTGGATTCAGACTTTTATCAGCTTATTCAGATGATTTATAAACATGAAGCTGCCTTGGAATATCAGGAATCTTGTCTTGAGAAATAGCAATCCTGCTTTTAACTTTATTAAAACTAAGCATTTGAAGAAAAATATAATCAGGCCGCCAAGTGGCTGGCAATTGTTGGGCGAAGGAATGGGAACAAATTTGATTGGACAAGATCAGGCCCTCCTGATTTGAATCGCATTTTTAGAGTGGATTTTTGGCCTTAGATGACAGCCAACAGATGCATGTTCCTTTTCATTGGCCTATGGCTGCTTTTTGTTGAATAAAATCAATTAAAAAATAAAGATGATAAGGTAAATGATGTGGAAATATGAAATTCTGCAGTTTGGAACTATAGATAGAGCTGAAGTGAAATGATAGTAATTTGTTCCTTTCGAATCCCAATTGAGTGTATGATATCTCATTGTAAAGCTTACTCTATTTCAAACGTGTCTATTTCAAACATGATTCAGATTTCTATGGATAAATTGATCAAGTCAAGACTATAGTTGCTTCAATTTGGAGTCCAATTCAATTGGATTATCAAATTGATCAAGTCAAGAGTTAACTTGTTCTATTTCAGTACAAGTTTTATCGAATTAG
Source organism: Ananas comosus (assembly GCF_001540865.1). Classification (NCBI taxonomy): domain Eukaryota; kingdom Viridiplantae; phylum Streptophyta; class Magnoliopsida; order Poales; family Bromeliaceae; genus Ananas; species Ananas comosus. The sequence continues at coordinate 4,294,710 of NC_033628.1, forward strand.
ATAAATATGACTGAATACAAATTTGATTAAAATTTGCAGAATTAGATTTAAAAGCAACAAAATTAAAATACTCTGGTATGCAAATTTCTTTAATTGTAAAGCACATGCTAGAATTTTGGAATGATTAAAAAATGCTCGCATTTGTACTCGTTGAGGTAAGTTTTTTTTTTTTTTTTTTTTTTTTTTTTTTTTTATTTCTTGGTTGCTCAGTTCTTTCTTACCTCCTTTAAAGTTTACCAGTTGCCTTACAGGGTTTAGTCTTCTCAAATGATGCTACAATTTCAATCTTAGTTTGTCTTCTCAAATAGTGCTACAATTTCATATTTTAGTATTTCGTGTTTTTGTCTCTCAGGTTGCAGATGAGCTTGTAGCAGAGTTTGTCGATCCTAATAGTAATCTTGTATCCCCAGATAAGGTAGTCCACAGTTCTGCATTAGGATGAATTTGCTGCTTCTTTTCGCTTCTTATATGTTGGAATATGATGTGTTGGTGTTTATTAATGCAGCAACAGTATGATGAGAAGAACATAAGGCGGAGGGTGTATGATGCCTTGAATGTCCTTATGGCAATGGACATTATATCTAAGGACAAAAAAGAAATACAATGGAAAGGCTTACCTCGAACTAGTCAGAGTGATGTCGAAGGATTAAAGGTTTTCTTTATCATATCTTCTAATATCTGATCTTTAGGATCTGACTACATATATGTTTGTTAAAATGACTAGTGTCTAATATATGTGGTATTTCATATGAGTCCATATGGTCAGTCCTAATCCTTACACTTAAAACAGGAAGAATGCATCACTTTGAAAAAAAGGATTGACAAGAAAGCTGCATATTTGCAAGATTTGCAAGATCAGGTATGTTAATCTGCTCATGTTGTGCTGCTCATGTTGTGGGCTGTGCTCATATAAGCTTGTCTCTTATGAGGCACTTGGTTTGCAGACAACCATTCAACCTCCTCAAAATGTTGTAGACAGAAATAATATAGAAAAAGTTCAGATGTGATCTTCTTTTGATGTAAGAATTTGTCTTATTTCTGATACACAACAAAGACAGTATCAAATAGCATGCTGGTTCCTGTTTTAGATGAATTCTAGCATTATTGCATTATTTTTGTGAGAGTTTTGATACCACACATGATTGGTGAATGGGGTAACCTTACAATTTTTTTCTCTGTGAAGTTTATAGGTCTCCAGAACTTGGTCCAACGAAATGAACAGTTATATGGTTCAGGAAATTCTCCTTCTGGTGGAGTGGCTTTACCTTTTATCTTGGTTCAGGTACGGTAGTTTACCTTTTTAGCAGTTTCATTTATTGCAAGGTAGCTGTAAGATCTCTGACCATGATTTTTTGTAAATATTATGTAAGTGTTTCTTCATGAGGTTATGAGAGTCAATTGTTTTCAAATGTTTATAGTGATGATATTCATATGAAATATCAATTTTGGAAGACGCAGGAGAAGTTGGTTTAAAGTTGAGACAGTATTTAGGCTTCTTGCTTTAGTTATTTATTATTGCTGTTCATAGGTCTTCTTACTTTTCTTGGTCACATTTCACTCAATATTTTATTTAAGATACTGCAAGGTTTGTGTCAGGATTCTGTTACAATTGTAAGAAATTCACAATTTCATTGATCCAAAGACTGAAACCAGAATAACTGGTAGTTTAGCAATCTGTGCACTTTCACCATGTATAGTGGTCTAATGCTTTAATTAGATAACTGAGTAGGACATTTGTGTTAATAACATGTTTTGCTTAAAACTAGTCTAGGATATTTGACTTATTTGTAAAACGGGAAGACCAATACCAATATTTATTTGAATCCATTTATCTGATACAAAGAATTCAGAAATAATTTGGCTATCATACTTAAATTTGGGTAAAAATCTTTAAATTGAACTCAGTTTTTCCTAATCATCAACCTTGCTGCAAACATTTAGAATCTTGTACTGAAGAAAATCTTAATAATTAGTAAAAACAAAATTTTCCATATCAACCCTTAGGATTTTAAGATAGGTTGATGCTTAAGTGAAGAACAGTATGTGATTTGCTTCTATATCTTTTTTTAAATGTTCTTGATAGACTTTGCTTGTTCAGCTTTCTAAATCATTTGATATTCAGCCCAATTACTCTGCCTGTGCATTCTTAGGGTAATATATTGCACCAAATCTTCCAAACATGGATAAATCTGGTGGGTTGTGTTACTTAGTGTAGCTACTAACTGTGTTAATCTTTTTCTGAGAAAACTATAAAAACAGATCCGTAATATTAATGCTTGTTGAGTCATTGCTTTATATGAAACTGATGTTAGATTGATATTTTGCTTTATATATTCTTTGGGTAATAACTACATAAATTTCTACTCAACATGCATGAACAGACTCGTCCACATGCAACGGTGGAAGTTGAGATTTCGGAAGATATGCAACTTGTACATTTCGACTTTAACAGGTAATGTAGAGCTATATCTTGAAGTCGTCCCTTGTGGCTTCCTTTTATAGTCAGTAATTATGTTCGTACTTCTTATTTTACGATCCTACTTCTCACAAAAGCATGTAGTAGAGATTTTCTTCTTTGGTTCCTACAATCCAATTGTCCAAATCTACAGTCCAAATTTAGTATTATTCTTGCTACCCTTTTGCACATCGGTCTAAGTAGTTCTGTCGCTGGTATGAAGCTTTCTTCATCTGTTTATGGCTCTTTTTTCTTCTACTGTACTAGCAAACCACCATGCGCAAGGTTTACTGAACTTGAATAAGGGCCTGGTTGGCCCAGATAGATTTTACAGAAATTCTACCGAGTACAGTTGTTTGGCAATGCATTGACTGCTTTTTGTTAATTTCCTGCCCTCCCAATTGCAGACACCACTCACATACATAAATTTCAGAGACTAGCATGTGTTACACACACAAGCTCACACGTGCCTGTACACAAGCTCACACACATGGCCACACGCCCATGCACACATGCACACAAACATTCGTGTGCACAAAAGCACAAGCACACCCACACATGTGGACGCATGCTCAACGTACGCACATGTGAGCACATATGCATGCACATGCGTGCATACTCACACATAGACATGCATATGCATACACGCATGCTAGCATGCACACACACACACACCCACACCCACACTTCAGCACATAGGTACGTGCACGCACATATGAACACAAGCGTGCTCTCGTCCATGCATGCACCACACACAGGCAAAGAAAAATATTTCCTCTGCAGTAGAAGCAGAAGGCTTCAAATCGAAGCTTCAATTGGAACTCGAATGATCATTTTAGCATCACATCACAGAAAAAATTTGAAATTTTCATTTGCCATATACTTAGCTGCTGGTTTTCCTCGAAGGGAAGTAGCTGCAAAAGCCAGGCTAAAAGCCACTAAGGATCTGATTGATTTGGGAATAAAAATGGAATAAGGGCCAAGATTTGGTAAAATCTTGCCTCGCTTTCTGTTGGATTTTACCAAATATTGTCTCCCTTTATTGTTGGAGATTAGCAAATCTTGTCGTCATGTATTGATCTCACCTTTGAAGTTTAAGTTGTTTTCTAGCAAGTTCTTTTCACTAGATTTAATATTCTGACAACAGTATATGTATCATTCGAAATGTAGCACTCCTTTTGAGTTGCATGATGACTCCTATGTACTCAAAGCAATGAGATTCTGTGAAAGTGGAGAAAACAATGATGCCTGTGAGCCGAGTTCACATGCAGCCGAATTCTCGAGCTCGATGGATATATATCAGCAGAATCGCCTGACACTCCCCACAAGGCTAAATACGACAGGAATGATACCAAATTCTCCACCCATTCCAGGTATACTGAAAGGCCGCGCGAAGCATGAACATTAGTGGCTAATTTCTCCAGGATCACTTTGTTGGATCAAGATTCTTGTTCTCTTCATGTTTCTAACCCCCCTTTTTTTTGACTTTTTGTAAAGTTCTTATAATTGATTGATATGTGGGAAAAGCAGCAAAATTTGCTATGCTCTGCAGCAATTTGGGGAATGACAGAGGCGGCTTGAACATTTCGGTGATTGCTGCTTTTGAAAATCAATTTAATCATAATGTCCTTGTATATTATGTCTTTTTTCCTTTTTTTTTACCTGATAGTGTTGCAATCACTAGTTTCTAGTATTCTCAACTATTCTAACTCTGGGTATTCCACTGAAATCACTGAAATGGGTATTATGGTTTCGAAATTTTCATTTTCTCCTCTCAAGCTCACTGTAATGATTTCTTTTTCTTATTGCAATCTTTGTAAAATGTCCAACATGGTAAATTAGTAAATGACCAGATTGAAGGTCTTTGAAAGGTTAACATGAGTTTTGTTTGCCTCTTCTCTTCTTGGGGAGAACGCTCTGGTTAATTTGTACAGCTGATGCTATATGCAACAATATCTCTCTTTTTAGTTTTCCTTTTTTATTTTATCTTTTCTAACAGCAAGTAGAATACTAGATGGGAAAACCCAATTATGCTTGGAGGCATTTGATGCTTCAGAATAATAGTGTATTTTTTACAAGATCTCCAGATGTTGGTCTATGTTTCTAAAATATGTTTCTTGGACTAGCACTATCATATGTTTATAAAAATTAGATTTATTTAATTTAATTTTAGTCCAGCTAAAATGTGTTTGGGACGGCGGAGGTTCTTGTGCTTTAATTTGTTTTTGATGATGAAACATCTAAATCAATGATCGATTTTTTTAGACATGACATATACTATCGGAAGCACATAAAAATCAAAATGTTTAGATTTTTTTTTGACATTATTTGCCTTGCAAACAAACTCTCAAAATGAATGACTCAAGATCAATATTTATAAAAAGTAATAATAGAAGACCTAAATTTTGATCCAACACATATATATAGCGTAAAGAATTTTCTTAAAATTTTTTTACTTGATTTGGATTGTTCTATACCGCTACACATACAAACTTACATTGGTTTATTACAATTAATAATTTTGAGATCTTTTGATCACTAGGCAAATAATGTCAAAAAATTATAAAATTTGGATTTTAAATACCTCCAATAGTGCAGACTATATGAACGAAATCAATCATCGATTCAAATGTTTCATCATCAAAAATAATTTAGAAGTACAAACTGTACTAATAAAAGTGGGCTAGCTGAACACATTTAATTTTTCCGAATGCACCTATGATATTTCTATAGCATTGACATTATACTTTTACAAAATATCAAAAGTTAATTAAAGTATTGTTCAATTAAAGAGTCAATTAAACAGCATCCGATGTTTTACATACGAAATTGATATTGCCAAGTCATATTTAGGATTTACAAATTAATTATCCCTTTACTTATCTCGAGATGTAGTAATAATAATGCTTTTAATAAATCGTAAGTAAGAAAAATTGAAACTTCATATATTACTAGTGAAGTTACATACGTGTTGCAACGAGCTGGCTTTAAAGAAGCAAATGAAAAAATATATATGACAATTAACAAAAGAGAGACAGTAAATTCATGATTCGTATCAGGCAAAGAAGCTACTCTACTGTGAATCATTTTTTTTTTTACTCTTTTTTTCTTTTTTTTTGTTTCCCATCTCATAGGCAAAAACCTTATTTTCAAGTTTAGGGACGTAACTCCGGTATAGTTCGTCAACTGCTCTCCTTCTAATCTCTTTAGCATCACTTGTAACATAAATGTGTAGGGAAAGTGCCTTGTAGTTCCAAGTGCTTAAGTCGATGGTATATGTGGAAGAGCTTACACCCAATTTCTCTTGGAACTACAATATCCTATTAAAGTCATAAAAAGATTAACAACATCAGATGAGAAACTACTTTGGTCAAGTAACTAACACAATACTGCTGTGCAGGAAAATTAATTTGATTTTACAAGGGTACGCTTCCAAAAGCATTTTTGAAATTGAAACCGCTTGATATATTACAAGGTAAATAAAGCTACAAAAATCTCGAAATCCGATTCAAAGGATGCTCAAGCTATCCGGATCGTGTCTAATAGTGCCGATCGTTGATTCAGATGCCCTAGTAGTTGAAAACGACGTGAAAGTAGATGACTAACTTTGTTCACTTCTGAATATAATCTAGCTTTGCTCATGCAAGGGCCAACCAAATGCTGGAAGGTGTACACATGCACATACATATAAACGCACACACGGAAAGATGTGTTCTGTAGGAATTCGTACCTTTTGTTCATAGAGTAAGCGTTCCGGTTAGGGCAGAACACGATTCGCATTTTCTAACAAGATCATGAAGTCGAGGGAGAGCTCTTGCGCACCCTTCCGCAGAGGGTTGCAGAATTTATAACTGATCTCAAAGCACTAAAACATCAAAGAAATTATTCAAATTAAAGATATGACAAAAAATTTGTTCAAAAGAAAAGAAAAAACCAAGAATTGTAAAAGAAAACGTGTGAGAAATGGCATAAATATTTATAAAAATTTTACTGAAGTATTAGTAGAATAGAAAAATCGAAATCTAACAAGTGAAGAGATCAATGTACACAACAAACTTGAAGCAAACAAATAACATTTGAAGTGTCAAGCTAAGCTGATACATAGAGGGCTGTAATGTGGGCTGTGCCGGACCGGCACAGTCCACATTTTTCGGGCCAAAACGGGCTAGGGTCTGGCCCGGATTTAATTTCGGGCAGGGCCGTGCCGGGCCCAAGTTCTCAACCCTCTGGCCCGGCACGGCCCTTTGGCCCGGAAGATACGAGCCGTGCTTCGGGCCGGCCTATCAAAGTATTTATTTTTAAAATTTTTTAAAAAAATTTAGTATGAAATTTAAAACTGTAAAGGGTTAATTACACTAATGGTCCCTAACCTTTACATTTTTTTCAATTTGGTCCCCAACCTTTTTTTTTGCAATCAAGTCCCTAATCTTTTGATTTCATTTCAATTAAGTCCCAGCCGTTAAATAACTGTTAAAATTGACGGAAAATGTCACGTCAGCACCACGTCAGGCGCGCACATGGTGACGCTGTTCAGCGATTGCAAAAAAAAAAAAAGGTTGGGGACCAAATTGAAAAACGGTGCAAAGGTTGAGGACCGATGGTGTATTAACCGATTAAATTTATAAATTCAAAAAAATTTAATTTAATATTTAAATTTTAAATTTAAATTTTGATTTTGAATTCAATTTAAATTGGAATTTAAATTCGCGATTTTGTATTTAATTTTAAATTCAAATTCACATTTGGAATTCTAAATTCTAATTTAATTTCAAACTTCGATTTGAAATTTCAATCAAAATGTGAATTTGAATTTGAAGTTTAAATTCAATTTAGAATTGAAATCAAATCTTAAATTCAAATTTAAATTTTGAATTCCAATTTAAAATTTAAAATCAAAATTTTGATATGATTTTAAATTTACATTCTGATTTTAAATTTAAATTTCGTTTCAAAACTTTCATTTTAAATGTAAATTGAAATATCAAAATCAACATCAAAATTTTAAGTTTGATTTCAAAATTTAGATTCAATTAAAATTAATTTAAAATTTGAATTTCAATTCAAAATTTTAATTAGACTTTAAATTCCAATTCAAAATTCTAATTTCTCGTTATTTAAAATTTTATTTTAATATTATTTTTGAATTTAAATTTAAAATTTTGAATTTTACTTTTAGAGACTAAAATGAAAAATGTGCAAAGTTTAGGGATCTAAATTGAAATACAAAAGATTGCAAATAGACGCTGACGTGGCAATTCCATTATTTTAACATTTTTTAACGGTTGGGACGTAATTGTAGTAAAATTAAGAGGTTAGGGACTCAATTGCCAAAAAAAAGAGATGGGGGACTCAAGTAAAAATTGGTGCGAAGATCGGGGACTACCGGTGTAATTAACCCAAATATAAACATAAATATTTTTATTTAAATTAATATTTTGATTAAATTAAAATTAAAAAATTATAAAAATAATTATACTAAAGTAAATATTTAATTTTTTTTAAAAAATAAATAAATTTGTATTATTTATTTAAAAGAAAAGAAAATGTAATAGACTTTTGGTCCAATGGACCAAAAATTCTTTGGTCCTTTGGACCAAAAGTCCTCCTCCCAAGGTCTGCCAGCAGACCTTGGGAGGAGAGCTCCTAGGGAGGAGGGACCCCAGGAGTTCAGACCCTATGGCCCAAGGCAAATTCCTTGGGCCACGGGGTGCGGGCGGGCTGGCCCGGCTGGCACGACCCAAGCGGGCTGTGCCGCCAGGCCGTCCGCCTCTACTCGGCCCGGCAACGCCCAGGCCCGTTTCAGGCCGTGCCGTGCCGTGCCGGGCCGTCGGGCTCCAAAGAGGTGGCCCAGCACAGCCCAGAGCATCGGGCCAGGCCGGCCCGGCATGGGTGCTCAGTACCCGTGCCGTGCTGTGGCTCGGCCCGAGGCCGTGCCGGGCCGGGCGGCCCACGTGCCGCCCGGCCCGTTTTACATCCCTAGATACATAGTTCCTAAGTTAACCTCTCTCTTTCTTTTATTAATTATTCTGAAATGGCCCAAACTATATATGAGGTCCTGCTTCCCAGAGAATTATCCATCCTATAACTATTTTAGCTCCAGTATGCTTAACTTTTTTAACTTCTTGGGGCTAACCATTGTCCAAAATGTTAAAGCCGGATTAAGAGGCTTAGCCTTATCATATTTTACATATAAGACTAATTTCAAATCCTAGAGGTGTTATATTCCTCCTCCCTTTAAGCTGACGTCTTCGTCAAGCTCAAGCACACTCACAAACAGTATGTGATATGAGATTCATCTTGCGAGTCTTAACCAACCTTGTAGAAAACTGTGCTTTACACACAACGATAATAAGTCAGGGAGCTGTGCTTTATCCGCTGTGTAACCTTGATTTAGTCGACTCTTTTCACACTTTGGACTGGTGATTGGCTCTGCTACTAACTGTTACATCCTGCTCTCTATGGAGTCACCCATCTTAAAACTAATGTAGCTTTAGCACGCTTAACTCTCTTAAACTCTTGGGCCTAATCATCGCCTAAAATGCTATAACCCGGCTAAGAGGTTTAGCCTTATTATATCTTATATATAGGACTAATTACAAATTCTAAAAATGTCACACTATGGATATTTTGTGCCTATGTCGAACAAAATTTGTAACTCATGTATTACAGAGTCTAAGCAGATAAACTACCGAATTACGCGTAACATGTACCAAAAGTTCAGCAAACAGGCTAAAATAGTTAAAATACATATCATTTATAAAGTAAGTAGTGCATGAGAAGTTGGAAAAGAATATTTTCGTAGAAAGGGTTGGAGACCAATTTGAATGTAGTGCAAACTTAAACATAATTTAATTCAAAACCTTTTTTTTAAGATTAATTTCATTCATGCCCTTCAAAAGTTTCAAAACATCAGGTAAACCTCTTAAAAATTTGAAATATCCCAATTTTTCCTTAAATATGTACTATTTTTTAAACATGCCCACGTCGTCAGTTTTTGCCAAGGGCCGTACGGACACAATGCCCACGAGTCGCGATTGTGACTTGACCAACCAGCCTCACACCACTTCGAACATGACTCGGCCCAACCCAGCCTCATGCCATTTCGAACGTGACTCGGCCCAACCTGACTTCTCGCCACAGGGCAGGATGTTGGCCCAAGCCAACAAAGTTAGTGTCGAGACGGCGGAGGTGGGATGGACACTCTAGGCTGTCTCTGGCGGTGGATACATCATCTGCGAGGAAGGGGGCGAAGGAAAAGGAGATAGAGTTTCTAAGGCATTGGCATATTTTAGTTGGTTTTCAAAAATTTTGGCTTGAATCGCAAAAATGAAATAAGTGACTCATTTTTGTAAAAACACAAAACTAGTATATGTTGAATCAGATTAGTATATGCCGTTAAATATATTAGTCCCACATTACATACAAATTAAAATTTTTATTTGTATATGTGCGTGCGAGAGATTTCTGTTGGGTGCTAAACGAATTTAAGAACTATTTCTAATGGAAATGGAGGATTTTTATAAATTTGACTAAGTACAAGAGAACTTTGTCTTTTTGGGGGTTGGTCTCATGTAATTGTCATGACAACCTTTTTCTAGACTTTTCAATGACCCTTGAGCTTCTCATTGAACTCTTCACTAACCCTTCGACTCTCGACTCTTAGAATTCCAAGATCAATGACCTTTAGAATTCCAAAATGACCCTTAGACTTCCAAAATGACTCTTAGTATTCTTGTAGAGCCACAAATATCTACGTGAACTAGTTCAAACGGAGCTTTTGCTCTCCAAGATGTTTTAGGAAATGGAAGGCGATGTAATTTTCCGTAAACACATCCTTCACAAATTTGGTCCACTTTATTTATTGACGGAAGTCCAAAAATCATGTTCTTCTCTTTTAATAGATGAAGTCCTTTAAAGTTTAAGTGGCCATATCTTAAGTGCCACAGATATGATTCATCAACTTTTTCACTTTCTAATTCAATATTTTGCTTGGTTGGCATGTTTAGAGGAAAAACGTCATCTTAACATTTACTACCAATGCATTCTTATCTTTATCAAAAATTTCGCCTCCATCTTTTTCAAATATAACAGTATATCCATTTTGCAATAACTACCCAATGCTTAGTAAATTTTGAGTTAGCCTGGAACATAGAGAACCTCATGAATAAACCTTTTCATACCTCCTTTTGTCTTGCCCTCAATCTGTTGTAGCTCTTGCCATTACCAAGCTTGACTTGGTGTAGATCAACAAATTAAGAAGTCTCGATTCCCTGTCATATGATTACCTCAGCCATTATCCAAATACCAAGTTAATTTCTTGTGATTCTTGTTGGACATTCATGCAAGAATAAAATAATTATTCACTGTTATTTTCTTTAGAAAAATTAGCTTTATTTTTTTCTTTTTTATCCTTAAACCAACAGTCTCTTTCAGAATGGTTTGGAATCTTGTATCTTTTGCATCAAAAACGACAATTTTTGTATTCATATCCAGAATTTTTGCAAATAAAACATTGAGAATCGAAGTTACCATTTCTTTCAGTTGGTTGTCCACTTCGGCCTTTACCTTTGCCACGAGACCAATTTTCTTGATTTCTCCTTTGGAATTGTCTTCTATCTTTGCCATCTCGCTCCACACTTGCTGCTTTCCTTTCTTTGATTGTAAGTTTGGATTGAAATGCTTGCTTTATATTGTGCTCTGTAAACCTGCTCATTCTTTGTGCATGTGCCTCAAGAGAGCCCATCAGTTCATGCAAAGTAAAAATAGATAAATCTTTCAATTCTTCGATTGCTACGACAATATGATCAAATTTAACTAGTAAACTTCTTAGAATTTTCTCAACTATCTGTTTCTCTTCAATTGTATCTCCATAACTTCTTATTTGATTTATAGTCCCAGCAACTCTAGAGAAAAAATCTTTATATTTTCATTATCTTTCATGGCTAAATTATCAAATTCACACCACAATAATTGAAGCTTAATAGTGATGATTTTGTCGGAGCCTTGAAACTCTTTTTAAAAAATTTTCCAAGCTTCGTTTGATTTAGTTGCACCCAAAATTCTAGGAAATATAGTTTTACTTACCCCTTGTTGGATGAAAAGCAAAGCTTTTGCATCCTTTTTCTTGCTCTCCTTATGTTCATTTTGCTTTGCTTGAGTCCATGTTGCAAATGCTTCTTGATTTGGTAGTTCTTCGTAGCCTCCTTCTACCAAATCCCACAAGTCTTGTGACAGAAAGAGAGTTTCATCTTGGATGCTCCAAAAATCATAACTATCTCAGTCAAAAATTGGTACTTGATTTTGCATGTAGTTGAAGGTGGTGATACTTGTTGTTTGCTGATGCTTTGCTTGAGCTTGCTCCAGTACTTGTTGTCATGAAGTGCTAGATTTGAGATGAAGGACTCGAGAGAACTTGGCTCTGATATCAATTTTGTTGGGTGCTAAAAGAATTTAACTATTTCAAATGAAAATGGTGGATTTTTATAAATTTGACTAAGTACAAGAGAACTTAGTCTTTTGGGGGGTTGATCTCATGTAATTGCCATGACAACCTTTTTATAGACTTTTCAATGACCCTTGAGCTTCCTCATTGAACTCTTCACTAACTCTAAGACTTCTTGACTCTTAGAATTTCAAAATCAATATTCTTTAGAATTCCAAAATGACTCTTAGACTTCCAAAATAACTTCTTTTTTTTTCATTTCGTTTTCGCCATCCTCGAGGCCTATGATGCCTCACCCATGTAGCTTAGTTCTCCTTCTGAATGAATGAAGCGCGGGTAGCATTCTACCTTTTCCTTAAAAAATAAAAAGAATTACAATTTATATTTTAACAATTTCTTCATCTGTTAGCTTATGTTTTTTGAGTTAGGATAAAGTCCTCTAACACACAAGAGATTTCTATCAGCTCAATCCTATCTCAATCAGTTTCGTCCGATTCTCAACTTATTTCATTAAGTTGTTTTAACTGATTTCATCCAGTTCTTATCTCCCTAAGTCCAATTTCTTTCAAATCAGTTTCATCTAGTTAAAATGTGCGAGGACAAGTACGTAGTGAGAGGGAGAAAACAAGTACTGAAGGGGGAAACGAAACTATATATAATTGGTAAAACTTGTGCTACATGCACTAACCTCAGCCGCTTCATAAAGTATAAACTAAACATGCATGCCCAATTAATACAGATCATAAATTAGAAAGATGGCCGTGGCTGTTCAACTGTATTTTATGCTTTTCTTTTTGCCGGTAGTAATCTCAGTAGATAGAGTATTTAATAAAGAAAAGGAGAAAACTGAAACTCTTATGATGCAGTAGCTAGAAAGCAGAAACCAAAATTTGAGCATCAAAACAAAATCTTCAAGTCGGTTCTCTTCTGATTTTTTCTGCATTTGGAGAACCTTCATACCATGGTTTCACTAATAACAGGCCATAAATTAAAAAGTTGGACAAAGATCTAGCACAATGATCAGATTAGCTGAAGCAAATAAAGTACCAATTAATATCGTTTGAAGTGGCAGATAGAAGAGTGAGAAAGTGAGAGGAGGCTTCAAGATGCATGGTTTACTCCTATGGCTGCATTTGCCACTGCACCTGCAGATTGAGAACAAATCACACTCACCATCTGATCTCTTCTACTCCCTCTCACTCGCTCTCTGCAGGGGCAGAGGCAGGTGCAGGTGCAGGTGCAGGTGCAAATGCAGCTGTAAGACAAGCCATGACCACACAACTACACACACATACACAGAGAGAGAGAGAGAGAGATCTAGAGAGAGAGATCTAGAGAGAGAGAGCGAAGTGGGTTTTGCCTCTGGTGCTCAACAAAATTAAAGATTCATTAATTTATATAATAATAATGGCGAGGAATGAAACCAATAGGCACGTGCTGTTTTATGGGTAAAACTGCCTCAACTATGACGGAGAAATTTTGAAAGACGGTACATTGCAAAGTAAAAAAAAATCTCTTATATCCACTTTATTCAAGTATCATTCATTTTTTACTTATTATATTAATACTTTTTAGTTTAATTAAAAATTAGTTATTTGAATATTTTTTAAATTTATCATTAGTTATTTTTAAGTAAAATATATATATATACATTTATTTTTAAATTTATCATTAGTTATTATTTTTTTTTAATGTATAGATCTCTATATATAAAAATTGTGCAAATAGTATATATATATAAGATTTGGTTATTTGGTGGTCCTATTTAAAAATGGGGCCTAATTTAATTGTTGTCTTATATATTGGGAGCGAGGAGAGTAGGAGATGGATAAGGATGGGGGAAGAAGAGCTGGTGGTGGTGGTGGTGGTGGTGGGGTATAATAAAACACGGCGGTCGCTGGGAGATCACGTGATGCGGATGGCAGTCGCACGTGGGAGATGGTACGTCGAACCAATGGAAGCCCGGCAGCTGGGGATTTGCCACGTGGATGGGAGGGACGGAGGGAGTGATGCTGGGCCAGCTGCCCTACCACCTGCTGCGCCCACCAACCAAGTAGGCGAAAAGTCCTAATCAAAACGGACACACGCACCCCACCTAATTATCCTCCTACCGACCATAACTCCTTAACCACAGCCAAAAAGTTAGGAATATATGCAGCAGTTATATATATTACTAATTAGAGTCTCTTGATCAATTAAATTATTTTTAAAAAATTTAATTTATTTTAGAATAATTATTAAAAAATATTTTTTAAAAAAATGAGATAAATGATTTGTTGGGCATTAATGGTGTGGGGGTAAGTGTGGCATAGTAGTCTTTCGCGTAACCAGTATAATTTATTAAGTATTTGATGATGGATACTCAAAATTCTAAATTTAATATAAAGTTATTTCCACTTTAAATATTACTCCCTATGTTTAGTTTACCATATAATTTATTTTTGTCTTAGCCACACTTTTCCAGAAGAGTTTTTTTTTTTTTTTGAGGGAAAGAAAGATAGCATGCCACCCGCTTCGTTTATTTTATTTAGAAATAAATTTAGTTGAAAATGTGAATCAATTAAGATTCGAACTTGGGTCTCGGATACCAACCACCAAGCCCTTTTGCCACTTGCGCTAAGGACAGTCGGTCTTTTCCATAAGGGTTAGTTGCATACAACGGCCCTATAGACATATCGAATAGTAAATATATTTCTATAATGTTCAACTTTTTATTTTTGTTCCTGCAAAAGTGCAATGATATTTCCCCCTAATTTGTTACTATTAGAGCACTATTTATTTTTTAACAGCAGATAAGTAAAATGATATTTTTGCTCTTACAAATAAATCCCTTCAAAAGCTCCAAATATTAGAATTATGTAGAAATATCCTCCTAAAAAAGTATTTTTTTCAATAATATAAGAGGGGTAAAAAAGTCAATTTAACTCATTTGCTAACCAGGATTAAGTATTTTACTTATGGTTAACTATATTTTTCTAATGGATTCTAATAGTAGAGGTATATTTGAAAATGTTAGGACTTTTGTAGATATAAAAATAAAGAATCAAACTTTATATATAGGGATATATCTGCTATTCGATATATTTATAGAGAGTTATATGCAATTAATCTTTTTCAAAATATCGTAATTGATTGTGTTCTGGATTGTGCCAAAAATCAATTAAAATAGAAATTTAGTAATGTGTTAGTGTGGATATTTTGGTAAATAAATAAAAAATTTAATAATTAGTTAATTATCATTTTAAAGTCATTAATTTTCTATTAAATAAACAACACAACAAATTAATTTTAAATAAAAAGTATTTTCAACCTATAATTATTTTTGGCTAAACATGCCCAAATTTATCCTAAATCAATTATATTACGCCAAAAAAAATAGAGAAGAATTCAATTAGGGATAAATGGGTAGTGTTGCTTTATGTTAAGGAAAATGCTACTCAAACAACAACTTTGTGGTGTAAATCATACAAATCTAGGTGGAGTTTATTATTAGTCACATCGATATAAGTGGTGTAAAGACTACACTTTTTTTTTCTTTTTTTTCTTTTTTAGAGATAGGCAGCACGTTACCCGCTTCGTTTATTTCATTTAGAAATAAACTTAGCTAGAAATGTGAATCAACTAGGATTCGAACTTGGGTCTCGGGTACCAACCGTCAAGTCCTTTGCCACTTGCTCTAGAGACGGTCGGTAAGACTACGCTTATTATGTACAACTTTTTTGGGTGTATGGATAGCATTATACTATAGTAAAAAAAATACTACCCATTCATCTACTTTGGGATGTAAATCATACAACCAAATTATTTTATAAATAAAATGTTGCCATATGGTGTGTCCACATTGGCGGGTCTTATTTTAACCCGATCCACTTAAGATGTGGATTGAGATTTATTCTAATAAGTTAAAGATAAGAATAAATTATATGTCTATCATGGATATCCTAATTCTAGTCCTTATCCTAATCTCTTTGTGAGATTCAGGATATTTAGGGGTTCCGTTATTCTTTAAATACGGGACCCCCTTTTCTCTCCCATGAGAGATGATCGAATACGATCTAATTCAAAAGAATCCACAATAAATTTTCCTTCTTCTCTCTTTTCTTCCTCTTTGGGATTTCCACCTATGTTTCCAGGGTTTTGGAGTGTGGACATAGAAGAGGACTCTGGTAGCCCTCTTCGATTGACATCCATCGCATCCCATCCGTATCCGACGCATTCGACGCACCCGATCCATAATGTGAGGCGTAGGCGTGGGAGAAGACGAGAAACGTGGGAGATCTAGAAGAATCGAGACAAGGACGATCCAAGAAGGCTTGTAAAACAGGCAATCCGATCCGATTCCGGTTCCCGGATACGTTGGCTATTCGGTTTGTAAGTTTCCGCTGTCCTAATATTTCCAACAATTGGTATCAGAGCATGTGTGCTTGTTTTCGTTTTATGATCATGCCTGTGATGTTTTTTAGATCGCATTCGTTGATCAATTTTTTTTGGTAGATTGGTTCTATAATTTTTTTCGTTTTCTATGTGAAATCGATTAAAAAGAAGGAAGAGAAAAACTAAATTAGTTTTAATTCTCTTAAAATTGATCAGAAATTGATAATGTGAAATTCTTTTCTGTTTTCGTAATTAAATTAAAAAAAAATCGCTGCGAGCGGCCAAGCGGGCACGACGCGACCTGTTGTGGGCGCGCGCCGTGGCCCGCTGCGCACTGGCACCCACCCGCACCGCGTGGGCCCGCACCCGCTCTGCGGGCTGGTAGGCCCGGCTCGCCCTTTTGCGCGGAAGGGAGCGGCTCTGTGTGTATTTTGGGTGGGCTAGCGTGTCCGGCGGCTCACCTTGCTATTCAGAATTGTTTAAAATATATATATGTATATTCCTGTGTGGTTAAATTCTTTTTATTTCCTGCGTGGTTATGTTTTTTGGATATACATATATATCTTTATGCCATTTTTAGAACATGCATGTGTTATTTGTTTAATTTATCCTATGTGGGTGCATTTTAAATGCTTACGTAGCATGTGACTGTATAAGTTTTTTTTTGGCATATAAGTACTTATGTTATTTCGGTGTTTTTTCAACAAAATTTAATTTTAGAAAAACTGGTTCGACGTGTGCAGCATTCCTGTAGAATATTTTCTTTCTGATGTACATCTTGTAGTGATGTAGTAGGTTTTTTTTTCTTTTGAGAGATTAAAATACATATGATGTAGTAGGTTTTATTATGCAAAAGGTGATTTAATAATTAAGGCCGTGTAAAGGAATGTGTTTTGTGCAGCGTCGACGTTTTTCAAATTAAATTTTGGCATAAGTACTTATTTTTATCTGTGTGATGATATTATGAGATAAGTTCTCAAAATAAATAAATAATTGTTTTTTAAAAGAAAAGGATGTGTTCTTTCAAAATGGATGAATTCCAACTTTTGGATAAGTTAAGGGTCATATGAGCATTGCATCCTTATAGTTAAGGATTGGATCATACTCGCCTATAAGTCCTGGCTTGAGGGTGGTAGCTCCCCTTCAAGCGATGAGCTCCGGAGTTGTCATCACTGGGTTGGTGCTGTTCTCCAGAGGACGGTCCCGTCGAGTCGTAGTAGTCTCCCCGATGCTTGGGATTATGAGTTGGTGAGTTGTAGGCAAACCCACGGGTTAGCCAAGAAATTGGGTAAAGGAAATATGATCTTGCATTCATCATGAGCATTCTATTTGAGCATATCATTGATTATATATTGTTCAGGCATATTAGCTGCATTTGTTTAGTTGGTTACTATCTGTCTATTCTTCTATTATGCCTGATTTAGACCTAGTGGAAAAGTCGGCGAAGTTGGCAGTTGAATCCACTGGGAACTTCGTTGTAGTTCTCACCCCACTATTTTCCACAGGACCGGGACCGAGTGAGCCGGCCGATGATCACGGTAAAGGTATCGCGCCATAGACAGAGACTACCCGAGATGATTCCATTTTGCTTAGTTGCATACCCCTTTGCATCATCTTTTGTATTCTGATAATTATAGATGTATTAAAGATGTTTAATGAAAGAATGTAAAAGCTTATTTTGGGAGAGCATGTGATGTAAAAGAAATGATGAAAAAGAATGTAGAAAATATAAATGTTGAATGCATGTATGTGGTTAAAAGTTAATCATAATACTTGTATGTTTGTAATAGTTTAGAATCTTTCACTTTGGCTATTGCTTGCCCTCGTGCAAGTCATATATGTTTATGTTTCCACATGTGCAAACTTTATACTCGTTTTGTACTTGTGTTGAGCCTTGGACAGACAGGAGAGGTGCTGTCCATCCGGCGTCTATTCAACATGCCCGAACCGAGCAAATAGGTCCGGCGTCGGGGCGTGACAATATAGGTCAAGATAGAATGAATAGACTGGCTCGAGAAGGCCTTTTGGGGTCTCTCGCCAAAGTTGACCTATCTGTGTGCGAGCCTTGTCTGGCTCGGAAGACATGTAGAAAGCCTTTCGGTAAGGCTACTCGTGCCTCTCATCCTTTAGAGCTAATCAACTCAGACATTTGTGGGCCAATGAATATGAGGGCCCGGCATGGTGCGTGAAATTTTCTCACATTTATTGATGATTATTTCCGTTATGAATATGTGTATTTGCTTTCTCGCCGATCTGAAGCTTTAGATTACTTCAAGCGCTTCGTTGCGGAGACTGAGAATCAAATAGAAAGAAGTATAAAGGCGCTTCCCATTGACCGAGGTCGTGAGTACTTGTCTGATTAGTTCAAGACTTCTTGTGTGACACCCCAATAGTCCTACATCGGATGGGAAAGGGGTTGTCATTGGGTTTATAAGAGACTTAGACACTAGTAATAATAACTGGGCTTAAGCATTTTGGGCCGATGGTTGGGCCCAACGAGTTATTGTTGCTAGTGGGCTGGGTTGTTACATCTTGTGAGCAAAAGGGCATTAGTAGACAGCTCACTATTCCTGGTACTCTGCAACAAAATGGTGTTGCAGAGCGAAAGAACCGTACTCTGTTAGACATGGTTAGGTCAATGATGGTGCAAGCGCATCTTCCCATAAAATTTTTGGGGAGATGCACTTTTGACTGCAACCTACATCCTTAATCGAGTCCATAACAAATCAGTGCCTTCTACTCCATATGAGTTATGAAGTGGTAGAAAATCAAGTTTACACTACTTACGCCCATGGAGTTCAGCTGGATATGTTCACAGCACCTCACATAAATTCGGAAAACTCGGCCCTAAAGCGAGCAAGCATGTGTTCATCAGATACCCTGAAAATTCGAAGGGCTATGTGATGTATGGGGCTATGTGATGTATGGTGAACACCCAGATGGTCGTATGACCGAGATTGAGTCTCGTGATGTGGAATTCCTAGAAGGGAATTTTCTAAGCATTAGTGAAATGCGAAGAGACGTCAGATGGTATGAGTTATAGGAAGACTCTACCCCATCCACTATTGAAGGTGATTGATCACTTCCCGAAGTCGCTGAAGAAAGTGGTAGTGATCCTCCGGCTAGTGGGAGTGCTTCCTTGAATGAGAGCATACCCTTGGAAGTTGACAGTTCATGTCACGCCCCGGATATCACGTTCCCCGGGCACGCCGATAAATCCGCCGTATACAAAAAAATTTCTCCTGTATACGAAGCGATAGCTGTACCTCTGAAAATACAATACTACAACCAGTAGTATAGAGCTATAAGGAACAAAACATAACCTGGTAGCAAATAAAAGTTCACTATACTTACAACATGTGTATACAAAAGCTCGCCTCGCAAGAAACAGTAATGACAGTATGTATAAGAACTCAAAAACTACAACTACCTGTAGCTGGTACTCCACTAGCTTTGGCTCGTCTAGTAGGGCTCTAACTCGCGATGCCCTTGCCACGATCAATCTCAGAGGTGCAGCAGCCGGCACCGAAGGCTCTGCAAAAGAAGGGTAACAACTAGGGGTGAGAACTACTGTAAAACAAGTAGTCCTCAATGGATGCTGCCCTCAACATCATCGGTCCACCTACTAAGTCTACAGAAGGAAGTAAAAATAGTAGAAAAAACTGGAAAGCAATCTACAGCTACATGCCACTACTCTATCATGCTCTACACTAACCAACTGTAGTAAAAGTAAATCCTGACCCAATCTCACCAGGGACTGTGATACACCCGTCCCGCCTGTCGAAGCTACACTAACAACCACCACGCTAGGTAGTTAGTGGAGAGCAAGTCCAACCAGAACACAACGACACCAACGCAAAAGCACAAAGCCCGACTTCAGAATGGCACTCGTGGGAGCTACCCAACCGAGTATGCAAGCATATCTCTGTCGAGCTCAATCAGGCTCTCACAGGCTATAGTCAAGTACACAGGGTCAAACTGGTCTACCCACCAACAAGTCACGTGCCCTCAGCACAAACTGACGCTAAAACGGCAAACCGGGTCCACCGTCGGTCCCGACGGCACCCAACAGTCCGGAATAGTCTGAACTCTACTGTAAAAATAGGCTCGGCATCCCAGTACGAGCGTAACAGTAAACTACACTACCTGGGGTATCCACCGCACTGATACTGTGGTGATACAAAAATCATAACGGCTCCTAGAGCTAAATCTGGTAGTGTAAACATGTGACAGATCCATAACGCTGATTTTCTCCTATGTCATATCCAAGTCCAACACGTATAATTTATCCATAATAAAACTAAACTCCAAATTCAGTTTAGATGTCAACAACATGAAAGATCATGAATTCGAGCTATTTACATGTGAAAAGCATCCACCAAATATACATGCCGACAATGAGACATTAGGACTAGAATCCAATGATAAACCCACCTCAAAAGCTAATCCAACTCCGGCGCGATGTCGAGAACGGCGGAATCGCACCCTCGCCCGACCTCCTCGCGATGCTACGCCAACAACCGTGCGCACGAATGGCTCCGCGACGCGACGTCGGCGACGAAGCACTCCACCCGAGCTCCTCCTTGCTCGGCCGATGCTAGAGAAAGAGAGGGAAGAAGGAACACAGCAACCTTCTCTCTCAGCTCCTCTCAATCCTATATAAGCGGTGGAGGGAAGTGGTGATGTGAACGAGGCACGAAATGACCAAAACACCCTCTCACCTACCCTGGTGTACCGGTACACGAGCAAATGTACCGGTACAAATGGCAACCCGAGAGCAGCTGCGCAAAATCTATCGAAGTGTACCGGTACACCATCAGATCTGTAGAAGTGTACCGGTACACCCCTGATGTTGTACCGGTACAGAAAGTGTACCGGTACACCTTCAAGATGTACCGGTACAACAAGCAGAAAATCTGTTGTTTGCAGATTCCAATGCCAAGTCCTACTCTCGCGTCCCCGCTGAGTCCGTTTTGCGTCTATTTCGCACCAACGTGACTCGGACTTGTCCCGACACTCTCCAGAGCTGTCGACAAGCCTCTCCTGCTGAACACCAGGGATACCACAGTTCAAACCCCCCCATTATGTAGAAGTGAACGTGGACATATTCCCCGTCGACATTTTGAGATCGAATAGGATATTTTCATGTGCACTCCGCTCGATGATGATGAACCTGCTTCTTATAAAGAATCACTACAGACGTCAGCTTGTAGTAAGTGGATGGCTGCTATGAAAGATGAGATGGACTACATGAGTAAGAACCAAGTATGGAAATTGGTTGACCTTCCGCCTGGGCGCAAGTCTATTGAAAATAAATGGGTTTTAAAAATTAAGCGCAAGGCGGATGGATCAATCGATAAATATAAGGCTTGGCTCGTGCCAAGGGCTACACTCAGATGCAAGGGGTAGATTACAACGAGACGTTTGCTCCTGTTGTGCGATTTGCCTCTATTCGTTTGATTCTAGCCTTAGTGGCACACCTAGATTTGGAATTGTTCCAAATGGATATCAAGACAGCTTTTCTCAATGGAGGATTAGCGGAGAGATCTATATGGATCAATCTGAGGGTTTTGTACTCAAAGGTCAAGAAGACAGGATTTGTCGTCTTAAAAGATCCATTTATAGTCTAAAGCAGTCGTCGAGACAGTGGTATTTTAGGTTTCATGAAGCCATTACCTCTATCGGTATGTCCATGATAGAGGAAGACCATTGTGTATATGTCAAGAAGATAGAGAAAGGGATTTTGTTCCTTTCCCTATACGTCGACAATATACTATTTGCTGGAAATGACATGGAGTTAATCAATACCACTAAGGAATGGTTGTCTCTAAATTTTGAAATGAAAGACATTGGTGAGGCGAGCTATGTGCTCGGAGTGAAGGTCATCTGTGATCGCTCTAGAAAGCTTCTTGGTTTGTCTCAAGAAACTTATATTAAAAAGATTCTAGAGCGTTTTAGGATGCATCATTGTAAACCCGTTGACACTCCAATGGAGAAGAATCACACTCTGAGTCTTGATCAGTGCCCTAAAACGGATAAAGAAAATGAGCAAATGAGTAAGGTTCCTTATGTGAGTGCAATTGGCAACTTGATGTACACTATAATGTGTACTCGACCTGACATTTGCTTCGCTGTTGGTTTGGTAAGTCATTATCAGAGCAATCCAGGACCTATTCATTGGCAAGCGATCAAGAGAATCCTTCGATATTTAAAAGGAACTAGTGATCTTTTTCTCTGCTTCCAAACTGGAGACTTGAGATTGAAAGGATATAGTAATACTGATTGGGGCGGTGATAGAGATGAGCGCAGGTCCATTTCAGGCTATGTGTTTATGCTTGGAGGTGGGGCAATTTCCTGGTGTAGTAAGAAGCAGAGCTGTATTGCCTTGTTAACCATGAAAGCGGAGTACGTTGCTTATTCAGCGGCCGTTCAGGAGGCTGTTTGGCTGAGGGGATTTCTCCAGCATCTCGACATCGTGACTCGAGCTAATGAACCTTTTGAGATGTTCTTTAACAGCATGGCTGCCCTGGAGTATGTGAAAGATCCCAAGTATCATGGCAGGACTAAGCATATAGATATCTGTTTTCACTACATTCGAGACATGATTAGGCTAGGCGAGGTCCTTCTTAGACATATCTCCACCACTAGGATGGTGGCTGATCCGTTGACCAAGCCAATAGTTAGGGATATGTTCCAGACCTATGTTAGGAGTTTGGGTCTTCGTAGTTTTTGATATATGGATATTATTTTGTATCTTACGCTTTATTAATGAAAATATGTTTTTCTCCTTTTAATGTGATTGCGTAATTGATACTAGTAGGCACATATTCGATAAGTCACCAGGCTCAGATCAACCCACTCACACGGGTGATCGCCCTGGCACCTAGGTGGTAAGCAGGATGAGACTAGATAATCATATTAAACTTGAGTAGTTGTAATATGATTCCTTTATTCATATAAGTTATGAATGAAGTGTTGATAAAATTTAAAGTCGCCTTAATTAGTTTAAAATGAGACTCTAAAGAGTTGGATATGAAAGTTTTTCTGTGAAATTTCATATCGAGCCTGTATAGTAGCCGAACCTAAGTGCTCAGGTTAGAGAGATGACTTGAGTTGTGGTGGTTAGATACCTTAGTGGTACCTAGACCAAGATTCGTATGGCGTTTTTTTTTAAAGCGTGACATGACCCTGTTAAAGCGTAAAATTTGAAAGAGAGAAGAAATTTGAATCCAACTTTTGAATAGTAGAAAAGTTAAGAACATGGTGCATAGGTTAATCTATGCACTAGGTGCATAGACTATAAAAAAAAGACGAGAAAGATTGCTAATATCTCTCGTAGGCACATGGCTATTCCATATCTACAAATTAGCAAATTAGTCCTTTGCTTTTTATATATTTGTGAGGTGCTCCACTTCAATAAAAGCATATAAATATTTTGCTTTGTAAAAATAAAAAATAAATTAGTAAACACATGCGTATCCATATACATTTTTTTTTAAAAAAAAATATTATTTTTTACTATTTTATTTTATTTACTTTTAAAATATTGTAACTAAAGTAAAAATAATAATAATAATAATATAAACAAATAAGAGGGGCTAATTTGCAATATTATATCCATGATTTCATGACCATACAAAAGAGGCCAAAATATCTCAACTTCCCACATCTCCCACAACCCCACTATATGCACGTTCTTCAAAAAAAAAAGGGGAGAAAATCCCAAGTAGTTATAACTTGGCCCATAAATATCTCTCAAAAAGGGAACCTACTTGGAACCTACTTTGGAACCTACTTTTGAATCTACTCTCTAACCTATTCTCAACAAAAAAAAAACACCCATCCTATTACTCTCTTCACGAAAGAGAAGAAGAAAAATAGGTAATATTTTTTTTCTTCCCATTGATGCTTCATGACAAAGCTCTCTCTCTCTTCTAAAAAAAAACGCCCTCTCTCTCTCTTCTAAAAAAAAACAAGTCCTCTCTCTTCTAAAAAAAAAAAGTCCTCTCTCTCTATAATGGTTGCATGCCATGGCCTCAATCCTCATATTATCGTAATCGCACCAATCTCGTGCGAGCAAGGCGAAGATAGTTAAGCTCAACATCGCCGTCAATGGAGTGCCCGAATCCACCGCCCTCGACACCAACCCGTATGCTTTCCAACCCCATCTCTAATGCCGTTGCGCCTCGACTTGCCGTGACGGCCTTCACCCTTGACATTGCCGCTGCATAACTCTATCGTAGCCGCGACCTCCAACTCTCTACTGCAACTCCAACGCAATCGTGAAACCGGTGTTGCGCAACGCACCACGCCCACCAATTGTTCGATGAAATGCCCAAGATGCATTTTTTGACGGCGAACCTAACCTGCATATAGAGAGAGAGCGGTGCTCTTCTCTTTAAGAAAAAAATATTTCATCAAAAGAGAGAGAGCGGTGCTCTTCTCTTTGTAAAAAAAAATATCACC
This sequence comes from Ananas comosus, assembly GCF_001540865.1. Taxonomy (NCBI): domain Eukaryota; kingdom Viridiplantae; phylum Streptophyta; class Magnoliopsida; order Poales; family Bromeliaceae; genus Ananas; species Ananas comosus. The sequence goes on from NC_033628.1 coordinate 4,319,447, forward strand.
AAAAAAAAGAGAAAAATTACTCCTCCAATTAGGAAAGAAGAAGCTTTGTTACTAAAAGGGAGACAAGAAAGGGATTTTCCCACCTTAGTTGTCCCATGAATATAAAAGAGGCAAAGAATGATTAACCATCTTTGTTGTCCTGTACTTTCAAAGGAGATAAAGAGAGAAAAATGCTCTCTTAATTCTCTTATAATTGGAAGGCAAAAGAAATCAATCGGGTTACCGATTGTTACTGTTTTGATCGTCTTTTTATTGGAAGAACAACGAGATGTTCAAAAAATGATCGACCCCTTTGATTCTATCCAGAGTTGAACCTCTCGATTTGGCCAAATTAGACCAAATTGAGATTTAATCGCATTGGACGCTTTATGCTCCAAATTAAATTAAGTCATGATGTTGAAGTTGTTTTTAATCTTTTCATTATTAATGTGAGTTGAATTTTCATTATTCATGATTGAGAATTTGAAAATTAAAAAGTACATGCGAAATTTTAAGCATTGAATTTGATCCTGAATCAGATATTTAAATTTTTTAGGCTAATATTTTGATCTCGAATAAGTCCCAAATAATCTCAAACTAACTACCTCAAAATAAAAAATCTCGTCTGGGACCAGCCCAAACCTGAATCTGAGCCCAATTCTATAGCTTGCCCAAAGAAAACATGGACCTAAGCCATACGGGCCTAAATTGAGCCTGAGCCCACATCCAGAACTTAGATATAATTCAGGCCTCAACCTGAATCCATACTATATGAGCCTGAATTTAGCCCATGCCTGAAGCCATACTATATAAGCCTAAATTGCCTATGCCTGAATCCACAGCAAAATTAAACCTTAATTTGAATTACATGAACCCACACTGAGCCTAGGCCCGGGTTTGAATACAAACCTAATCCAAAGTAGACCATAAAAAAAGAGTGTCCAAACTAGATCAAGGCCAATTTATATCTTCATGAGACTTAAGAACCAAAGTTCAAACTCACACTCCAAACTACATGGATCTCCTCATATAGACTAAAACCAAACCCAAAAATCTAACCCATACCAAGACTTGAAATCATGCTTACCAATCAAATCCAATCTTGAACCTAAGCCACATGGGCTAGGTACAACCTGAATATGAAATCAAACACTACCAACTTTTTTTCTATCTCTTTTCCATACCAATTTGTTAGGGACAAATCTTTTTAACCCAATTCTCTAGCACATTAAACTAGATTCATATTGCTACCACATTCATACTAAATCGAATTCTAAAATATTTGTTTAGAATCGATCAAACCATCTATTTATCTTAGTATACGTGACTAAGGTAAAAGTAATAAATTAGGTTTCACCTAATCAAATCAAATTTATTGGACTCTAATACATCTACCTGGAGTTCAAACAAATGAAGCTAAGTTAGACTCTGATACATATACTTAGAGTTTAATTTAAATCAAATTTGACTAATCCTAACGTATATATTAGGGTTTAGTTAACATTTCACCTTATGGTGAACCCAAAGTAAATATAATTAAGCTCTAACATATAAGCTTAGAGCCTAACTACACTAGACTCTAAGATATAAAATTAGAGTCTAATTTAAAATATTTGGGCTAATCCTAACACATACATTTAGGATAAAGGCTTAAACTAAATATCAAATCAAATTCTATTGGACTTTATCACATACAATTAGAGTTTAATTAACCAAATCAAACTCTAATGCATCTAATTAGAGTTTAATTTGAATCAAATCCGATTAAATCCCAATATATATACATGGGATTTAATCAATCTTTCATCTTAGGGTGAACAATGTTGAGCTCCGAAACATATAGAGCCCAACCAAATCAACTTGATCATATACTTTGGGCATCTTGGAATATATAACTAAGGTGCAGTCAAAATTAAGTCCAATTGACCATCATATCGTAAAATTAAGCATTTTTTTTAATGCTCTATTTATGTACACTAAGGGTATGCCTTGGTTAAAGCCATGTAATTGAATGATAAACTATATTATAAAATCTTTTTTTTGTTCAATTCCGCTTTATTTCTCTTTCAGCATTTCATAGGTCTCTTAATCGAATGTACCCTAATATTTTATAGGGGTAATTAACAGTAAATGCTTGCATTTATTGGAAGCCATAGATTCACAATACTTGATACCTATATACATATTTAAATACTAATCTGAATCATGAATACTACCCCACGGAAAATTAAAAATAAGATTAACCGTGCGAGGTGCGTCATTCGTGGTCGCAAACAAAATGGCACGCCCGGTGGGACATGGCTTCTCCTTCCATCTTTGAGACCAGTGTTATGTTAATAGAATTGGATGATAGATATTTAATCTACGCTCATTATTCCCTTGCAGGAGAAATGGCACTGAAGAACGCTGCTACTACTACAGGTTCGATGATGATCAATGCAGGTCAGGTTTGCCTACCAGCATCTGTCCTCACCATTGGAGCTGCTTGTGCTGGAATCCAATTCGGCACCATCCCAGAAGAGGCTAGCGCTGCGGCTATGGCCCCTTTCAATGTTGTTACAAGCACAAACGATGTTAATGCTGTGGTTCCACGTCTTCCCTCTCGTGGGAGGCGTCCGAACATCGTCATTCCCAACCCTCCTCGCGTTCCTGTGAAAGAGAGGATGACTCCTATTAGTGCTTCGAAGAAAATGGAGTTACAAGGTAGGCTGGTGTTCCAAAACCAAATTGAGGAAACATCGCTACTTGATAGGGCACCTAAAGCGTCAATCTTCAATAGATTAACGTTCCCTAAGGATACTGTGACAAAGGCATTCAAGAGAAATCTTTGCCGTACTTTGAAGCTGCAAGAGATAAACAAAGAAAAGAAGTCTCGACAAACCCAACTTACTAGGTTTGTCGCCAGACCCGACGTTTTGGTCCATAACCGCTATGCACCCCTGAGATTTGTGAGAAAAAACTCACCTACTGCCATTTTGCGCCCAGAGTTACAAATGGTCCATTTAAAGCCTTATTTTGCATGTCCTCACTTGAGAAACAATAATGAGAGCTCTGTCTTCAAACGGATTTATAAAACTTTTAAGGCCGCAAAAGGGAGAATGAATTTAGAGAAGAAAATTGAGAAGCCAAAATGGCAACAGAAATCAACACTATCCTGGAAAGAAAGAAACACAGAGTGGAAACCCAAAACTCTTGCTCAGATTAAAGAAGAAAAATCTAAAATAGAGAATTTAGAGATTCACACTGTAAGAGTTATTGGGCATACACCATCAAGTGAGGCGGTTGATGAAGAAGAAACTATTCAGCAAATGCTTACGAGAGCCGCTGCAAGAAAAGCCGCGGAAGAGAAAGCAAGAGCTAAGGAAGCAAGCTCTTCGCAAATACAAAATGTCGAGAATAAAAATGATTTACCTAGTGATCCATCTGACCTGCGAGAGGAAGAAGAGATTGTATTTTTCTCGAGGGATCCAAAGGATGTTATGATTGCATCCTTAAAAAAGAAAGTTGATGAAAAGGATAGAGATATCATAAATCTCTATAAAAAGATGGAGGAGGTCACGGGTTTGATGTTGAATGTACAGAAGCAATTAGAGGATCAACGGTGTCAAACCAAGATTCTAACCCAGACAGAAGCACAGATACAACAAGCAGTTGATGAACAGTCCAAACAAGCTAAAACAACTGTTTTTAAAGAGGCTACCTCTTTGACCAAAAAAGAAATTCATAACTTGATCACTTCGCAAGTAAAAGAGACGGTAGTGGGGGCAACTCCAAAACCGAAAGGGAAAGGACACCCTTATCTATATCTATCGGAATACGATAATGTACCTTTTCCAGAAGGATATCAGGTCCCTAAGTTCAAAATGTTCAATGGTGTTGGTAATCTTGATCAGCATCTAGCCCATTTTAAGGCCATATGTGAAAATACGGGGAGTAATGGACCTCTACTCTTACGACAATTTCCGCGAAGTTTGTCAGGTATAGCATTTGAATGGTACTACTCCCTTGAAGATGAGTCTATTAAAACTTGGGCCGACATGGAAGAAGCTTTCAAAGCAAAGTTCGCCACCATTAGTGATAAGATTACTATTGCTGATCTGGTAGCCACCAGATGAAGAAAAGATGAAACAATGCTAGATTACATTACAAGGTGGCGGAATTTAGGTATAAAGTGTGAGCAACCTCTGGACCAGTCTCAAGCCGTTGGTCTTGTCACGAGCAATATTGATAATTGGATGGCCTTTTTTCTGTGCACATCTAGTTGTTCCACTTTTCATGAATTAATATCAAATATCTCTAGATTGGAGAGAACCGATCCCCAGGTCCTCGTAAACTTACAAAAGACAAAAAAAGATGATAACAAAAGAGTCGCAGACAGACCCATTGAGTGGGAGCTTCGCCATAGCATACATATCATACTGTATGTGCTTGTCGACCAGTTTGTAAAGTGACATAAGTTTTTCCCTCTATGTCACTGTGTGAGCACTAACCCTTTTGTGCCCTTGACTTAGAACTATGTTATGAAGTGGAGATCCAAAATAACTAACTTAGCGTGTATCTCAGGGTCATGCGAAAATACGATCTCGCGGAGCACGTATAGTAAAGTGCTTGGACCGATAAAGATTAACGTGAGGGGCTGAGGAAGATGTTTCGATAACACACCGCGTAAGTCTTGTGACTCATTACCCAGGCAATTATCTCGGTTGTGTTACTTGAGATAATCATGAGTATGAGAAATAACTGTGGGGTCGAGCTCTGTCATTATAGAAGAGGGACTTTGTGATGCTTGACCCGGTGTGTGTTGAAACGTCTAGGGCATAGACGAATTAAGTCAGTAATGTGCTATGTTAGTTGGGTGGTGACTTAATATAGCACTCCTGCATGCGTTTCTTTTGTCAGGTCGCACGCTCCATTACCCGTATGAAGAGATGAATGAGTGAGAGAGAATTGGCCAATGTGGCCAAGTGGGAGATTGTTGCCATGTGGTGTGTCTACATTGGCGGGTCTTAATTTAACTCGATCCACTTAAGATGTGAATTGAGATATATCCTAATAAGTTAAGGATAAGAATAAATTATATGTTTCTTATTAGTTAAGAAACATATCTTCTAGTGGATATCTATCATGAATATCCTAATTCTAGTCCTTATCCTAATCTCTTTGTGAGATTCAGGATATTTAGGGGTTCCGTTATTCTATAAATACGTCCCCCTTTTCTCTTCCATGAGAGACGATCGAATACGATCTAATTCGAAAGAATCTACGATAAATCTTCCTTCTTCTCTCTTTTCTTCCTCTCTGGGATTTCCACCTACGTTCCCAGGGTTTTGGAGTGTGGACATAGAAGAGGACTCTAGTAGCCATCTTCGATTGACATCCGTCGCATCCTATCCGTATCCGACGCATCCGACGCACCAGATCCATAACGTGAGGCGTAGGCGTGGGAGACGGCGAGAAACGTGGGAGATCTAGAAGCATCGAGACAAGGACGATCCAAGAAGGCTTGTAAAACAGGCAATTCGATCCGATTCTAGTTTCCGGATACGTTGGCAATCCGGTTTGTAAATTTTCGCTGCCCTAATATTTCCAACATAAAATTTTTTTCACTAATCACATCGATGCCCCCCAATTGGAGGGGTGAGGTGTATACATCATTTTTATGGTGTATGGATAGCATTACTCATATAATAATTGTACATTAAAATAAAATTTTTAATTTTTTTTCTTATACATTTATTATGTAACATGAAGACAGTTGATTCAATATTGCAAATCTCTAAGAAATAATGAATTCTCAGTTTGTAAACTGGGGTGGCACGCTCGCTTTAAATTTTGGAAGCGGTGGGTCCACTTCATTACTTTATACCTTGATGTACGACCTCATTCGCGATTGACATAATTCTTTTGATAATCGCTACTACGTATTTCCGTATAATTAATGGTACTTGGACGGTCTTGTGTCGTCGACACATGTTTCTCCATGAATAATTTTATACATCCATGGAACGGACAAAAACTCATCATGCCAATTAGTTCATTGTCACTTGATACGTCAACTAATTCCCATTCGTTGGCTCCCATTGGATATCGAACCGTTATGCGGAGACGGTCTTCTACTCGGTCATAGTTAGTAACATTATATATTTCCATCTCAAATTTCCGAAATGAGATATCGCGTCAGAAAGTAACCAATTGTTTACGGCCACCAATATATCGTGGTACATTATTGTACATGTCTAAATTTCCGTCCCAATGGATATAGAAAGGAACACATTCGCCAACCATAGAGTTCTAAAGTGATATAATAAATGTACAAAATTATTACACTCGTGACATATTAACATAACACATTTCTAACATACAACAAAGGAGATGATGAGAGATGCAATTATCATTTTGCGATCACGGACGACGCCGACTTCTATGCCGATCAAGAGCTCTAGAGGCAAGGGAGTGATGATAGAGACAGAGAGAGTAAGTGATCTGTGAAAGAGAAAGAGAGAGGGAGTGATCAGTGAGAGAAAACAGTGAGAGAGAGAGAAAGAGTGAGGGTTTTGTGAAGTGGGGCACAGTGAGAGAGGTGGGGGTGGGGTGGGGTGGGGGGGGCCGCACAGTGAGAGGGGGGGCTCTCACAGTGAGAGGAAGAGAGATTGAGGGTTCTAGGGTTAGGGAATGAGGGGTGGGGGATTCTTGGGTGAGAGAGGGCGGCAGCAACGGCGTCGACGGCAGCGGCTGTGGATCACAGAGAAAGAGAGAAAGAGAGAGAGAGAGAGGGATGGGGAGTACTAGGTTAGAGAGCTAATGCGGGTGGGGAAAGAGATCGGGAGAGAGAGGCTAGCGGCGGCGGCCGCGGCGGGGTAGGCCACACAAAGAGAGAGAGAGGGCGGCGTCGGGGCGGGCCATAGAGAGAGAGAGAGAGCGAGAGAGAAAGAGAGAAAGAGAGAGAGAGAGGGATGGGGGGTACTAGGTTAGAGAGCTAATGCGGGTGGGGAAAGAGATCGGGCGAGAGAGGCTGGCGGCGGCGACCGCGGCGGGGTGGGCCACACAGAGAGAGAGAGAGAGAGGGCGGCGTCGGGGCTGGCCATAGAGAGAGAGAGAAAGCGAGAGAGAAAGAGAGATTGAGTGAGAGGGGAAGGGGAGAGCTCAGGCGGGCTAGTAATACAAAGATAACACGACACAGTGAATGGTTCACCGTGTTTAACTTAATTAGCCGGCCCCAGCCCAGCCCGCATGGCGCTGACATGGCGCTTGCGTGGTAGGGACAGAGCCATTTTTACAAATATAAATTTTCTGGAGTTATTTTAAAAATAATTTTTTTCATGTGGCCAATTACAAAAAAAAAATAAAATCTTAATTATTATTGGTAAAATTATTTCAGAAGGAAAATCCCGTGGCGACTTGGATGCCGCGTACGGCGACGCAACGGACAGCGCGTGGACCGGAAGGAGACGGGATTTGTGGTGTCCTAACACCGACAGCACCCGAACTGTTACCGCAAAAAAGCAAACGTCACTCCCACGCAAACTCTCGGAAGACAGCAACCCCAATTCCTCTCCCTACTCCTGGGCCGCAGAGGGGGGAGTAATGCCCGCAGCCTCTCGGCTGCAGCGGGTCGGCGCAGCCTTGGCCTTGGCGGCGTCCGCCTCCGCGGCCTCGTGGGCGGCGGGCAGGGGCGGCGGCGGCGCTTCTCCTCCGGGGCTGGAGGCGGCGCGGAGGAGGGTCGCCGACCCGGCGGCCGCGGTGCCGCCGAGGGGCGCGCAGGAGGCGGCGCTGGCGGGGGCCGCGCGGGCGGCGCCCCTCGACCTGCTGGTGGTGGGCGGCGGCGCCACCGGCTGCGGGGTCGCCCTCGACGCCGCCGCGCGCGGCCTCCGCGTCGGCCTCGTCGAGCGGGACGACTTCTCCGCCGGGACCTCCTCGAGGTCGACAAAGATGCTACATGGAGGTGAGAGTAATCTGCACTCCTTAATTATGCCATGCATGATAATATATAAATATAATCGCGTCATGAACCAAGTATCATCTGCTGCGGATTCACGTGAATTAAGAATAGTTTATTCCCAGTAAGATACTTGACTAACATTCTAACTTAATTAATTAAGATGGCCTGAACATCACGTGTGAGCTTTGCGAGACCCCAAGTAGTTCTATATATATATATATATATATATATATATATATATATATATATATATATATATATATATTAGTCTGGCTACTATACTATTATGAGTACGATCGCCCTTGTACTCATAAGTTGTTTTCGATGATAGAGCTTCCGAATCGACGATCCACACCGTTAAACGTTATATAGAGCATTTGAAACATCTAGAAATCAAATTTTTAATTTTTCGATATCATTTAACTTACGATCAAAAGCTCACAAAATTGACAATTTTTAATGGCCGGTATGGAATACTTGCTAGTTTAACGGTGCAAAAGAATCCGAATAGGTTGAATTTTTGATAGAAAATTCTATTCACTACCTAGATAAAGATCAATAACTCCGATCTTAAATTGAAGGATCCGATCATCCATTTTAAGATATCGTTCGATTTTGACCGTTCATTTTATGCCCGCTTGATGGACTTTATTATGATTTTGAAAATTATGAAATTTATTTTCTAGAAGTTTCAAATACTCTAGATCATATTTAACGGAGCGGATCGTCGATTTGGAAGCTCCATCATCGAAAACAACTTATGAGTACGAAGGGCCCAATACTCATAATAGTATAGTAGCCCTACTCTATATATATATATATATATATATATATTATATATATAATAGGGTTAAACTTTTAATCCGATTTAAACATTTTGAGCGGTGGTTAGGCCCAAAAGATAAAGAGAGTTAAGTATGTTAGGACGGGAGTAGTTCTAGGATGGATGAACCCCTCGGAAGTTAGGGCGTCACAAGCTTCTCCACCCAACCAAAAGTGAACTTCTTAATTAATAACCTCGGTCTATGCTGACGTTGGTGAACCAACTTTATGGGTTAATTATTTTGATTCAATTCAAGTTCAAAAGAAAGCACAATTTAGACTTAAATTGCACAGAAATTTATCCTACGTTTTGCAGTAAGAAAACAAAGAAAATGTCAGCTCAAATATCCTGTTGAACACTGACCTTGTCCGTTGCCTCTTCTATCACTGTACATAACATATCCACCATCACAATGCACGTGAGGGGGTGTTAAGACTATTTTTGTTGTTTCTTATTAGTTTGATCCTTTGGGTAACATTACATATGGGGTAATCTAGTATGGAGATAAACATAGCGTTTCATAATGCCAAGTAGGTGTTTGAAATGTGCCCTTACACTTTAGGAAAGATTGCACGCATATTAGATTAGAAACCAAAATTTTGATGTCAAATATCTTTAGCTATGTTTGAAGAAATAAAGAGAAGATTTATACCCGAATTTGTGTCCCTAACATTGTATTCGAGATCCTTCTTCTTTACTCTTTACTTTTTCAGTCTGTTCTTTCATTTACTTCCCATGTTTTGCGAAACTTGTTTTCTTGTGAAGAGTGACTTTAGTACTTTAGTACTTGGGATTTGTTGAGGGGAATGAAAGCAGTAAAAAGATGGGACTTTAGGCGAGATGGAACTATAATTGTGAAGTTCTGACCTTTCTGAATTGGTCAGTTTTTGTTTATGTTCTTTCAAATTTTTGTTGCCGGTTGTCGATTGGAGTGAATAGATTAGGTTGTTCATGGTACCTGGTTGATGAGGTTTCTCACTATAAATTTTGAATTTAGGTCGAGTCTAGGTTAGCTTGTTGAACCAATCAGCATATAATGCAATTTAACTTCTGAATAAACTGAAATAAATATTATCGAAAGGCGACTGCATCAATTCATGGCTATCCAGCTTTTATAAGCTATTTTGGGTTTGCTGAGCCTTGCCGGGCATATTTTTTTGTTAATGTTTGTAACATTGACTATTATTTTTGTGCATTGTTAAGTCTAGATAACTCCTGACTCTAAAACCTGTACCAACTTGTGCTATTCTTTGATTTCACAAATGTCTCTCAATGTGACTACTTTGTTGCTGTACTTAGATTCAATAAAGACATCTTGTTCAAAGTTTTGCTGGTTATATGGGAAAACTCATTGGTTGAGAATTTTGTTGGCTCTGAAGCTTTGGTATACAATATTAATCTTTGAAACTTACTGCCGCATCCATTGTGGTGGAATGTGGATTCAAATAGATTGCTCTGTAGTCATTGTTATTGATAAAAGTAGATCATAACTTATCCTGTTACTAGCTCATAGTTGGATATAATATAGATACATAGCATGAAAACATCGAGGAGTTCACTGAAATTATTGTTTTCTGGATATCACCTGGCTCTCTTAATTAAAAGAAGTGGAGATGAATCAAGCGGGATCTCATTTTCGTCCTTGCTTTCTGCAGCTTGATGTGTTCATGTGACAAAAATTTTGAGATGGAAATTACACTTGACTCTTTAAAATTTAATGAATTAAACTAACAGTTTGATGACTAACAGCAAAGGATTGGTTTGTTACAACTATCTGAACGATAATGTCATTTGAACTAGATAATGTATCCTGTGGCTTAATGCAAAAGTTAAGAGTGATAGTGGAGATAGATGGTGATAGTTGAAATGAAGGAAACAAGAATTACCCAAATAGCATAATATGATAAGAACATTGGCTCAGAAAGCACTACAGGCTAGGTATTCTGATACCAACTATGTTGAATGTCCTTTAAGGCAATACTGAAGGATCAAATGGCAACTAAGAGGGGGGGGGTGAATTAGTTGATAACTAAAAACTCAAGTAAAATTAAATCAAGATAAAAATTGCACAACTAAATAAAAGAAGAAAATCAAACTCAGATAACACAGATGATTTATCCTGGTTCGGCCCTTCTGCTTACTCCAGTCCGGTTCTTCTTCTCCTCGAGGTACCGATTTCACTATCACTTGGCCTTTTGAACAGGGCAAGACCAAAGCCGCTTACAATCACGCAAAACTTCTTTTACAATCTCTCAAGAAGCTCACAATTACAAATCAATAAACAATTAGGACTTAGAGAATTTTTCTAAAGTTGTGTCACAAACAACATCCAAGCCCCCCTTTAAATACACTAGCCATCATTTCAAAAATGGAACAAAAGCATAATTAAATTATAATTGATTTCAATTTGAATTTTAACCATATTTGCAAATGCATTTGAATTAATTCCAAAATAAATTCGAATTCATACCACATTTGCAAAACATTTGAAATATTACTATATTGAAAAGCTCATTTGAAATTATACTAAATTTATAAAATTCTTTTAAATTAATACTACAAATGAAAAACTTTTTGAATTCATTCCACATTTGTAAAAGCTTTTAATACAACACTTATAAAACTCATTTATATCATATTTCATATTTTTTAAATTCATACTATATTAAAATCAAATTTGAATTTATACCATACATAAAATCACTTTCATACCATATTAAAATAATGGCTAATTTGACATTAAGCTCAAATCAAACCCAAAGGTGAATTGGTCAACTTGACTAGGTTGACCGGCTCAAATCCGATAAATTGTAAAGAAGTCCTCCAAATTTTTGTTGTGGCACTTGTATCCAATTTGGTACAATTTGATGTTGTCCGGGCCAATTTGAATAATTTGATTGAATGGTTACCTTTGATCAATTCCGGTTCAGCTTGAGCCACTTTAAATTCAACTATAACCTGAAATTGCTAAATGACAAATTAAATCCAATATTTGTTTGTTATCATCAAAATTTATTATTGGATAAAATCCAACAAATACATGCTGAGGGTAGCTTCTAATCCAGTTCAGCATTGTGTTTGAATTATATTACTCAAAGCTTGACGGTAGCTTTTGTGATAGGACACCAGGACTTGAAGAAATTTGAGTGTGCTCGATAATTAAAATTGAGCTAGATTTTACAACTACTTATTTGCCACTTGTTGATGCAAAATAAGTAAAAGCAAAGTACAAAGATTGAAAATAGCTTCAAAGCATGTTGCAATGCCACTCAAGACTTTATTCGTCCATGCCATTTACTTTAATTGGTGTACGCTGGGTCAACAGCCAGTTTCTTAGACCTTAACTGCATTGGCCCACACGAAGCCAGGCCTTCGAGCACTCTTTGAATTTGGAAGATATCGGCTGGAAAGGGAATAAATATAAAGAGAAGGAAAAGGAGGCGATGAGAAAATAGTCTTCAATTTGTTGACTTGGGTTGCAGTGACAGCACTATACATAAAAGCCACCTAACTTTGATACGAAGTGACATTTTATCAGGTTGTGTCCCTTCAAATGTTTCCGTTGACTTAGGGTGTAACTATCAATTAGTTACTACTTTGTCAATGGGTGCCTTCACAATAATTTCTTTATTTTCAAGAAAAAAATCTGCTGAAGAGAAAAGAAAACCTAGAGAAGTCCATATAGATATTGGTGATATAGTTACATACCTTAGTAGATTTTTCTTCCACCTGTTATATTAATGTCTTTTATCATCTTTTTATCCAGTTAATCCAATTCAGAGGTTAGCCAATGAGCTTATTCACCTACAGAATCCCGACGAAATTCTTTTTGTGTGACACCCCTTAATTTCTTTATTGTAGACTTCCAAGGGTTATTGTAGAAATATTTATCCATGGTTGTGTCATGCTATAATTTTTTTCCCCCTCCAATCGCGACTTTAATTTCATCTTCATGTATATACTTTTAAAAGTGCATGTGTCAGTTGTTAAGATGTTTATGATTCTGTTTTTTCTGAACTTTGTAAAATATTAACACTTGAACCATTTTTAAAGGAATTACAGACATTAGAACCACCCAAAGAAACTATTTTTTCATGAAAAATGATAAGCAAATTTGGGTCAATCTATGCCAGTGTATCCATTGCTAATTATATAAGAGGAGACTGGTAGGTGAACCAAGTCAGACATTACTTCTGTTCCTTGCTTAGTGCAGCTTGGTTGAACAAAAGCTGTGAACTGCTGAATTTGCAGTCTAACCTTTTAATCTTAAAAAGTAAACTGATTTTTAATGATTGGCAACTAAGGATTAGTTTAGTGTCCCTGTTGTGTCCTTGTTCTAATTTTTTTCGAAGTTGATGAGTTGCTATTTTCTACTCATATAGTGTTGCATGCCCTGCATCTATCTGTGTTACCTAAGTATCTTATCAATTTGTTGACATTTATTACTTGGGTATTCGTCATTTGTTCGTGTATATGGTCTGCTGGCTTTTGGGCTAAATTTAGAATTTTATTCTATGTATTGGCGTCATTTCCTATAAATGAGCTACTGAATCCATAATGCTGCATTGTACATTCAGGGGTCCGATACTTGGAGAAGGCAGTTTTTAATCTTGATTATGGGCAACTGAAACTCGTTTTCAATGCACTTATAGAGCGGAAACAAGCAATTGAGAATGCTCCACACCTGTGCCATCCTTTACCATGTATGACCCCCTGCTTTGATTGGCTCGAGGTTGTGTACTATTGGATGGGCTTGAAATTGTATGATCTTATTGCTGGTCGAAGGATGCTACATTTGTCACGTTATTACTCTGCAAATGAGTCGTTTGAACTGTTTCCAACACTAGCAAGAGATGGCCGAAATAGAAGCCTCAAAGGAACCGTGGTTTATTATGATGGGCAAACAAATGACTCTCGGCTGAATGTGGGATTAGCTTGTACTGCTGCTTTGGTGGGTGCAGCAGTGCTTAACCATGCAGAAGTTATATCCTTGATTAAAGATGAGGTTGGCGAGAGGATTATTGGTGCGCGCATACGTGATACGCTATCAGGTAGAAGAAAGCTGGTCTTTCCTCTTCTCTGAATTTAGGTAAATTACCTATGACAACTTATGTAGAAAACAGCCAAGTCGTGTTTTCATATTCAATTAGAATATTTCGTTATATTTTTTTTACTCCATTTGGAATATTTTTGAATAAATGTATTTATTTTTCGTAAATTCTCCTCTGTCATATGACTTATATTTCTCAGTAAGGTTTTAGGACATGTTGATGAACATTTTTCACAGAGCTTTTGCTAGGATTTTTTATGACTTGTTTATATGAACAGATGTTAGATTGTAGTTAGATTTGTAGTAGTTTATCTAAATCAAGTCAAATTCTAATTAAATTAGGATAGGAGGAGATTTAGAGAATAAGTTGAGTTTAATTAAGAGTCCAATTCGACTATGAATTCTAATTAGGCTCTACATTGGGGAGCCATGCATTATATAATGCATACTACATCCACATTAAATTAATTAAGTCGTGGTGTAGCGTGCTCTGGAGAAAGGCTGAGTTGTGGTCTATACACGTCGGAGAGATATGAGCAAATGGGATGAGAGGCCGAGCCATGTGAGTCTCGTATGGATGTGATTTTGGGCCATATGCGATAAAGCACATTGGCTGTATTTGGGACTTAGGTCTTTTGAGAGAGAGAAACTTTTATACTCCACCTTCGAATAATAAAAGTTTCCCCTTCGATAATAAGTTTCCCCTTCGTCTTCACCCGTGGACGTAAGTTAGTGGCTGAATCATGCAAATATTTGTATATTTTATTTTTCTTCTCTCTTTCCTGATTCACTTTTGGTATTTTTGCGGCCAACGAATTTGGAATAGTTTCATACAAGGTTTAAAGTGCCGTGGCACGGGGGCGTGCCGTTGTTTGCCTGACACGGTACTACACCGGCATGCTTCCGTGCCGACACATGGTATGTTTGCGTGCCGATGGATACGTACGACATCCTACTGGCACGCTTTGGCACGGATTTATTTCAGTTTTTTGGGTTTCAATAAACTTTTATAATGTTATTTTGAAAGATTTAATTAAATAATTATGAATATTTACTATGTATAACTTATCAATTTACATATTTGTAAGCTTTTTTGTATGTGAAGTACAACTACACCTGATACAAAATAAAAATTTTTACATGTTAGAATTTTAAAAGTGCAAAGACATTTCTTTCTTTCTTTTGATCATATTACAGTTTTTCTTCTATAAAATACAAAAAAATAATTTTTAAAATAATTTGAAAATATTATTTTTAAAAGTATTTGAAAAAAAATATTTTTTAATTAATTTTTTCAAAAAAATTAGATCTATCAAAAAAATTAAGCAATAAATTTTATGACAAATAAATTAAATAAATTTATGTATCAATTGATTTAATTTAGCTTCAGTATTTTTAATCTTCTAACGCAAAAATAAATTTTTATATTTGATGTGCCTCAAAATTTGTTTATTGAGTTCGATTTTGTTCTCTTAGTTTGCCAAAAATTTCATGGTGCAACAAATTTTGATAAAATAATTTATGAAAAAAAATGGATGTCTATGGTGGAAGCAGAGGACTCAAGCCGATAAGGGTGGTGCGGGGGGTTTCGCCCTCTGCCTTATGGATCGGATATGTAAATTAAAAATTTGCCCGTATATTGATAAACAAAAAAATCAAATTATAATTTTTTTAACTTATCTAACAAGTAAATCTTTGATTTGCAATATCCTTGGGGGGTGTGGGATACTTCGTGGTATCCCAAAGAACAAAACAAAAAGAAAAAAAAGCAAAAAGCAAAAAAAAAAAAGTATGCCAGCACGGCACAGTGCCGTGGCCCGGACTTGCGTATTGCTCTGTCTCGCGCGATACGCAGGTTCGTGCCACAACGGAGAGGGGGCTCCGAGACCCCCCTGTACCGTGCACCTAGAAAGTGGCACGGTATGTGCCGCACTTTAAACCTTAGTTTTATATATAAAATATAATAGGGCTAAAATCTTTAACTCGACTATAGTATTTTGGGCGGTAGCTACGCCTAAGAGGTTGAAAGGGTTAAACGTGTTAGGGTTAGAGTAATTCTAGGATGAGTGACCTCCTAGGAAGTGGGACATCACAGTTCGTATCAGAATTAATCACCAGTCAGAAATGTGAGACGAGTCTTGGCTGAGCTAGGATCATACAGTGGGCAAAAGGCCACCCTCGAGTTGACAATCGTTGTGGGTGGAGTGTAGCTCTCCACAAGGTCGGCTAAGGCTAGCGAGACGAGTTTCACATCGCCTAGTGCTTGTGAGTGTGTTTGAGCCTGACAAGGACGTCAGGACTTAAATGGGGGAGAAATGTGACACTCCTAGAATTTGAAATAGTCATATATATAAGGAATAATAGACCTAAAACCTCTTAACTCGGTTATAGCATTTTGGGCGATGGCTACGCCTAAGAGGTTAAAAAACTTAATCATGCTAGGACTAGAGCGGTTCTAGGGTGGGTGATCCTCTGGAAAGTGGGGTATCACACTGGTATCAGAGCCAGATTGTTCATTTGGGTGTCCAAAATGTCTACAAAACTTGAGAGATCAAGAAATTTGATCACCCAATAATTTCCTAAAAGGCGCTGTTGGGAAGGAAACAATGTTTGGCGCTTTAACGGAAAAGTAGAAGAGGGATATGGATGCCAAAGCCCTTAAGGCCATTCATAACGAAGTTCTACGTGAGTTCTTAACAAGAAGACTGCCGCGGCTCTATGGTTGAAGTTTGAGTCTCTTTATATGATGAAATCTTTCACAAATAAATTATATCTAAAGCATTGGTTACTTATGCTACGCATATCGGAAGGTATGTCTATTAAATCTCATCTTAATGCATTTAATTATATTATTGCATATTTACAATCAATAGATGTAAAGATCGAGAAAAAAAGGAAGCCCTTTTATTTTTATGTTCTTTACCTCCGTTATATAAGCTTTTCAGAGAAACCTTCCTCTTTGATAGAGATATCTTATCTATTGAAGATGTCAAGTCGTTTATGCATTTTAAGGAACAAATTGATCGGCAGATCAATGGTAATTTGAGTGAAAGTACTGCAGAGGGCTTTGCTATGAGAGGGAGGCTCAAGAAAAGGGTTCTAGCACTAGCAGACAGAAATCAAGATCAAAGTCACAACATAGGAATTTGATTTGTAATTATTGTAAGAAGAAAGATCGTATCAAATCTAAATGCTTCAAGCTAAAGAAAAACAAATGCAAAACAACAAGAGTATAAAACAAGGAGAAACGAGCAGAAGTTACTCTTGCTGATGGCAGTTCTGATAGTTTGGATTATGTTCTCTCTGTGTCTGACGAAATAAAACTTATGAATAATTGGATAATGGATTCGGCTTGTTCCTTTCACGTATGTCCTAATCGGGATTGGTTTTCCACACATGAATCTATCAAAGATAGAGTTGTTTTGATGGGTAATTATTCTCTATGCAAAACTATTGGGATAGGAGTAGTGCGAATTAAAATACATGACAACAAAGTGAGCACTCTTTCTAATGTTCGGCATTTTTTGAATTTGAAGAAAAAATTTCTCTCTTTAGGTCTCCTTGATGCTAATGGATACAAGTACACCACTGAAGGTGAAGTTATGACAATTAGCAGAGGTGCTCTTGTTCTAATGAAAGTGAAAATGGATGAAAATTTATATATACTACAAGGATCTACTGTTACCGGTTCTGTAGCTACTTTCTTGTTTTTCGATTCGGATTCCAACATTATGAAATTATGGCACATGCATTTCGTGCACATGAGCGACCATGGGATAACTAAATTAAGTAAGAGATGCCTCTTATGTGGTGAGTATAGAAAAATTAGAGTTTTGTTAACATTGTGTATTTGGCAAGGCAAAAAGGGATAAATTTCAGTATTACAATTCACAAGACTAAAGATACTTTAGATTATATTCATTAGACATGGCAAACAAGCGAGTTGGGTAAACCACACGTGGTTTATTATACCCGCAGGTCATATAGGTGTGGGTAAAATTTACCTACAAATATTTTGCTAGTCTATATCTTTACCCCCGGGAGGGTGGGTATGCTGGTTCCCCGCAAGATTTCTTTTGTTTTGCCCTATACTGTCCAAATGCAAAATTAATACATAATTTTTAAAAGAACATAATATAACTTGTTTGAATTATCGCAACATACAATAAATAATATAAAGTCCTAAAATGCATAAATTATATGTAAAAGTATTTTACTCGTAGGTCGGGCCGTCGGATGATGGTAGAGTGTTGCGGTAGGAGAGGTGGCGTGGTAGAAGACGTGGTCACTGTGAAAATAAGACACGAGGAGAAATTAGGTTTAGGGTTTTTAGGAATAGATAGACAATGAATATATTTTAATTAAACAAATATACGCAGGTACTCGCGGATACCCACGAGTTACCCAAAATGCCCACAATTTAACAAGTACCCATCTGTTTTGCCTATAATTTTTGGCAAAAAGTTAGTACCATATTGGCAAATTTACGGGTAATCCACGGGTACCCTTAGGAAAGGATTTAAGTGCCAATCGGCACAGGTCGTATCCACCATGCCATATCGTGCCAGCAAGATATCGACACGATATAGCTCTCATGTCGATGACACAGCTCAAAGCCTTATATTCTTTAAATTAGTAAGTAATTTATCAATAAAGTTCAAAATATTTGATAAAAATACATAATAAATAGTTGGAGTATTTTGTTGCTAAAGAAAATAAATAGTTCATGCTATTATGTGTTGACACACTTGTATTTTTTGTGACTGGCACGCATCGGCACGGTTCGGTACGCACCGTGCTGTACTGTGCCAGCAAGTTGATGCAGCAAATAAATCTCGTTTTATTTTCGAATGCAATTTTCTTTTATTTTGTAGGTTCATGTTTGATTCGGACTTAAATCATTAGTTTAGTTGATTTGGCTAACCCAAACCCTTTTCTCCCATAAACAAAAAAAAAATCCCAAAAAGACCATTGGAATTCCCAAAAAAAATAAAAGAAAGACCTTTGAAATTCTCAAAATTGCTTCGTTTTCTATTCATGACTCTTGGGTGACCGTGTTATGTTGAAAACGAAAAGACAATTAATTTATTATAGGAGGGCTCTCAATACTATAAATACATGGTTCTTGAAGCCTTAAAGGAGATATATTTGGATGAATAGAAAACTCTACTCTCACTCTTTATCCTTGGTCTTCTACTTCCCGGTGAGATCATCGACGCTTCTTCCTCGCGTCGAGATCGTCTTCTTCCTCAACTTGATTGTTGTCACTTCTTCCTCATGACAAGATCGATTTCTACTTCTATCCCTCCTCTTCTTCCGAGTCACTACCTCATCTTCTTCTTCCCCGTTGCCGAAGTTCTACCCGTGGTGTACCGCCCCCCTCGTCGATCGTGGATTCCCCGCAATCGTGTGAACGGTGCACTTTTTGTATCTCTCATCTCCTGATATCCTATTATCCCTTTTTAATCTAGCCTTCCACCATTACCAACCATATTTGCCAAACCACCAAACCTAAAGCTTTAAGTCCGATAAAGCTGAATTTACCTTTTGAAACTATTATATGTATTTTCAGTTGGTTGTTATTATCTCATATATTGAAGGTTTATCATCATCTTAGTATTACTTCAATTTGATTTTAATTTTTTGTCTTGCTGAAATTTTTGCTTCCTTGTTTAAAGTTTATCGGAATTGATAAATTGAACCTAGTTTTACCTTTAAACAAAAGCAAACTTGAAAATTCAATTTTAGCAACCTCTCGGTTTGCATCACAAGTTTCCGGCACGACCCCGTGCTATGGCACTTAAATCCTTGCCCGTAGGTACAGGTAGAGATTGCCAAATCTAATATTCATTCTGATCTTTGAGGACCCTTACGTGTTTCATTTAAAAGTAGCGCTCGATATATGCTTTCTTTTATCAACTATTATTCTAGAAAATTTTGGGTATTTATGTTGAAGTATAAAAGTGAGGTGTGCAAACACTTCAAGCAGTAGAAAGCTATGATGAAAATTGGACGAAAGAAAATCAAGCGACTCAGAGCAGAGAATGGTTTGAAATTCTGCTCATCTAAGTTTGACGAATTTTGTAAAAATAAAGGCATCGTTCGGCACAAATAGTCAGACATACTCCATAGCAGAATGGAGTAGTAGAGCTTACGAATAGGATCCCTTTGGAGAGAGCGCGTTGGATGCTCTTGAATGTTGGTTTATTGAAGGACTTCTGGGCAGAGGTACTTTCTATCGCTTTTTATTTGGTTAATCGTTTTAAGTATACAACTATTGAGTGTAAAACTCTGAAGGGGGTATGGTCTGGTAAACCTGCTAATTATCTACTTTACGAGTATTTGGATGCCTTGCATATGCTTAAGTTAATAATGGTAAATTAGAACTTAGAACTCTAAAATATATATATTTTTTTGTTATGTATCTAAGGTGAAGGGCTATTGATTAATCAGATGAAGGGCTATTGATTATGATACCGTGATCCCAAATATCTAAATTTCTTGTAAGTAGGGATGTTACTTTTGATGAATCTGCCAGTTTCAGCTGAAAAAGTAGTTTTTTGTTGACACTGCTTCAAAGAAGGTAGAGGATGTTAAGAAGCAAATGATGTTCGAGACAAATGATTCAATATTTCTGCAGAAAGGTCTCTCTTCTCAGCCTGATCCAATGCAGGTACTTGATAGCTCCGAAACAGAACAAATTCGACACAATACAACATTTCTATAGGTCAACAGAGAAGACAGATAAAGCCGCAATAGTGATATATAGATATAGTAGCGTCTTCTTTATCTCTAGTTGACGAGAATTGATGCTTGTTGTAATGGAATAAAGAATTTGAAAAGATGACCTCTTTCCTCTCTTGGAGGTGTCAGTGATTTATATTATAATAATACATTGGTTTGAGATTATAACAGAATCAATTTAAATTTCTTAAATACGTAAGTTGTACAACAACTTGCTAAGGAAATACTTGACAGCGAGGATGACATGGAGTTGTTACAACAAATCTTCTCAATACGCCCCCGTAAGCTCAACTCAATAGGGATGGCGTTGAGCATGGACCGAATCATTGAGAACCGCACCCTGGAAAGAGATCTCGTGACTTACTTTCGTCAATGCATTAGCAAGCTGATCTTTGGTGGATAAGTAACGGGTTAATTACACCATTGGTCCCCAACCTTTGCACTTTTCTTTCACTTTGGTCCCTTTTTTTTTGGCAATCAAGTCCCCAACCTTTTGATTTCATACAATTAAATCCCAGCCATCAGAACGGGCGTTAAAATTGACGGAAAATGCCACGTTAGCACCATGTCATCGCCATGGTGGCGTTGTGTCAGCGCAAGCTAATTATACAATTTTAATTTAAATTTTACATTATAAATTTAAATTTAAAATTAAAATTATATTTTGAATTAAATTATAAATTCGAAGCAAAATTTTTATTTAAGATTTAAATTTTAAATTTAAATTTTGATATTGGATTCAAATTTAAATTCAAATTCAAATTCCGATTTTGTATTTAATTTTAAATTCAAATTCACATTTTGAAATCTAATTCTAATTTAATTTCAAACTTTGATTTGGAATTTCAAATTCAAAATGTGAATTTGAATTAGAAATTTAAATTCAAATTTTGAATTGAAAACAAATCTCAAATTCAAATTTAAATTTTGAATAAAAATTTAAAATTTAAAATCAAAAATTTGAATTTCATTTTAAATTCAAGTTCAGATTTTAATTTTAAATTTTAATTTTAAAATTTTGATTTTAAATGCAAATTCAAATATCAAAATCAAAATAAAAAATTGAAGTTTGAATTCAAAATTTAGATTCAATTAAAAATTCAAATTTAAAATTTGAATTTATATTCAAAATTTTAATTCAGCATTAAATCAAAATTGTAACTTTAAATTGAAATTCAAAATACTAATTTCTAATTAGTTTTAAATTTTAATTTTAATATTAATTTCAAATTTAAATTCAAAAATTTCAATTTTTACTTTTGGGGAGTAAAGTGAAAAACGTGCAAAGTTTAGGGACCAAAATTGATATGAAAAAGAAAGCCACTTAGGCGCTGACATGGCGATTCCGTTAATTTTAACCTTTTTTTAACGGTTGGGATGTAATTGCAATAAAATCAAGAGATTGAGGACTTGATTGCAAAAAAAAAGAAGGTTGGGGACTCGAGTGACAATTTGTGCAAAGGTTGGGACCAATGATGTAATTAACCTGATAAGTAAGAGACGTGCAATGATTTAGAAGCAACACGTTCATGAATAAGTGATAGTCAATTTTGACATGCTCTGTGCGGGCGTGAAAAATAGGATAGGCCACCAAGTAAGTCGCACCAATATTGTCATACCAGAGGCATGGAGGAGAGGGCACAACAATTCCTAGTTCGTGCAGTAGCAATTGGATCCAGATTAACTTGGCGGTCGCATTCGCAAGAGCCTTGTTTTTTGCCTTAGTACTGGAGCGGCCTACCGTGGCTTGTTTCTTTGTACTCTAGGACACCAAATTGCAGCCAATGTAGATGACATATCCGCTAGTAGAGCATTGATCGAGAGAGCATCCAGCCCAATCGGCATCGCTAAAAGCATGAAGTTGACGATTGGAGGCATGATGTAGCAAAAGACCATGGCTCAATGTGCCTTTGAAAGAGCGCAAGATTCGCTTGACAAGAGCCCGATGCTTTTCAGTTAGAGTCTGCATGAATTGGCAGACGCAATATACAACATAGGGTGCATTTGGTCTTGTTAGGGTGACATATTGAAAAGCGCTAACTATTCTTCCGAACTGCGTTGGATCATCCAGAGGATGAGAAGAATTGGAAAGCATCACATCAACCGCCATAGGGGTGTATACAGGTTTGGCATTTTCTATATGTGCTCAACGAAGCATGTCCAACACATATTTGTGTTAGGAGAGAAAGCATCTATTGGGATGGAGGTGAGCTCAACACCAAGAAAGAAATGGGTTGGGCCCATATCCCGAAGAGCAAACTTAACCATGAGAGAATTGATTAAAGTGTCGATACTAATCGTCAGACCTGTGATTAGAATATCTTCAACGTAAATGAGAATATAGATAGTTGAGGAAGATGTGACCTTGTAGAAGAGTAAAGTGTCGGTCATGGACCTGGTAAAGCCGAGGGTGATTCTCAGCCGATGGAACCATGCTTGAGGAGCCTGACGAAGACCATACAAGGATCAGCGCAGCTGATCGACATGATGCGGGTATTGTCAAAGTCGGGCAATTGCTCTATAAAAATAGGCTTTTTGAGGTTGCCATGAAGAAAGGCATTCGAAACATCGAGTTGGCGAACAGGTCAATTGGAGGAAACGACAACGGAGAAAAGGAGACGCACATGGTGATTTTAATCACTGGGTTGAAAGTCTCGGTGAAGTCCACCCATGCTATTGTCTGAAGCCCTTGGCAACAAGGCGCTCTTTATGTCGCTCACTAGACCCATCGGAGCGTTGTTCGGTCTTAAAGACCTATGTACAACCGACTATATTCATGTTCATTCGGCGTGGAACAAGCTGTCAGGTACCATTCTAGATCAGGGCGTCGAATTCTGTCACCATGGCCGTACGTCACTCTAGATAACAAACTGCTTGTTAATAACAAGTGGGCACAGGAGGCATTGTGAGGGCGACAGGAAGAGCCTCAGGCAGAGCGTGCACTGTGGAAAAAGCACACGTGGGCAACATATCCCATCCTTGGATCGGGTGACAATCGAATAATGAGAAGTTGATGGAGGTGGAGCATGTATTGTAGAGGAGGCAGGCAGATCTGCTGCAGTTGTGGGTAATGGTTCGTCAGCTCTCGCAGGTTCTGGCTCGAGGGCGGCACGGTTATCGGGCACAGCGGGAGTCGAAGTAGGGTTCGAATACGTGCCAGGATGGCGCTGTTCTTCTAAACAAGGCACGGTTATTGACAGGCCATCTGATGATGAGGGAAAAACACTGATAGGGAAAGTGGGAAGCTGAGCAGTTGCTTTAGTAGTCTCTTGAGATGACGTTAGGGAAGAAGGAACCTTTTGTGCAAAATAAAATTTGTATTCATCAAAGATAACATGCCGAGCAGTAAAAAACAAGCCAGTGGGAAGATGCAAGCAGTTATATCCCTGATGAGTACTGCAATAGCCTGTAAAAACACATAAATTTGATCGAGAATTGAGCTTGTTATTCAAATAGGGACGCAAGTAAGGAAAGCGGGCACACTCAAAAATGCAAAGAAATGCACAGTCGGGTGATCGAGCATACAACTTTCCATAGGGGGAAACATTGTTTAGTAAAGTAGTTGGAAGGCGGTCTATAAGATATGTCGCGTGAGGACAGCTTAGGCCAAAATGACCAGGGAACATTGGCAATGGTCATAAGAGCGAGAGTTGTCTCAATTAAGTGACGATGCTTTTGTTCGGCTGCTCCGTTTTGTTCAGGGGTGTAGGGGCAAGAGAGACGGTGTGCGATGCCAAAAGAATCAAGATACTGGGTAAGGACCCATAGTTGCCACCCCAATCAGAATGAAAGATTTTAATTTTTTGATTGAAGGGACGCTCAATGTGCCTTCGGAATTGTAAGGTGTCATAAACGTCAAACTTAGGTCGAAGAGGAAATAGCCAGAAGAATTTACTAAACTCACGTAGAAAACTAACATAATATTGATAGCCATCAATAGAGGTCACTGAGGAAGGCCCCTACACATTAGAAAATAGAATGTCAATAGGATGAGAAGATAAAGGACTCTATTAAGATGCAAAGGATGAGATTTCACCTGTTGACGTGCGGGTACAAAGTGATAACATTCTATTTGAAGAAACAATAAGTGAATGCTTGGAGAGAATATTAGAAAGTAGAAACTATGCGCATGGTAGGATGCCCAAGTCGATTGTGCTAAATAGAAGGTGATGCCCGTTCTCCAACCATAGTGCGCGGTTGGTCTAGCTTATTAGTAGATTGTAATTGATAAAGTCCATCTTTAAGACGACCTCGCAGCAAGGGCATCCCGGAGAGGAGATCCGTCACAAGAAAAAAGGATGGATGAAACTCGACAATAACGTTATTGTCACGAGTAAATTGTTGGACAGAGAGAAGGTTACGTGTGATTTGCGGAACATGTAAAACATGGCAAAGAGAAAGAGGATGGGAAGAGGAAAAAAGGGTGGCAGCCCCAATATAAGATATAGACAAACCTGCACCGTCACCACCTTGAACCTTGCCATTCCTATGATAGGGCGTCGGGTGCTGTAGCTGATTGTAATTGGGCGTGATGTGATGCGTCGCACCTGAGTCGGGGAACCACGTAGCATCTGAAAGTGGGCGGTTAAAAGTAGGGACAATGGGCACCATCTGTGCTTGATGAACAGTTGGCGTTGGAAGAATAGGAGCATTGGTCGGGGTAGCATTATAAGTGAAGTTTGGATCAAACCAGTGGACACATTGAGACATAATGACCTGGCTTGTCCACGAAAGTTGACAGTAGGGACCATTGCGCTGCTATGATCGACCGTGCCCCCGGCTACAATTGGGACGTGCGGTGGGATAATATTCCGAGGAGGATTGTGGAGCAGCATTCTGTTGTTGATGCATGTTGGGAGTTGTAGACAAAGAGGTACACACTGCCTCGTGCGCTGACGGGAAGGGGACCTTTGAGGTGAGGGTTGCCTAATGCTGCATAAAATGTTCATTGGCAAGGAGAAGCCCATGGACGTCATCGTGAGAGTAGTTTACCAAGGCCCGCAAGAACTTGGAGAATGAGCTTAATCTTGGGTATGGACTGACCAATGGACTTCATATGCTGTCGGCGAGCTGTTTTACCTCCTGAATGTATTCAGTGATTGTAGAGGAGCCTTTCTTCATTGAAAGAAAGCAGGATCGCAAGTGAAGAGCGCGTGCACCCGAGGTGGACTTGAAGGCATGAGAGAGAGCTTCACAGACGTCCCGAGATGTATTAATAAGACCTGCTACAAGAGTTAGCAAAGAGTCATGAAGAGAGTTTGCCAACCAAGCAAGGACCTGTTGGTCTCTTTTTATCCAGTTTAGATACGTTGGGTTGAGAGTTGGTGGAGTGGGAGGATCATTGGCAACTGAGAGGGCAGCAGGTACGAACTTGGAAGGACATGGTTCCGTACCATCCACAATGCTTATTAGCTCAAGGCTCTGTTGGATAGGAAGGCACTTTGTCTTCCGGTTGATATAATTGTCTTGACGGAGCTGGGTGAGAGGGACATTCATAATATGCATGGGGTTGGAGGAAGGGGAGGCGATGGCCATCTAAATAAGAGGTTGTGAAACAAAGGCTTTGATCCCATGTAATAGAATAAATAATTTGAAAAGATGACCTCTATCCTCTCTTGGAGGTGTTAGTGATTTATATTAGAATACATTGGTTGAGATTACAACAGAATCACTTTAAATTTCATAAATACTTAAGTTGTTGCAACACCTTGCTAAAGAAATACTTGACAGTTAGGATGATGTGGAGTGGTTACAATAAATCTTCTCAATACTGTTGAGTCTTCCCCTTACACAGAAGCTATTTCTAACGCTAAGCAAAACAAATTGTTATAAATAAAGAGATAAGAGTCTCTCCGCAAAAACCACACGTGGGAGTTGGTGAAGCCACTGAAGGAAAGAAAATTGTCAGTTGGAAATGAATCTTCAAGAAAAAAGAAGGTACCCCAAGTGTTGAAAATACTATATACAAAGCAAGATTGGTTACAAAGGGCTCTAGTTAGATAGAGGGTGTTGATTCTAATGATATTTTTTTCCACTTCTTGTCAAACATAGCTCTTCGTATTTTGCTCTCTTTAGTCGCTACTCATAATATGGAGTTGGAGCAGCTTGATTTGGAAACAACATTTTTGCATGGCGAGCTTAAAGAACAAACTAATATGCATCAGCCTGATGGTTTTTTTGTTCAAGGAAAGAAGATCATGTCTGCTTGTTAAAGAAATTATTATATGGTTTGAAATAGTCTCCTTGGCAGTGGTATAAGCGATTTAACTCATTTATGATTGGTTGTGGCTACTCAAGGAGGAGTGAGTTGTGTTTATTTTAGGAAGCTTGATGATGGCATTTTTCATTTATTTGTTGCTTTATGTTGACAATATGCGTCACGCTCCAAACCCGAGGCATAACAGACGCTGCATACTTACTAAATTAGTAAATATGCAAGGCTACAGAACCAAACAGAAAACATGCAAAATGGTGATCACAGAATTTTTCATTAAATCCAAAGAGTCAAAAGATGAGACTAACAATTGAATTTCAACTAGAATCAAAATGAATTCTAACATATATAAAACTAAACTGCGGAATACAAAAGAAAATTCGGTCCACTGAATACCATAATTAACAAAATGTGGGTACACAAAAATAACGAAATAGAAGCAGATAAACAAATGATCGTTTATGAAGTCCAAAAAATATTCACATCTAAATATACTAGACATAAAAACACAAGAAACTAAAATCAAACACTAACTACATCTAACGTTCACTCAGTCCCGGCCCCGCTCGACAAATTAGTCTCTGTACCTGGGTAAGCAACCATACACCACATTAATCAAATTAAGCATTCAAATAAATATATAATAAATGCTCTGAAGTAAATTTTCATACAAAAAATTAATTTAAGTGACTGGTTTTGAATTTGCAAAATTTCAAAAAACAAAGATTATCGAAATTTAAAATTCAGATCAAATAGGAACTAGAAATTACAAAGTATTTCCTCTTTTAGCAAATCAACAAAATAAAAAATTTTAAGTCTCCGATAACTAACTATATAGTATGATCCGTTGACGAGATCCAGAGGCACCTGAAGGCGCAAAATAGAACAGAGGCACTCGGGGGTGCATATATAGAACAGAGGCGTTCGAAAGTGCAAATACAGAATAGAGGTACGGATAGGCGCAAGCACCTGAAGGTGCAATATAGAGACGAAGTTAGCTTCTGTAACAGAATACATGTCGACATGGCTAATATTTGTATAGCAGAATACCAAGAGACATAAACACTTATCCAGTCACTAATTACAGAACAGATTATTAAATCTCAAAATTCTTTTGCTAAAAGAACCTGTCACTCAAAACTGATTTAAAAAATATGTGATAATACACTTAACCCTTAATTTTGAAATCTACAAAATAGAAATTTCTATACAATCAGAATATTTTTCTATATTTTACAAAAAACTAACGAGTGTCCGGTTGCGTACCTTAAAGCAGCTTCAAAGCTAAGAAGCTATCCAGTCGTAAATTGCACAGAAAATCAATCACCGGAAACCTAAAATAGAGCAATATGATTCTCTATAAGCTACTCAAAATAAAATTACAAAGAGGACATATGTATTTAGAAGAGAAGAAAATTTTATACAAAAATTTAAATTCGGATTGGCTTACATGGGTTGACAATGTCGATTACAAATGCATGCAAAAAGGTCGAGACGGACCACGAAAGAGAATTAGAATGATAAGCCCAAAGAAATTCAACTAGCAATCACTAAGATGAAGAGTTTCAAAGATTGAACTATTCAAAGAAGCAAGATAATATGAACGAAATTTTAATTAATAAACGAAGGTCTTAATGTTCGATAATTTTACAATCTACAATAAGTTAGGATCAAAATTGGAAACAAAAACGAAATTCGCCCTCTATTAGGCATTTTATCGAATATGTAGAGGGCATTCCTAAAAGTATGTAGAATGTGCAAAATTTATATAACTAAATCACATGGCGAATACAGGATAAAAAAATTAATAATATGGTCAATCTAAATCTAGATCGATAGAAATCAGAATTGAATGATTTTAACACTAATCATCAAAAGAAGAACACTTAGAAATAATCACATAAACATGGATAAAAAATTAGGTGCTCTCAAGAATAGGTGTAGGGACAAAAATGAAAAAGAAGGAACCATCTTAAAGATAGAAACGACGACGACGACGACGACGAGATGTCGTTGACGGCGAACCGAAAATTTCGATAGATGAGGATTGGTACAGCAGCAGCTATGGATGACGGTGACGATAGTGATTCGTCGGCGTTGCGCGCATGTGCTTGAGCGTGCGGGTGAAAGGCGTACGGATGCAAGGTGGAGAGAGAGTCGTGCGAGGGAGAGAGGTGGTTGCTGTGATGAATAGGAAAAGAGAACAAAGGTAGTTAGGGATTAATTACACAATATGTTGCCAAGCCCCTATACTTTTAATATTTACGTGAAGGTCCAAAATTAAAAGAATAGTGGTCAAAACAGGAGGTACAAAAATATGGAGTGTTACATCCTCCCCTCCTAATAAGAAGTTTAGTCCTCTAAACTTAGCATACCTTAGCTCTCGAAATGCTGAGGGTACTTCGCCCTCATTTACAATATGCTTATTGCTTCCAAAGACTTGTTTGAAATTAACAAGTTAAAAAAGTAGGTTTAATCACGAATTTGAGATGAAGGACTTAGGAGCAGCTAAGAAGATTCTCGATATGGAGATTCTTAGAGATCAGAAGTAAGGAAGATTATATTTGAATAAGAAGAAACACAATGAGAAAGTTTTCGAGTGTTTTGGAATGAAAAATGCTAAGTCTGTGAGTATCCCGTTTGCTGCTCATTGTAGGCTTTCGGCTACTTTGTCACCAGAGTCGGTTGAGAATGAGAGGTACTTGTCACATATTCCTTACTCTAGTGCAATTGGAAGTCTTATGTGTGTAACGCTCCAATAGTCTCACATCGGATAGGAAAGGGGTTTTGATTAGGAATATATAAGGTCTTGCTCCCTAAGCTCCCTAATAATAATAACTAAGCCTAAGTATCTTGGACCGGTGGTTTGGATCCAACGAGTTATTATTACTAGTTGGTCGGGTTGTTACAATTGGTATCAGAGACGAATACCAATCGGAAATGTACGAGCTAAGTACTATGCGGGGCAAAGTGCTACACCATGGATTTGGTGAGAGCCAGCTCTTGAACCTGTAGGAGCCATCTCTAGAATCTTACATCGCCTGGTAATTCTGATCTATATGTTTGTGATCTGGTTTGGACTTAACGAGGAAGGTAGGGTCTAAAGGGGAGAGTGTGTAACGCCTCAATAGTTCCACGCCGAATGGGAAAGGGGTTCTGATTAGGAATATATGAGGTCATGCACCTTAGTAATAATAACTGAGCTTAAGCATTTTGAGCCGGTGGTTTGGGCCCAACGAGATATTATTGCTAGTTGGTCGGGTTGTTACCATGCGTGCAATGATCTACACCTGTCTTGATATTTCATACATTGTCAATTTTGTGAGTAGATATATGGCTGATCGCGACACACATTAGCAAGCTGTGAAATGGATTCTTAGATACTTAGAGAAACTTTTGATGTATGTTTGGACTTTGGGAGATCTGATGACTTTTTAGTCGGTATTGTTAATTTAAATTTTACAAACGATTTGGATAGTTGAAGATCACTTACCGGATACATTTTCTTGCTTGGTGGTTGCTCTATTAGTTGGAAAGCTACTTTCCAGTCTATTATTGCTTTATTATTGCTTTATCTACCACTTAGACAGAGTACAGTTGGTTTGAGAGGCTTATACGAAGAGCTTACTTCTAGTCAGGGGACGGCTGTCATCCACTATGACAACGAAAGTGCTATACATATTTTTAAAGATCAAATGCTTTATAAGAGAACGAAACATGTTGATGTCAAGTAACACTTCTTTCGTAATGTGCTAACACATGGTGATGTTGTCGTAAGGAAGGTAGGCATTGTAAACAATCTAGCGGATATGTTGACTAAGATTTTCCTATTGACTTAGTTCAAGCATTGCATGAATCTCGTCGGTGTCTACAGTAGCACTTGATGACCCCTTTGTGGTTTTGGTGGAGAAGGTGGAAAATTCAAGTCAAGGTGGAGTTTTCTATGGTGGGCCCAGCGCAATGGTTGAGAACTACAAATCAAACTAAGGTGGAGATTGTTAGATTGTAGTTAGATTTGTAGTTTATCTAAATCGGTCAAATTGTAATTAAATTAAAATAGGATGAGATTTAGATTTATTAAGAATAAGTAGAGTTTAATTAAGATTCCAATTGAACTATGAATTCTGATTAGACTCTACATTGGGGGCATGCATTATATAATGCATACTACGGCCACATCAAACTAATTAAAGCATGATTCATTGTGCTCTGGAGGAAAGGCTGAGAGTTGTGGTCCTTACATATCGGAAAGATAGAGCCAAGCCAAGCCGAGCAGAGCAAGTGGTGTGAGAAGCCGAGCCATGAGAGTCTTCTACGGACGTGATTTTCGGCTGTACACGATAAAGCACATCAAGTGATTTTCGGCTGTACACGATAAAGCACATCAAGTGTGAGAAGCCGAGCCTTGGGTCTTTAGAGAGAGATAATTTGTATCCCGGCTTCGCTAGTAATAAAAGTTTTCATCTTCAGCCATGGACATAGGCCAGTGGCGAAACAACGTTAATATTTGTGTGGTTTATTTTTCTTCTCTCTTTCTTGTTTCTCTTTTGATATTTTCATGCCCACCAAACTAGATCTCTTTTCACTTTTGTTGTAACAAACAGATAATCTTGCCTTGCTACTAATGATGATTATTAATAGATACTACATTTTCTACTTTCCTATTTTGACATATGAGGAAGGTGAAACTTTTTTGAGCGCCTGAAAATAACAAATCACACTTGGATCTTCTATGAGTTACATGTTTGCATTTTTTATAGTTTGTAAGTGGCATAAATATTTAGTCCTAGAACACTTACGTAATACTTTTACAAACTCTTAATTGTTTAAAGCTAAATTGAGAGATTGATAGATGTAAGAGACTGATAAATGATTTAAATTTTATTCTGTTTTGGACATATTTCTGCTCATAATCGAGGTTCAATAAAATTAACTAATATGGTTAAATGAATTCTAGGAAAATAATGAATGAATTAATGAATTTCATTTTCGTTATTATGTAATATAAATATCACATCAGCTGTTGCTTTTCATGTTTTATCAATCTATTCTTTAATTGGTACCTGGGACCCTTTTTTTCTTTCTTTTGGTTCATACGCAACATACGCGATATGCATTTAATTAAACTTAATTGCATGTAATGAAATTTATACTCAAATTTCGCATCAGTATAATATTGATGGAACTTAGTATATCATTTTCATTTTAGCTTACGCCGAACTGTAGGCGCCATTATAGCTTCTAGTTCTCTACTAACTTGATTGTCCTTATTTTCCCTCCCTTAGGGAAGAATCATCTTTCCTATATTACCCTATCAACTTTATGGTTGTGGAGTTGGATTGCTTTGGCTAGATTTTACACATATTTGCATAGTGCATAGTTGATAGTTGTCTTTATGTGTGTTGGCTGGTGCTGATGGTGTATAGTTATTGCAGCATAGTGCTGATAGTATATAGTCATTACAACAAACGCTTTTGAATGATGCAGTGAGTTAGATTTTGCAGAGGAGGAGCTGGATATTAATGTAATATACAGTGAAGACTTTATCTGTCTTGGCTTCCAGATGTTTTTGTCTGTTTCAATGGAGCTTATAATGCTATGTGGAGGATTAAGTGTTTAGTCCATCATGCATAGACACATATTTAATTTGTTTGATAGCAACAACATAAAATTTTTCTATTGTTTGATGATGATCAACAAATGCATTATCACTATTAATATAGATACCTACATGCCTACATTCTGCATATATGATAAGCAAATCATTTTAATTGTCAAGTACCTTAATACCTGTTAATCCAAGGACCTTAACACCTGTTAATCTCTATCAGGCAAAGAGTTTGATACATTTGCGAGGGTTATTGTCAATGCAGCTGGGCCATTTTGTGACTCTGTAAGGAAAATGGCTGACAAGGATGCACCACTTATGATATGTCCGAGTAGTGGCGTGCATATAGTTCTTCCTGATTATTATTCTCCTGAAGGGATGGGACTTATTGTTCCCAAGACTAAGGATGGTCGCATCGCATTCTTGTTGCCCTGGTTGGGAAAGACAGTTGCTGGTACAACCGATTCTAGCACTACAATAACAATGCTTCCAGAACCTCGTGAAGATGAGATACAATTTATATTGGATGCTATCTCTGATTATCTTAAAATTCAGGTTTGTGCATTGGCTACACTATATTTTTTCCTTTAGAAAATCAATTGGTTTGTACTTAAAAATATTAATGTACTTGTAAGTATCTAGTTCACATTGGATGATCAGCCGAATGGGTGATGCTGGCTTGGTGCAGCAAAGAGTAGCATTTCACTCCAGAGCATTCGTGGGTGAAAACTTGTCAACCATGATAATCAATCTTGTGATATTGATTGATCATTTTGACTTGCAATAAAAAACCTTGCAACATTATGGCCGAAACTATTCTCTATTTATATCTTCTGTTTTGGTGGTGTTTTTTTTACTTCATTTTTTGTTGGTTTTGAGATGGGTGTGGGCTGAGATAGTTGGAAGAGTCGTTTTAGTAAGTTACTACCGAATGCTTCCCCTTTCAACCATAACAGTTTGACGGCAAATTACTTTAGTTTGCATATGAATTCTAGTAAGAATAATCCAAAGCATCTGTCCTTTTTGGAAGAGTCCAAGGCAAGGATTAAGCTACTGAACAACACTTTGCGTGCCAAAATGTTATTGATGCAAAATAACCATTGTGCCGATTGCATGGCCAAAAGCTCTTCTTTCTTTTATATTCTTTCCGAACTACGAAAGCATAGAATTTTTTTCAAACCCTTGTTGTATTATTTGGATGTTTTGAAGTTGTCTATTGAAATTGGGAGGAAATTAGATTTCCACATTTTGTAACCCTTGTTCTTCTCAGACTCATATAATTTGTTGCATTGATGAAATTAGAAATACATGTGTGGGCTGATAGTTCTTGAACTTTTTTTTTTTGGGGAGCACACTTCAGGTAAGGCGGTCAGATATTCTTTCTGCATGGAGCGGTATACGCCCGTTGGTTACAGATCCCTCTGCAAAAGATACTGGAAGTATTTCTAGAGATCATGTTGTATTGGAAGATTATCTTGGTCTTGTCACAATTACAGGTGGAAAATGGACAACATATAGAAGGTAAGAAGGTCACTAATAATTTATTTTGTTTCATATTATTTTTGTGGGAAATCTCTTCCTTGGAGTTCTTGTAATGGTCTTGTTGTAAAATGAGGATGAAATGTATTGATGGCATTTTCATAAACGCTTGTTGGTGAGCAATTTCACAACGCACTCTCTATAAGCATCTAATTGAGAATCAATCACAAGAGCAATAACAAAATAAACAAAATCACAAGAACACAAGGATTTACGTGGTTCGGCTAAGCCTACATCCACGAAAGAACAATGCAAAAGAAGCTTCCACTATAAACTTGAAGATTATAAGAAAGATTTAAATGGGAGAAATATCACCTTTAACTCTAAGGTATAAAAAGGAGCTCCAACAATATCTAGCTCTATCCAAATGGTGTAAACCACACTTCACAAGGAAGATCTCATCTCCTTGATAGAACTAAGATCAAAACTAAGCTCTAGGGTCCTCTCTTTTCTCATATTTCTTTTCTCACTCTTTAGTTCTCTCTCTTCTTTTCTCTCTAATATTCTAATATCCCACTTTAGCTCCGAAGCTATCAATATGGGCCTTTTGATCGAAAGAATCATGATCCAAAGCCTTACAAATAGGGGGCCCACATACATAATAAAAAAATATAGAAAGAGAAGATTTTGACTTCACCAAATTACATAGCCCAAATAATAAGGCCCAAATAACAAATAGGCCCAATATAATTAGCTCAACAGGTCTATTATCTCCTTCGTTGTTTGTAAAATTATAGATTCTATCACATTTCCTTGCATCACTGGAAGCATTCAAGATTTGTGGGTGATATATCACATAGCAGATAAA
The DNA here is from genome assembly GCF_001540865.1 of Ananas comosus. Lineage (NCBI taxonomy): Eukaryota > Viridiplantae > Streptophyta > Magnoliopsida > Poales > Bromeliaceae > Ananas > Ananas comosus. Next base: position 4,354,151 of record NC_033628.1, read on the forward strand.
CAGAAATGAGTAAATTTGTAAAAGCAGAGAGACTTCAAGGCTATTCAAGGATTGTTGCTAGAACATGACAATGTAAATTATTTCAAGGCAACTATTTTCTAAGTTGGAGTAATTAAATTGGTGAAATACAAACCACATTTCCTATGTAACACCCAATAGCTTCATATCGGATGAAAAAATGATTCTGATTGGATTATATGAGGCCTCCACCCTAGTAATAATAATTTGGCTTAAGCATTTTGGGCCAATGATTTTGGCCCAACGAGTCATTATTGCTAGTGGGTCGGATAGTTGTAATTGGTATTAGAGCCGAATACCAGCCGGAAGTGTGAGATAGGAAAATAATTCTGATTGGATTATAAGACCTCTACCATAATAATAATAACTGAGCTTAAGAATTTTGGGCTAGTGGTTTGGGTCTAACGAGTTATTATTACTTGTGGGTCGGTCGTCACAATTGGTATCAAAGCCGAATACTAGCCGGAAGTGTGAAAGCTAAATGCTATACGGGGCAAACTACTACAGCAATGGGCTTGGTGCGAGCCACCTCTTGAACCTGTAGGAGCCACCTCCAGAATCTCACATCGCCTAGTAATTCTGGTCTGCATGTCGGTGATCTAGGTATGGACCTGACTAGGACGTCAGTATCTAAACAGGGGGAGTTTGTAACGCGCCAATAGTCCCACATCAGATGAGAAAATAATTTTGATGGGAATATATGATGCCTTCATTCTAGTAATAATAACTGTGTTTAAGTATTTTGGGCTGATTTGTTTGGGTTCAACGAGTTATTATTGCTAGCGAGTCGGATCGTTACAATTGGTATCAGAGCCGGATACTAGCCGAAAGTGTGAAAGCTAAGTGCTATGTGGGACAAAGTGTTGCACCAACGGATTTGATGGGAGTCACCTCTAGAATCTCACATCGCCTGGTGATTCTGTTCTATATCTGTGATCTGATTTGAACCTGATGAGGACGTCAAGGTCTAAACGGGGGAATCTTTAACACCCCAATAGTCCCACATCAGATGAGAAAATGATTCTGATTGGATTATATGAGGTCTCCACCCTAGTAATAATAACTTGGCTTAAGCATTTTGGGCTAGTGGTTTGGGCCCATTGAGTTATTATTGCTAGCGGGTCGGGTAGTTGCAATTGGTATCGGAGCCGAATACCAGCCAGCAGTGTGAGAGCTAAATGCTATTCTAGTATATATGTCGGCCCACATCAGATAAAAAAGTAATTCCGATTGGATTATAAGAGACCTCTATCCTAATAATAATAACTAGGCTTAAACATTTTGGGCCGGTGGGTTAGGTCCAATGAGTTATTATTGCTAGCAGGTCGGTTCTTTACAATTGGTATCATAGCCGAATATCAACCGAAAGTGTGAGAGCTAAGTGCTATGCGGGACAAAATGCTACACCAACGGATTTAGTGGGAGCCACCTCTTGAACCCGTAGGAGCCATATCTAGAGTCTCACATCACTTGGTAATTCTGGCCTACATCCCTAACGAGGACGTCAGGATCTAAAAAGAGGGGGTCTGTAATACCCCAATAGTCCAACATCGGATAAGCTGAGTGGATTATGTGAGGCCTTCACCCTAGTAATAATAATTTAAGCATTTTAGGCCAGTGATTTGGGCCCAACGAGTTATTATTGCTAGCGGGTCGAGTAGTTGCAATTGGTATTAGAGCCGAATACCAACTGAAAATGTGAGAGCTAAGTGCTATTTTGGTCTATATGTTGTCCCATATCGGATGAAAAAATAATTTTGATTGGATTATAAGAGACTTCTGCTATAATAATAATAACTGGGCTTAAACATTTTGAACCGGTGGTTTGGGTCTAACGAGTTATTATTGCTAGCATTTCGGGTCGTTACAATTGGTATCAAGTATCATAGCCAAATACCAGCCAGAAGTGTGAGTGCTAAGTGCTATGCCGGGCAAAGTGCTACACCAACGGGTTTGGTGGGAGCTATCTCTAGAGCCCGTAGGAGCCACCTCTAGAATCTGACACCGGGTATGGACCTGACGAGAACGTCAGGGTCTAAACAGGAGGAGTTTGTAATGCCCCAATATACCAAATAGGATGAGAAAATGATTCTGATGGGACTATATGAGGCCTCAATTCTAATAATAATAATTGGGCTTAAGCATTTTGAGCCGATGTTTTAGGCTCAACGAGTTATTATTTCTAGCTAGTAGGGTCGTTACAATTGGTATCAAGGTCGGATACCAGCCGAAAGTGTGAGAGCTAAATGCTATGCGGGACAAAGTGCTACACCCACGGATTTGGTGAGAGTCACCTCTTGAACCCGTAGGAGCCACCTCTAGAATCTCACATCGTCTGGTAATTCTATTATGCATTTGTGGTCTGATTTGGACCTGACGAGAACGTTAGTGTCTAAATGGGAGGAGTCTATAACATCCAATAGTCCTACATCAGATGAAAAAATGATTCTGATTGGATTATATGACGCCTCCACCCTAGCAATAATAACTTGGATTAAGCATTTTGAGCTAGTGGTTTGGGCCTAACGAGTTATTATTGCTAGCGGGTCGGGTAGTTGCAATTGGTGTCAAAGCCGAATACCGGCCGGAAGTGTGAGAGCAAGTGCTATTTTGGTCTATATGTCGTCCCACATCGGATAGAAAAATAATTATGATTGGATTATAAGAGACTTCTACTCAAAGAATAATAACTGGGCTTAAGCATTTTGGGTCGGTGGTTTGGGTCTTACGAGTTATTATTGCTAGCAGGTCGGGTCATTACAATTGGTATCATAGCCGAATACCGGCCGAAAGTTTGAGAGTTAAGTGCTATGCGGGGCAAAGTGCTACACCAACGGGTTTGGTGGGAGCCACCTCTTAAACCTGCAGGAGCCACCACTAGTAGCCCACATCGTCTGGTAATTCTGTTTTGTATGTCTTTGATCTGGTTATGGACCTGACGAGGGCATCAGGATTTAAACACCTGACGAGGGCATCAGGATTTAAACATGGGGAGTTTGTAACGCCCCAATAGTCCCACATCGAATAGAAAAATAAATTTTGTTGGAATATATAGGGCCTCCATTATAGTAATAATAACTGGGCTTAAGCATTTTGGACTGATCTTTTGGGCTCAATGAGTTATTATGCTGGCAGGTCGGGTCGTTACATCCTACCAAGATAAAATGTGCGAGCAGCATAGCAAAGTTGAACATTGGCTAAAAGGTCCTTCAAAGAAAGAACATTATGTCATATTTCTTAATGTATTCCATATTTACTTAATATCAGCCTAGGAGGGTGGATAGCATAAGTGAGCCACAAGCATAATCTGTCCATTAAACTAGATTCTGGACTTCGTTGCATGAATATGCTATTTTCCTTTTCCCCTGTAATGTTGTTTCTCTGAAGATCAGAAAAAGTAGAAGCGTGTGTGCGTTGTGGGTTGGATTCAATTATATGCAATCATTCGACAGTTTCAACTCAGACCAAGCCATATTTAGTCTTGACTATTGTAGCATTGAGGAAATTTATTGTAGACAATATTAGCTTTCATTGTACTAGTTTGGGATAAGTTATTTTTAGTTCTTGATGTTTAGATTGGTTAAATTTGGGGCTAATCTTGTTCTTTAGAAGCTGCAATTAGTAGGTTTGAAGTTTTATAAATGTATAAATTACGTCATCCATCACTGACAATGTGACAAAACATTGAACTACAAGCCACCTCTAATGACAGCTAGCTGATTTTGGTACTCATAATGGCCGGCTACAAATTATGGAGACGAGCATGCTTCTGATGTTTCTTAGTAAGTTCTCTCTTGATATTATCAGAGATGGCTCACTTCATACTTTGTCCTTCCAAACAAAATTATTATGTCACAAACTATGGTTTGAATGTTCTAACATAACATCTTCTGCCGCAGTACGAATTTTCTTGAATGGTTTGTTATGCAAAAGATTGCTTTCGATCGGTTATCTTACTATGCATTAAATTAAGGCCTTGTCCCTTTACATATTGTTGTTGTTCCCAAATATTGTAGTGACAAATTCAATAATATGATTCTGCACTATGTTCTTACACAGCATGGCTGAAGATGCAGTTGATGCAGCCATAAAATCAGGCAGGCTAAAGCCCACTAATGGCTGTGTGACTGAACACCTTCGTATTGTAGGTGGAGATGGATGGGATCCAGCATTGTTTGCTATTCTTTCACAACATTATATATGCATGAAGAAGGCACGCAATGGAAAAGTTATCCCTGCAGTGATGGATACTGCTGTTTCGAAGCATTTGTCTCATTCTTATGGGACCTTGGCTGAACGAGTGGCTACAATTGCACAGGTTGAAAATTTTTTCCAGATAGCGCTTGTCCAAAAAATGCACATGTATATTAGCAGCTCGTATCATCCTTTTCTTTCCCTTGTAAAATTCTGCATAATAGTATAATCTTTTTTACCTGGAGAAATTAATTATCCTACATGTTTTGAAAATTACCAACTTATCCCTCTGAAGTTGATATTATCATAATATGTATTTTCTAAATTTACAATTTACAATTTACAATTACATTTGATTTCTCAAATTTTATTAATGTTAGTCGACCATTAAAATTTGACTGTTCATTTCTTAAATGACTATTATGCCCTTCAAAAAAAGTCCCTTTAAATACTTTGAAGTCGAGTATTGCAGAATTGCTCAGGATTTATGGTTCTGTTGCAGCTGTGTAGAGAGGAAAGAGGAGTGACAAATATGATTATTTTGAAAATAAGTTTAGTTACGTCAAATTAGCGTGATAAATTGCAAATATAAGATGACAAGCATAGTGAGACTCGGTAAGCTATCTAGAATTTAATATGAAAAGAAGCAACAAGCAACTTGCATGGAAAAGATCTTTGCATGGAAAGATCTTTACAAACCTTACTGTTTTGTAGTCTTCTTTGCTTCTTCGATTAATTATGTAATTGAAGGCAAATTGGTTAATTGATTTGAGTATTTTCTGAGGGTTTTTTGTATTTTAGCCTTTTTCTAATGTTGTCTTACTAACTCTTCTGTTCTTGTAGAATGAGAATCTAGGAAAGCGGCTCGCTCATGGATACCCATATCTAGAGGCCGAGGTCGCATATTGTGCTCATAACGAGTACTGCGAAACTGCAGTGGATTTCATTGCTCGGAGATCTCGGCTCGCTTTCCTTGACACTGATGCAGCACGACAGGCACTTCCCCGCATAATTCAAATCTTAGCTTCCGAGCACAAGTGGGATAAGGCTCGACAGAATCTAGAACTTGAAAAAGCTAAAGAATTTTTAGAAACTTTTAAATCATACAAAAATGCACAGTTAACAGACGGAAAACATGCTGGTAAGCAATATTTCCTTCTTCAATGTATTATTGCTTCAAAAATTGTGTGCTAATATTGTTATTTTGGTGTTTTTTCAGGGAAGTGATCTAAATAACTTCTCAACAAATAAAAATAATTAGAAGCTCCGCAACTTGGATTCAATTCTATTTAAAGAGGCAGCTTTGAAGATATTCAATTCATTTTGATGGCGAAAAAACATCTTCTTTTTGTACATTTGCTGGCCAATTGATACAAATAGAGAGGTTAGTAATAAAATCACGGTGAAATTTAAGAGATTGTACTTGTTCCTGGGTTTTACTCCAAAAACAGCTTTTAACAGGTTGGTCTTTAAATTCTTTATAAAGTATGCAAAATATATTTTTCCGTCCTCACTTATTGAATAGCATGATTTGGTGTTGTTGACGCCAAATTTCGGCAATCAGATTGAAGGAGCGATGGATGATCTCAGCCGCTTGGCATTTGATAAGAGATAGCCATCCCAGAGTTTTAGGGTTTGGCCGAAATTATTGGGATTCATTTTCTAAATGAGATGCAGGCGATTTTGAGTCGGATTGGAGAGGTTGTAAATACATCAAGTTAGGTGAGCAGAAAGGACCCTTTTTTCAAACATTCAAAAATAAAATTCACTTTCTTGAGAAACAGTAGAGTGGTAGAAGTAGCCTTCGGCAGCTTCAATCGTTAGTCGTTTGGGAGTTTCTAATAGTAGTCTTTATTGATGCAGTAGTTTAGTCGGGAGTTTCGGTAGTTTTTCAGCTTTCAGCTGAAAGTCCTAGGTTTCTAGGGCTCTCCAATTCGACTGAGAGATCACCCTCTCCAGCAGTTTTAAGTTCGGCCCGAGTCTAGCGGCTGAATGTGGCATTCTTTAGGAAGCCAAGTCCCAGCGGAGAACTCAGTATGAATCGCTTTAGGCTCCTTCATTGTAATTCTTTTAACTTCGGCAATGGAGTTCAATTTATTTTATTTTGCAAATATATTTCTGGCACACACAATAGGACACGTAGAAAGGGGCACAGATCTTGACCTCGACAGCCGTAGTGAATATAAGGAGTTGAAAGAATACTGACAATAGCGCCTCGAAAAACATACAACAGACAAACAAACAATTTTGAGGGGGCCTCTGATGCCACGGTGTCGCCGAGGCCTCCCACAGCTCCGCCTGCTTCGGATGCATTAGCCTTTGGCGACTTTGCGGCTATGAGGGCATCCTTGCTGGACATCCAGGCCTGAATGGAGGTCATCACTCAGGACATACAATAGTAAGGTCGGGTGGTCATGGACATAATGATCGCCAAGTAGAGAATGGTCGAGAGGCTTACAGAGCTGAGGCCTTACCGCAGCAGAAGCTGCCGAACAACAATCATCCTCTAGTACAGTAGCAACAAATGGTGAAACAAGCCGAAAAGAACGTGAACCAGCACAATGTGATTGTCGAGAATCACACCGGCAGGTTCGGCCACCAACCGAACAATCAAGCTGAAAACTTTCCGGACAAAAACTTCCAAGCCAACAACCCTCCATATATTAGGGGTTACAGGCATTGGAGCCTATAGCGGAACGACTTTGTCCCGCGCTCGACCAGGCCGAGAGATCTGGAGATCCACAACGGCCAAAGAAATAATGTGGATTATATTTGGGCCGGAATGATCAGCGGATCCCTCCACAGTACTAGCCTACCGAGGCCAAACTGGAATTAAATTGGAGGATTGAAGAACCCCTTCGAACCTAATTTGGCCTAAACAACAGGTGCTATGAGCGGCCCATGCACAGGCCACCATAACCCACAGAGATCGATAGAAAAATTTTGTTTGCAAACTATAATGAGTCGAACTCCTTATTGTGGAAGTTAAAGAATATTGTTCGTCATAAGTTTGGGCCTGTTTGGTTCAGCTCTTTGATCCAATCTTAAATTAGAACCCCAGATTGGAAATTGAATCAGTAAGAAATAAAAAATTATTCCACACACATTCCAATTTATATTTAGAATACAAGTTTGAAATTAAATTTCCAGCTTCAAATTTTCACTGACGTCGCTATATGATCCATGATCTTTATTGCACAATGCCATTAAACAACAAAGACATTATAATCGTTCGTTGATATAAAGGGCTGTCGCATTGTGCCTGAACTAAGAAAGATATAATTCCTATAACTTTGATCTAACTTTCTCAATGAGTTCCCTCCTTAGGATTTTCCCCGAAACTGATTTCGGCACGCTGTTAACGAAGGTAACTCTTCTCAATCTCTTAAAAGGAGCAACCTGTAATCGTGGAACAAAATTAAGGTAATAAAACGCAGCTTTGAATAAAGCATAACTCTTACAGAAAAATTCGCATACATACATACAGGGATAAGATGTTCAGAATGGTATATCTCACTATTGTTGTGTGAAATCNTTAAATTGGAGGATTGAAGAACCCCTTCGAACCTAATTTGGCCTAAACAACAGGTGCTATGAGCGGCCCATGCACAGGCCACCATAACCCACAGAAGAGATCGATAGAAAAATTTTGTTTGCAAACTATAATGAGTCGAACTCCTTATTGTGGAAGTTAAAAGAATTACACTGAAAGGAGCCGCAAGCGATTGTACCTGGGTTCTCTGCTGGGACTTGACCTCCTAAAGAATGCTACATTTGGCCGCTTGGCTTGGACCAAACTTTGAAACTACTGAAAATGGTCACCTCTCGGTCGAATTTGAGTGCCTAGGAAACCTAGAACTTGGGCCGGAAGGTGAAAAACTGTCAGAACCTCCCTGACTAAACTACTGCAGAAACAACGACCACTACTACTACTGGAAACTTCGAACTAAACTACCGAAAGCTAGAACTACCGAAGGGTACTTCTATTACTCTTCTTCTGTCTCTCAAGAAAATAAATTAGATTTTTGAATGTTTGGAAAAAAAAAAAAGGCCTTTCTACTCATCTGACCTGACTTGAGGTATTCATAGCCTCTGCCTCTTCCAATCTGACTCCGAGTCCACGAGAATCTTGGCCAAATCCTGAAATCTCCGGGCATGGTTATCTCTTTCCTTACGCCGGACGGCCGATGTCACCCATTCACTTCAAATCCAAGACCTCTCTTTCCTGATTCAAGCTAATCTCCTCATCAAAACACCAACAACTCAGATTATTTATCACCCTAGACGAGCCAAATTTAGCATCAACAATTGCTCCTCGGCCAAAAACAGAGTTCATCTCGATGTTTCATCTGATGATATTTGAACAGTCCTTCCACACGAGCGTTTTGTTGCTTCGATTTGGGCTCTATGGACATGTGGCACCTCTTGATTGGTCTGGTCGAAATATTTAACAGCTCCCTCACTTTCCCTTTCAAATTTCTTCTTTCGTCGATCTTAGAGCTTCTATGTCTAGAAACCCTGCAGAAATCGCCTCCGCCGCAGATTCCGTTGGCAAAAATCGCCTTTCCAGCTATCTCCGATGCGGATCCCTTTGTTAGAAATCTTCTCGGCTTCCGTTCACAACTTCCTCAAGACCGATGGTCTCCAACCTATAATAAACGAAGCCTCCGGTTCGGCCAGGGAAAACCTAAAAGTCAAGTTGTCATTAACTGATCTAAATCAAACAAATTGAAAGGTTGAACAGTAAAATCAAAATTTTAAAAGGTTGGGTAACCGAATCACATAGTCCATGGTTTTGGAAAGTTTTATATATTTTTTATATGGGATAATTGCCTATATACTGCTCATATGTTTGAAAATATTCGATTTACCTCTATTTTTTTTTTCTTTCTAAAATACTTTTTTATATGTTCCACCATTATTGCAAAATACCCATCTTCTGTTAAGTTAACTTGGGTTAAACGTGAGTTAAACATCTACCACAGTTAAAAAAAAATTAAAATACCAATTTTGCCCTTAACTTAAGGGCAAATAAGAAATGTTGGTGAGGATAGAGGGGTATATTGGAAAAGACCAAAAGTCAAAATACTTTTTGTGCCCCTAACTTTAAGAGCAAATAAGAAAGTCAGTGATGATGGAAGGATATATTTTGAAAGGGCAAAATAGTAATTTTACAGCAATAAGATTTTAACTCTAGGGGTATATTAGAAATAGGTTTGAACGTAGAAAGTGTATTTTCAATATTAGCCTTCTAAAGTGGGTAAATCGGAAAGTCGGAAACTTTTCAGGAATATATAAGCAATTGCCCCTTATACTTTTTATATTTTAGTAAATAAATAAAGCCTACCCTTTGCTCCTTCATTGCATATTTTTCAATGTTATAAACTTGAATCCTAAGTAAAAAAAAAAATACCATTAAAATATTTTAAAATATATTTTTTATTTTGTTTGAAAATAATAGTAGTTTGAATGACAGAGAAAATCCTAATCTAATGATATCATTATGCATCGTTTCGAAAATATAAAAATACATTGAAAAAATTATAATTTAAAATGATACATATTGTTTCATGCAACATTTCTTAAAAATTGTATTTATTACTCTTCAGTATTTGCTTTTATATATTTTATATTTGATCCTTGTAAAAAAATTTTACTGGACTATTTAGTTTGATGTTTGCTGTAAATACACTGTAATTACGGATTTATGTATTTGGAGATGTTATACTTATATTTGCATCTAACCTATTCGGCCGTATATGATTGAGAGTGATACAACTAGAAAAAGAGATTTTTTTTTTGGCTGGTTGCTGGTAACTGAGAGTTGCATTTGTGAATTTCATTATCTTATATATGGTACTGTGAGATCTTAAAAAAAAAAAGAAAAAAAAATCCTCCTTTACTCAATATTTTGCAAATTATTTGATTATGGTTCTAAAAATTACTGAAATACTCTTTAACTGAACCTGAAAGGAACCAAAAAATCAAAAAACAAACAAACACTACAGCTGTGCCGCGATAGCTCCCGCAGTATACATAGTATATAGAATATTGTTTTTTTTTTGAGAAAAAGGTAGCATGCTACCCGCTTCATTCAATTAGACGATGAACTAAGCTACATGGGTGAGGTAGCAGGGCCTCGAGAAGGGCGAATAAGCAGAAAAAAA